>NC_057395.1:55254406-55554406 GCF_019320065.1 Cervus canadensis
TTTTCCACCCTTTACTTTCAGTCTGTATGCATCCCTTGTTGAGGTGGGTCTCTTGTAGACAGCATATATAGGGGTCTTGCTTTTGTACCCATTCAGCCAGTCTGTCTTTTGGTTGGGACATTGAACCCATTTACATTTAAGGTAATTATTGATAGGTATGGTCCTGTTGCCATTTACTTTGTTGTTTGGTCACGTTTATACAACCTTTCTGCATTTCTGTACTAGAGAAGTCCTTTAGATTTGTAGAGCTGGTTTTGGGTTATAGGTGCTAATTCTCTCAGCTTTTGCTTATCTGTAAAGCTTTTGAGTTCTCCTTCATATCTGAATGAGATCCTTGCTGGATACAGTAATCTAGGTTGTAGGTTATTCTCTTTCATTACTTTCAGGACGTCCTGCCATTCCCTTCTGGCCTGGCCCCACCCCCATTATTGACTGATTAGTAATGAGCTAGAAACATCCACACATTTTTTAGAAACTCCTCCAAACTGTAGGGCATAGTAGTGATACCTGGAACCATAAAGATGGGGATTCTGGAAAATATACTTCCCAGCCACACCCACAATGAAAAAAAAAACTCAGCAGAAACACATCTTTCTGTAGATTTCATTGACCTTTCACAATAGTACTAAGAAATACAGCACAGTAAGGGGAGTAAGAGGGCTTCCCTGGTGGTTCAGATGGTAAAGAATCCTGCAATGCAATAGACCCAAGTTCAAACCCTGGGTGGGGAAGACCCCCTGGAGGAGGGAATGGCAACCCACTCCAGTATTCTGGCCTGGAGAATCCCATGGACAGAGGAGCCTGGTGGGCTACAGTCCATAGGGTCACAATGAGTCAGACATGGCTGAGTGACTAAGCATGCATGCATGCAAAGTAATTGGAAACTTGGTTGGAAGCCGCTTCAACTCTACTAGAGTTGTAAATCTCTTAAGAATTAAGTTCATCAAAAGCATTGAGTAGAAGACTTTGTAAAAGAAAAATATACTTTCATCAATCCTAAAGGAAATCAACCCTGAATATTCACTGGAAGGACTGATGCTAAAGCCCCAGTACTTTGGTCACCTGATGCAAAGAGCCAACTCATTGGAAAAGATCCTGATGCTGGGAAAGATTGAGGGCAAGAGGAGAAAAGGGCAACAGAGGACAAGATGGTTGGATGACATCATCAACTCAATGGACATGAATTTGAGCAAACTCTGGGAGATAGTGAAGGACAGGGGATCCTGGAATGCTGCAGTCCATGGAGTTGCAAAGAGTCGGACACAACTTAGCAACTGAAAAACAATAAGTTATAAATTATATGTTTTATTGGTGGAAATACTGATCGAATGTTTTTCCCTACGTTCCCCTAGTCTGTCTACAGCCAGTCAAGCTGGGGGACCCACTCTCTCATCTGTGGGAAGGACATCCTTGTGTAGCTTTGGGGAGATGACAGAAGTTGCCTGGCAACAGTTGGTTGTCTGTTCATTATTTCCGAACCCAGCTACTTACCACCAAGAAGGTTTAAACTCCCTTTGCAAGGGCAGAAGAAGTGGACTCCATAGCCCATGTAGGCTGAATCTGAAACACACTCTGCGGACAGTATACCTGTGTAAGAATGGTACCCACGGCTTTGGGATTCCCTAGTAGTGAGCTTCATGAACATTCTAATCAACAATTTCCAGGCTGTCATGTTTGAGAGCTGGATTAACTTCTTTCAGCACGGCAGCACCAAAGAATGGCAAGAAAGATGCCAGGTTCTCTTAGCATGAAGTGGCAGGACCTGAGGTAAAAGCACCTGGATTCACAGCCTAGTTGTGGCTTTTATTTAAGAAGTGTCTGCAAGCAGGTGACTCAACCTCCTGGACAGCAGTTCATTCACCTGCAAAAATGCTTATGGGAAACACACTGCTGGTTCACCTAAGCACACAAACATACGCATACACACACACTGTCTCTCTCTCTCACACACCCCTCTCACAGGTGTCAGCTGTGAGCACTGTAACATGTGAATTCTAGATGCCTGGAGAATTCCCAGTGGACAGAGGAGACTGGTGGGCTACAGCCCAGGGAGTCGGACGTGACTGAAGTATGTATATCATCATCTTTGCCATCATTTTAGGAACAAAGAGCATCACCGTTCCCTTTTCAGAGATGAGAAAACAAAGGCTCTGAACCTTTCAGCAATTCTCCCTCAGTCTGACAGCTAACAAGAAGCGCGAGGACACTTGAGTTTCTCTCTGATTCCACTCCAATCTGATTTAAGAGCCACGCTTGCTTTTGGAGAACGCACAGAGAAGGAGCAGGCCGGGTGTTCCATGATACACAGCACTTGGAAGATAAACATCGATTTGGTTGCAATGACTCTCCTCACAGCCCCTCCCCCAATACATGGCTTTTTGCTTTTAACTTTTTCTCTCTTTTACCTGAAAAAAAAAAAAAAAGAAGGACATTGGCATATCACTTGAAAAGCTTACAAATGACTCTTGCAAACATAATAACACCACTGATCAGTAGGCCTGGAGACGAGGCATGCGCTGGGGATAAAATTATTTTTTCTCCCAAAGGGACAACACACTTAGCAATAAAGTGCCCATTAGCAAACCGTGCCCAGCGGTAAAAAAGCAGGCTCTTACCTCATGACAAGTGAGGGAGTGCGTGGAGCTCTCAGTTGGAATGCAGAATTATTTTATTATGAAAAGACACTTGAAGTGAAATTTTGCTGAGAGAAGGACTTACTTGGGAAGGAGAGAAGCACTTTGCACTTAAGATTTCTTTATCGCTATACCACTGAACTCGAAACATTACCCAAAATGTCATTATAGACTTTGCATTTCAGGGGGTCAGGAGTGAGCTATAAAAATTGACTTCATGCAGGCTGCAACTTGATAATCACCCTCTAAATGGATAACCAGTTTCTTTCATCATTCCTAGTGGCAGCTTAAAAATTAACACTCTGTAGAGTTCCAGATGTTCAAAAGAAATCGAAAGTGGAGTCTTCCTTCTAGTCTTTCAAACATTTCATCCCCCAGAAAGTAAGGAGACTTCTATATGGCTTTCATTTCCTGCCCCTTTCTCCTCTAATGACACAAGGCCCTGTGTGCTGGTGGGGAGGCAGTGGGCGTGCTCCCCTCCCCAGCACTACCTCCCACATTGCATGCCCCTGAGATGGGTAGGGGTCTGGGCTGCCAACACGGGCATCTCTCTGACTCCCTAGAGCTGTTGGGGTGAGGGGGTTCCTGCAAGGCTGTTGGGAGTCCAGAGGCCTGAGGGCCGTGCTAGAGAACCAGGCTCAGGAATGGGAAGGAAGGGAGCTGAGGGTGGCCCAGCCATCCCACAGGCATGGTGCTCTCTTCCCATTTTAACTGAATAAAATTAAGCTCCATATGGCGTTGGGTTGATCTCTGGCCCCGGGTTGGGGTCTCGACGCTCCCTGTCATAGACTGTGGGGAGCCAGGGACTGGTCCCACCCCCTACAAGAGGCATAGGGTAGTTCCCAGATGCTGGAGGTCACTGTTCCACTTCTGGGCAGTCTCAAGTGGGACAAGTGACAAGTAAACCACCTTCCGGTTCTTAGGACACTCCATCGTCCTGCCTGCTTGGGACCTTCACGATCTGGTCCTCTCCCCCGCATGATGTCTCCCCTTGTTTGCCTGGCTGAGTCCTATTGGTCCTTTAGAGATCAGCTCAGATGTCTCTTCTTGGCCTCCCAGGACCCCTGGGCCATGTCTACCCACCCACTCTCCTGGCACCCCCTACACTTCTTCTGCAGAACTGACCACAGAGGCAAATCTGTGCTTGTGCACTTGGCTGGGAACTTTCCATCTTCCCAATTAATATTTAAAGTTCATGCAAGCTGAGGCCATGACCTGCTCACTTTGCATTCCAGAGTTCAGCTTGCTACTTTCCCTTCACAGGTTCTGGACCCCTAAAGAAGGATGCAAATCTGGGCTCCACCAGGCAGCCTCATCTGAGGGATTACACCACATCAAGGCGAGGACCCCTTCCTGGGTTTGGGGGGAGGGGAGCAAAGCACAGAGAATCAGTAGAGATCATTGCTGATTATTCATTGTTGGTCAAAAGGCTGCAAGTGGGTACAGTAACTGGGCTAGTCTGCTGTTGTGTTACATACCTAGTTATCAAGTTTATCCATCTATCCATCTACCTATCTATCATTTATCTACTTAGTTATCTGTTGTATGTACACACAGACTAAAATCCATTAATAATGAAAGATAATCACGTAAAGTTTGAGTTCACACAATTACAAAGTTAAAACAGTGATGAGAGTGAAGCAGCCATTGAGCACAGGGGGACGTGATCACCAATCAATTTTCGTTCCCCAAATCCGCCTCCTCACCAAGCGGGTTACATCAGGGCATCACACCAGCAGTGCCTTCAGATTCCCATGTGGGAAACATCACTGCCCATTTGTTTAGACCGAGTGTCTGTCTTCGTAACCGGATGGCACTCCTAATTGAAAATGAAAGGATGACGATGCCTCTGTTTCTACGCACTGCTATGAGGAGCGTAAGAGGCTGTAGAGACACATTAGTATCAGGGAGGAGAAGTGAAAGTGAACTTGGAGGAATAATACGAACAACAACCCCCTGCTCTTAGTCTTTTCCAGGTGAATGTCTATAAATGCTTTACTCATTTGATGTAATCTTCTGACATCTCTAGAAGGAAGTTATAGATAGCCATTTTACGAAAGAAGAAGCCAGGATACAAAAAGGATAAGGGGTTTACCCAGGTCACACAGCTAGAAGCATCAAGCCTGGATTTGCGCCTGAAGTCTGGCCTGAATCCCTGCCCTGGAATGTACTGCCCATGGCTTCTCTACCAGGAGGCCCTTGACACGGAGATGTGAAGGGCCTCTGCTCCCTCTTATGATTCTTGGCTTATTTAGAGGAGCTCTGCTAACCAGGAAAGGCAGAGCTCTCTGTCCACCAGGTTAAGGATGAGAGCGCCATGGAGCATGCATCCCAGTGGGTCTCCAACTCTATCACGCACCAGAATCACCTGGAGACAGGTAAAGCACAATGGCTAGGGCCCACCCTTAGCATTCAAGTTTCAGGAGCTGGGATGGAGGCTTAGCCTTGGCATTCCCAGTAGACTTCCCAGGTGATGCTACTGGTCTGGGGACCACACCTGGAGGACCACTGATCTCTCCCATAGAGAATTAAAGATTCAGGGGGTACAGCATGGAGCCTCAAAGATTTGGACATGGCTCATTTGCAACATAAGCTTAGACCACTCAAGACAAGCTGGGAAGGGCAGCTGAATCTCCCTATTGGTATCTCTCTCTGCTCCTCTCCCCACCTCACCTACCACATCTTATGGGGATAAACCATGGCAGGGAGGAGTGAATTGATGGAAGGGGACACAGGAATTTACATTATTTCGGAACATATGAAATGTCTGTCAGAGGCTTGCTTTCTGGCTCAGGCCTGTCTAGGACATCACTCCATCCCCATGGTACGAGGCATCATATGGCAATAACACCAGCTCAGAGGCCAGTGGCCAAATGTTCTCCATCTTAACTTCCCAGCCCCAAGGCCCACAGGCTACAGCTGCCAGAAGGATGTGACTCTGTGTACATCCCCCTCCATCCTGCAATCTCAATTTTGCTCATTGCATTTTGTGTGTGTTCCATTGGTGCAAGACTCCTGATTAGAAAACTGGCTTCCTCCTCTGTTCCTTAATCATCATGATCAAAAGCAACCCTATTTGGGCCCCCACACCTATCTGTCTGTAGACAAGAATATGACCTAGAAAATAGTTTTCATGAACAACAGAGAGTTTGTTCTCATACTTTTATACTAGATCGCTCTTGTTCAGACTTGTCTCACCATAACACACTGCTCCAGCAATGAGTGGTAATTTCTTTGTCCTGTTGAGCATCGAATGGACCCATTAAACAAACATCATGGGGGCAATGGTGACACTCCTTTGGGAGGTATTATGCTATTCTGTCACGAATTAGTCCACACCTTTATGGAGCACCTACTATCTAAACAGAAAAATGGGACTTACTAAGAAGTTGAGGGTAAGACATCCCTCCACAAGTGCACACAGAGACGCAGGCTCCTCTCAACTCTTCTGTTCTTTTATTGTTACTGATGCTGAATTTATGAAAGAAAACCAAACTGTCCCCAGTAGCATGGATTCAGGGCTTCTCAAGGCAAATAATAAACACTACCAATACCCTCAAATATTTGAAGTTGGCTCAGTAAATATGGAGTTCAATGCCAACAGCTTCTGGAAGCAGCTTAGAGCACAGATGAAGAGTTCCACAGGGAGAGCACATGGGCCTTTCAACACAACTGCAGACTCAGAGCTACTGTCAGAAACCACAGAGGGTGAACCCAAACCTAAGATGAGAATCCTTCTATTAGTAAAACAATGCATGCACATGGAATCAGTCTTCCCCAGTGGCTCAGCAGTAAAGAATTCACCTGCAATGAAGGAGATGCAGGTTCAATCCCTGGGTCAGGAAGATGCCCTGGAGGAGGCATGATAACCCAGTCCAGTAATTTTGCCTGGAGAATCCCATGGACAGAGAAGCCTGCCAGGCTACAGTCCACGGGGTCGCAGAGAGTCGGAGATGACTGACATGACTTAGCATGCATGCACATCTACAAAGACAGTACTGACGATCCTACATCCATGGCAGTAGAGAAGACACAGACATAAAGAACAGAATTTTGGACACAGTGTGGGAAGGAGAGGGTGGGATGATTTGAGAGAATAGCATTGAGACCTATGCTTTACCATATGTAAGATAAGTAGCCAGTGGGAGTTCTAGGTATGACACAGGGAACCTAAAGCCGATGCTCTGTGACACCTTAGAGGTGGAGGGTGGGGGAGGGGGGAGAAGGGTTCAAGAGGGAGGGGACACATGTATACCTAATGTTCATGTTGATGTATGGCAGAAGCCAACACATTATTGTAAAGTAATTATCCTCTAATTAAAAATAAATAAAAAGATTAAAAATAAACAACCCTCACATGCTCCCACTTTGGGGGCAGTCTTTCACTTGTCAAGCTGTTGCTGACAACTAGAAAAGCCTCTTTCATACAGAGCCGGATTCCTCCTCTGTGGCAAGGCCACCATCAACCACAGTTCTGGCTTCTGGAGCCACAGGGGAAATAAATAGCCTTTCCCTTCACATCAGAATCTCCTGGAGGCTGAAGGAAGCTCTCCTGCTCCATGGCTTCACCTGGTTCCTGGTCAGCATGTGCTCAGCCATATTTCACCCACTCCCTCACCCAGCAAGCATGGGGGTCCAGCCACGCCCAGGCTCTAGGGTAGGTGCTGGGGTGGGACGGCCAAGAAGAGAGGCCTGCACGGCCCTCCAGAAGCTTCTGAAGCAGCAGGGGGGACCATGAGATCTTGTTCCTTATATTATAGTTCCCAGTCCCACAGATTCACCCAGGGAACTTGTACACCAAGGAAGGGAGAAGACCCATCTACATCATTATTCTTAAAATACTTCCAAGCAGCATTCTGCAGGACACAAAATCCTAAGAGATGCTCCCAAACAAGAGTCCTAAGGCAGAAACTGCCACCATACCTGCCTCTTGGACAGTGACAGCGCACAAGTGTTAGAAATCCTGCACGTTCCTACAGCACAAAATAGACTCGACTCTATTTAAACCAGTGTTTCCCTGACCTACCTGAACCACAGAATACTCTCTTTTCAGAGAAGCTTCCTGTTTTATCATTCACACACACTAGGATTCCTTGAAACATTCCTGATCTGCTTCTCTTAAAAATGAAAGATGAAATTAAAGCCCACGTAGGCAGTTTTCCTGCCTGGTGATCCTGAGAGTTGAGGATGCAGCCAGCCATGTACTAGAGCCAGGGCCAGCATGACGGGCAGGAAATGAATGGCAGAACCTCTGAACAGACCCTGAAGAGTCTCCAGGAGGCAACGGGAGATGGGGCAGGCCCACTGGGCCCTTCTGTCCTCGAGATTTGGCTCAGAGGAGCTGGTGCCACCATCTGCTGAGACAAACCAGCCACCTGTGTGTGACTGTCCCCGGTGATGCCTTTGGCAGTGGAACTTGCTTGGCCCGACTCTCGCTAGAATAACATCCTGCAGGAATGAGAATCGCTTCTCGCCAGCACCACTGTCAGTGCACTGTGCCAGGCCCAGCCTCACAAGCAATCTGTGAAACCAAGATTGGGGAGCGAGAGACAGACTAATGTATTAGTCAGGGCCCTTTTGGTTGAATGTGACACCAACCTGATGCAAACCAGCTGATCAGAGACAAGAACATCAATGGTTCCTGTGACCGGGCAACTTGGGAGGCTCAGAGGCTGAGTCTGCTGTCAGTGCACGTCCATCTCCTTGGACTTCGATCTGAGGCCAGTTTATGGGGTGAGGGGTGTGCTAAGAGGGCCCCCAGCAGCTCTGGGGTCACCCTCACCAGCTCCCATTCAGCAAAGAGAAGAGCCTCTCCCAGGGATCCCAGCACAAGTCCCAGGGCTCACTGACTGCTGAGTCTCAAGGTCCTCCCTGAACAAGCGTAGCCAGAGTGAGGAACCCCACTGGCCTAGCTGGGGCTGGGGCCAGGTGAGCCCCCACCCAGACCACACAGACTAAGAAGGGGAGCAGGGCTGTCCTGACACGGGTGCTGGGCAAGCATGACAGGACTGTTACCACTGCGGGGATGGAGGGGACACACACAGGCCGGGTACCAGAGGCAGAGTTGCAGCAAGTCTGAGCCTGCCCTCACCTTCCTGGAGCTTGCATCCCACTCAGGAGACCGGTGGTATGTAAAGAACCCATCCAACAGGACATCTTCCAGTGGGGAGAATTGCTCTGAAGATTAAACCAGTAAATGGATTGTTGGTAAGAGGCAGGTGGCGGTGGAAGGGTCTTCAGTGGACAGGCAGACAGGAGGCCTCTCTGAGGAGCTGGTGTTTGATGGAGGAGCCAGAGCACAAGGGCTGGAAGAGACAATCAGGCACCTGCAGCTCTACGCAGGGCAGTGGGCCCCAGGAGGATGCCCCGCGAGTCCCCCCAAACCTGGAGGAAGGGCAGGTTGGGTCAGTTCCCAGAGCCCACCTGTGAAGGAATCTGCCCCCCAAGAAAATCAGGCTGCAGCTGTTTCTGGCCGGCCTCCATCTCCCTACTGATCCTTTAGACAAAGACAGGCATGACCATGCTGCAGTTGGCCATGAAGGATCTTCACTAACCAGCCTCCACCCTGAGTGATGGCTTCCATTCCAGACAAATAACCATGGAGCTCGGCTCTTTCCCAGACAGCCTCCCACTGCAACGTGACACCGGCACATTAAAGCCCACGATGCATGGCACCCAGCCTGCTTATAGCTGCTTTATGGCCTCGTCAGCTGTAACTGGACGATTACAAAGCCTTCTCCTGATTTTAAAAACAGTGATTTATTGACCCTCTTCAACCCTTCCTCCCTGAGTATGTGTATTACATGGGCATGTTTGGCTATAATTAAGTTCCTAGATTACTGTCAAGCCAATTGCTTTACCCATCCAATCTGTAATAACACATTTTATTGTCTCTTCTTATTTTTTAATTAAGATAGAAGTAGATACATTCCATGAGATCAAGAACGGAAATAAAACAGGCTCCTTCTCAATCTCAAGTCAGTCAACTCCAGTTGGTTGATTCCCCAACCTATCTTCCTGCCTCTGGTTCTGCTGCCGGGGGGCTGGCGGGGGAGGTCAGGGAAAGCCAGTGACTTCAGAACCCGTAGGGCCCCTGGGGGTGAGGCTTTGGGGCAAAACATGCAGAAGATCCTGGGAGCCCATGCTGTTTCTCCTCCCTGTTATGCTCACGGAGCCTCTGTCTCCCTCTCAGCCTCACATTTCACCTTCCAGCATCATAGCCACCAGAGACACGCGGCTCCAAAAGGGGGAGAAAAGAAGCCTGTCCCATTCTACATGCATGTGCAAGGGCCCTCGTTCACCTGGGCTGTGTCCCAGGACACAAGACTCCCAGGGCTAACGCTGAATGAGTGTGTGCTAAGTTGCTTTAGTAGTGTCCAACTCTGTGCCACCCTAAGGATTGTGGCCTGCCAGGTTTCTTTGTCCATGGGATTTCCCAGGCAAGAATACTGGAGGGGGTTGCCATTTCCTTCTCCAGGGATCTTCCTGAACCAGGAATCAAACCCACATCTCTTGCATCTCCTACAGGCGGGCAGGTTGGTTCTTTACCACTAGCGCTACCTGGGAAGCCCCTAAAGCTGAATGAGTCAAGTAAACCAGTATGAGTTGGTCATCCTGATACACATGCACACTTGCATGTGTGTGTGTGTGTGTGTGAGAGAGAGAGAGAGAGAGAGAGAGAGAGATCCTCAGGTAGAACATCCAGACCTCCAGGGTACACAAGACAGAAGATGTGGTTCTATTTTAACACAAATGGTCCACGATGTGAAAGAACTGAAGCCTTTCACACGTTCACCATGACAGAACTGCTCAAACAACTCCAAAGAAGGACTGCAGAGCCTGAGAATACCTCTCCATTATGTTCTTAGCCAAAACAATGAAGCACAGAGCGGTGTGAGCTTGTGGGTCTTTCTTTGTATTTTCAAAAAGGTATTTGGAGCTGAACCTATGTCTTCATGTATTAACGATAGGAGGCAGTGGAAGAGTTTCTCTGCTCTAAGTCAATTCTCATTCCTATCTAGGAACCGTCTTTTTTTGCAGATGTGGGCCATTTAAAGGATCCATCAGGTTTTATTTGGTCAAAGCAAAGGCATCTTCTTGTCTATGTACTTTTTCTTCTGATGTAGAAAGTTCCCTGAATCCCCAGCATTATTTTCAGACTAAACAGATCCTGCTCTTAGAATTGAAAGTCTCAGGTACCGGATAAGAAAGGCTCATGTCCATTGAGTCAGTGATGAAATCTAACCATCTCATCCTCTGTTGTCCCCTTTTATTTTTTATACTCATGGTTCATTGACAAAGTCTGTTCTTATAATCAGCAAAGGGATGCACAAGATCCTTCGGGTAAGTTCCCCTCCCCTTTTCTCAGGGGAGAAGCAGAGCATCACTTGGACCTGAACAGGAATGCCCCATACAAGCACGTGACCAATAATCCCTGGGACCCCTTGTGGGCAGGTCAGCACAGGAGAGGTCCCCACTGCGGCAGGGAAGGCGCGCTAATGCCGAGTATTCCATTAGCCTTGGAGAAACAGAGCAAAGCCCCATAGTTTATAAACAGAAAAGAAATGTCAGTTAGCCAACAGATATGCATTATCGTCCACCATCTTGATTAATTTCTGGAAATCTCTTCAGATATTTTATGCTGTTTTAATTATGGGAACTCATTCTAAAGTCTTCAGATCTTGTGTTCTCTTTCCCCACCACCTATCTTTATAGGTAATTTCTCTGGCACTTATCTTTGTGGACAATTCAAGTCCTTCTTGGTGTATTTCTATTCCCAAAGTCTTCAAAGGCCACCATTTCTTCTTATTTTTGTTCATGGCTTGTACCCTTTAGCACGCTGAGTTTTTGATGTCAGGTATCAATTTTTAACTTTTAATTCTGTCTCTGGAAAGTAATGTAAAGAGAAATATAAAGGTTAAAATAATACTTCTCATAAGCGTACAACTGCAAATTTCATGGCTAAAAATGGAAAATTAATAGTACCTTTTCCTTTTAACTCTTAATGTGGGAACCAGTTCTTGGTTTCTGCATGTCGCCAAGGTCCTTGTGGGAGAGCATTTCAGTTTTATGGATTCAGTATCTGGGACAGGAGCCCTCCTCAGCTGGAACACAATGATGCTACATGAAAAACAGTCCTTTCCACGCAGTGCTTTCAAATGGACTCTGAACATCTGTTTTTCACCCTTTAAAGATTTTTTAATGTGGGACCAACTATAGATCAACTGTGGCCATGAGGGAGAGGATTAAAAAGGTGGGTAAGGGAATTTCTATGGGTAATTTTTTTTTGAGATATTGTATCAAAGATCCTCAGTTGGAAGGATGAAGGGGCTGGGAGCAGAGCCTTGGAATCCCCATGTCTTTCTAGAGGTGTCAGAGTTCCACGTAGAAGCAGGCCCTGGGGCTGGAGCAGCAGAGACGGGAGGGAGGACCAGAGAAGGGGCAGGAGATGGGAACACAAAGGTGCCACCTCTGAAGGAGCCCAAGGCTTCTCAGAACAGCATCGAGCAGATCTAATGGTGGGACACACATGTAGATGCTATCAATGCAAAGCCCTCCAAGCCCCAGACAAACAGACCTCCTGTGAGTGGGGTGGGGTGGTGGTGGCTGTGAACTGCCAGATGTCACAATTATGGCAAAGCAAAGAAGGAAGGGAAGGAAGGAAGCTCAGAGAAGGAAGCTCTAAGGAGGGAGGCTCCCAGGAGGTGCAGAAACCACAGAGTCTCTAGGAAGGAGCAGGAATCGAGCTGGTGTCCAGGTCACACTCCAAACCCTCGGAAGCCACTATGGAGCACTGTGGACACTGCTGGTGGGCAGGGGGTGGGGGGCAGTTGAATGGCCCATGAGCCTTTGGACTCAGAGTAGAAACAGGAGGATAATGGTGATGACCACCATTGTCCTGGTTGAACCTGGACACGTGATTTCAGAACTGCTCTGAGAGGTGGAACTTAAGATGACTCTCCCTACACAAGTGGGAAACTGAGGCTCAGAGAGAGTAGGACCTGCACCCAAACCACACAGGCAATGAACCCTGAGTGAGGATTCAAACCCACCTCTGTGGGACCCCCCCAGAGCTTGCTCTCCATCTTCTCTTCCACATTCTACTTGGATGCAGACCTGGATAAAAGGATGTAGCTGTGAGAACAAGAGCCTCCTGCAAACTTGCTAACATTGTGTGAGTGGTTAACCCCGTGCAGTGGGCAGACTGCTGCCACCATCAAGTGTTAAATAAATGAGCACATATAGCGTCCTGATATAAACATCATCCACCAGCTTTGAGAGTCACTCCCAAGCTGTGCTTAGGGTGCCTGGAGGTGTGGGGGGAAAAAGAAGAAAAAAAAAGTATTTAGCTTTTATGTTTTGTTTTTAGTAGACTTTTAACAATCAACAAATACAGCAGCCAGGCATAGAAGAGAGGCTCATCCTTTTGGGTCAAAAGGCCTGGATCCGACCCATTTCTTCACCCATGAAACCCCATGCTTAGCATCCCTAAGCCTCAGTTTCCCAATCTCCAGATTTCCAGCCCATCTCTTGCTCCATAACTCACTGCACAGATCCCCACAAATCTAGCTGGGCAGGTGCTGAAAGAGCAGGGTCACATGTTTACACTAGGGACGAATCATCGATCACATAGACCTGATACCTGTGCCTGAGGATGCAGAAGGGAAGGGGCTTCAAGTGAGCTCTGTTCTCATGTCCCATGTCCCACCCTCAAATCTGCACCCTTCCACCCTTCCGTTCTCCTTCTGTCCACATCTGTGGCTCCTCCAGCCTTCCCACCACCTCAACTAACAAGCGGAAGACTGTTCAATGTCCCTCACTCTCATGCCCACTTCCGTCCAGCCTCACTGACCAAGGTCCTCCTCCTACAGGAACTACAGCTGGTTGACTCATCGCTTCTCAGTGACCTCCAGGGATAGCTTGGAACCAGCCAGTGGAGGGAGTGTTTACACTGGAAACTGGCAAACCCCAGCCCTCAGGTTTGTTGTCGTTTCTTTTCAGAGAGCTGGATTACCAGCAGCCCCCTACACCCCCAAACAGCTTTGCAGGTGGTTCAGTGGTAAAGAATCCGCCTGCCATGCAGGAGATACAAGAGATGTGGGTTCAATTCCTGGGTCAGGAAGATCTCCTGGAGGAGGAAATGGCAACCCACTCCAGTACTCTTGCTGGGAAATCCCATGGACAGAGGAGCCTGGTGGGCTACAGTCCATAGGGTCAGAAGGAGTCGGACATGACTAAGCATGATCACACATGCCCCCTACACCCTAACAGGACCATCTGATCTCAAGCTGTCATCATCTCTCACATAGACCACTGCTAGAGTTATCCATCTCAGCTCCCGTTCCTGCCCCTCCCCGCACACTTTCTTTTCTGCAGCTGATGAGAATTTTAAACCTAATTTGTGCTGTAACTTCTTATTAAATTTGGCAGGGAAAAAGTCTAAACTCCTGCCTTGCCAACTACATCTGCAGCATGGGTCCATTTATCTCCCTTCCCTTGGTTCTCTGTGCTTGAAC
This sequence comes from Cervus canadensis, assembly GCF_019320065.1. Lineage (NCBI taxonomy): Eukaryota > Metazoa > Chordata > Mammalia > Artiodactyla > Cervidae > Cervus > Cervus canadensis. The sequence goes on from NC_057395.1 coordinate 55,268,556, forward strand.
CACACTGGCCTCTATTCTGTGCTGGGCCATGACGAACATCTCCAGAACTCAGGACCTTTGCACATGCCCCACCCCTTCCTGGAACATGCTTCCCAGCACCTCGCCTGCAGAGCTCAAGTGCTAGGCCCTCACAAAGGTCTTCCTTGACCAGCGTTCTAGTGAATGACCACACACACACAGGACAGTTCACCTCTATCTCTACTGACTTGGGCTAATGTTACAGCACTTGCACTGTCTGTAACTCTATTTACTCACCTACTTGCTTATCTTCTGAAAACTCAGAAACAACTGTAAGCCCCCAAAGGAGAGGAGCTGTGTCTGTTTTATTCTCGCAGTCATCACACTGTAGGCTGTCACCCCATCAACTCTCAGATTGATACTTATTGAACGGATGAATGAAGGAGCATGTTCTCAGCAGATGTGAGAGACTAAGACTTCTGAATCTGGGGTCCACAGCTTCAGGCAAGTTCTCAAGGATTCCTCTGGGGTCACGTGGAAATTCCTGTGTGTCTGTGGATTTCATTCTCGGTGCCTTTGTATTGTTCTCTGAAAACAGCAGGCTGCTGTGAAAACCATGAAAGGGTTTTGCTGGATCATCATTACTTTAGAATCTGTCCCCACCCTTGCACTCAGCCGCCCCCTGGACCCTAAACTCAGCCGTGTGCGTAGAAACGATCAACAGCTTCCAGCAAAGAGTTCCCTCCGTGTTTCCACACCAGCTTCCTACAAGTCAGCTGTGGGTTCATTAGCTCTGCCTGTCTTCTGACACCTATAGTTGTGCAGAGACAGTGTGAGGCTCCCAGGAGAAACTGGCTTCCGAAAGAACAGCTCAAGGCACGCACGTTCCTGCTGAAAGCTGACACAGTGCTGGCCTCGTGGCATGTTCGGCAGAACCAGGGAGGACCTGACATTCTGTGGCTGTCCTGGCTTCTGAGGGACACAGGTTGGGGTCCTGACATTCCAGGAGGTAACCAGGAGCCCAGGAGACTGCAGCATAGAGACGGCAGCTGCTGGCCAGGCTCCACAGTGGAGCACCCTGCCTCTCCTCTCAGATCAATTCTTAACGCCCCGATTGATCTCAACTGGTTTCCTCACTGAAAAGCAGCAGGGCCAGAAGAAGTGGTAAACATTCCCCCAAATAAAAGAATACGGTGAGGCAATGTGAGCAGAGACACATGAAAATAAAAAAAGATTTTCTCTAAAAATCATAAAATGTTGATAACAATAGCAGATAATGGAATAGCATTATCTTCAGAATGCAAAGGCACCAATTAAATCTCTGTTGGGCAAAATGTCCCCACTGTGAGGGATGCATGCAGAACCTCCACACAGAATCTCCTCTGTTGTTTTGATCTCCTACCTCTGTGATTATGGAAACTGCAGAGACTTGGCTGGGGGTGGCAGAGACAGCACATCTATTAAAAACCTCTTTTAAAAAAAATGAGAAGAAGTAAAAACAGGACCCATGAGGGATTGATTACAATAGAGTGCCTGATGTGGGTGGAAGAAGAGAGGATGCATTTTGCCAAATACAAAACTCCTGACCTGTGGGCCCCTGGGGTCTAGTTGGGGATCATATTGGATGGGGAAAATTGAGTTGCCTGTCTAGAATGGTCCCCTTTGACACATGTTGGGTCAATTTTTCCCAGCAGGAAACATATTTTTGCAATAATGCATTTTGATTTTAATTTATCTTTGTGAAAGTTGAATACTCTTAAGTCTCGACCCCCTCCATTTTTGAATACTTGATGGGTGGGAGTGGAAACACCCTGCTATTTTAGAGCCCTTAGTAATTTTCTGAACCATCTTTGGGAGGTAAGACTGTTCTTTTATTTCAGAAAAAGTAAATAAATAAAACAAAACATTTCAATAAGCCCTTTGATTTTGCAAAGAAGAAGCCAAAATCCTCTTTGGGAATGGAGAGATTCTCAACAAGAAGATGTGAAATTGCCCTGCATGATAATGTGAGGGGTAACATTATTCTGGATAGAATTTACCTCTGAGTTGATAGCCCATCCTGGGAGATGAGCCTCGGAGTGTGTGTGTGTGTGTGTGTGTGTGTGTGTGTCTGTGTCTGTGTCTGTGTGTGGTGAAGGGAGGGAGGTGCTTTTCCTTCTGTTGGTTCCAAAATACCCAAAATACTTCCACTGCTAGCAGGTTGGAGGAGGGATCTCGGGACTGGTGGGCTAACTGCAAGTACTTGGTTTCAGGTTGACAGTTAAAAAGAAGGCTGTCCAGTGGGGACCCACTCCCATAGTGGAACATGACTTGAAATCATAAACGTTGTTCAGCTTCTTCCTGTCCCTTCAAGCTTCCAGTGAAGTTTTGGTCAATGTTAAAATAGTCTGATTTCAATCCCCTTTTGAGGAATTAGGGGGGAAGCTTAAACTACATGTAGAATAAAGATATACAGGGAGATCATCAGCCTTCTGGAGAAGATAACTGCCAAGTGCTGATGACCAGGGGAAGGCCAGAGCATGGTTCTAAGAGTGGACATCACTGGGTAGAATTCACATCACCTACTCCCTTCTTTGCCTTCATTCTCCTGCCATCAGAACTTCTCTTTCTTGTCTGAACACTTTTGCAAACCAGAATTAGCCAATCAGATTGCTGTATCCCAGTGCATTAGACTCTGTCCTGGCCAATCAGAACCTTCCCTAGGACTTTCACTGAAACCATCCATGTTGGCTGAGATGGTTGCTGTAGCAATGATGTAAACTTAGAGGCGCTGATGGTCTGCTCTGGTGCCACAAGGGGGCGTTCATCTGAGAATGAAGAATGGCCGGGTTATTTATTCCTCTGGTCCCCTCTCTGCTCCAGTGCCACAAGTTGGCTGCATACTTCTTTTGAAGCCACCATTTCTGTTAGGTGACCACTCCATACAACAGTGGCTCCAGATAGTCCTCTCTGGGATCCTGTAACTGCTCCCTCCTCCTGCTCCTTCAGGTCCTGGGATGGAAGCAGTCCTCCCTACTATCATCAGCCTGGGATTTCCTCAACATGCTACTGTTGGGACAATTACTCTTTAGTACATTCTCTTGCTTGGCCATTTTGTGATCCATATGCTTCCTGAACTCCTTTGCATATCCAGGTGAAGGTCAGGATTTTATGGCCAAACAGATTACATATTTTCTTATCAGCTGGACAATACCAGGAGCTGACAAGAAGTTTCTTGCCATTTCTGTTAAACTCATGATAAACACAAGTTATCAGGTCTAGTCTTTTCTCACAAAGCCTCATGAATCCTGAGAAGTAGCCACATCTGTTTGGAGCTGCCTCTGAACTGTCCTCATCATGATGCTGACCAAGGGCTTGATGTGCTGACTCTTGAAAACCAGGACTGGGAAAGTGAAAATAGTAAGACAGAGGAAGAGAAAGCCCCCTCACTCATATCCCTGCTCAGCAACAATAATCTGGCATTTATCCGTGAACAAAAATGCCTTTGTGTGAGTTTTGGGATCCAGGCTGGAGATGATGAAACCTCAAGCAGTCCAAAGCTTTTTTGAGAATACAGAGCCAGGTAGCTGACTCTCTGACTATGCTCTTGACTAAAGACTCAGAAACAGCTCCATGCCCCTGAGGACTCAGCTACAGTCTGTTAGTCTTTGGCTCTGCCTTCAGCACTATATGCCAAGGAGCCTGGAAGAAGTCACATGCACCTGTGCATTGAGTAAAAGAACCACAGTCTCATCTGAAGTAGCCAATAGTCTGGCTCTGCCAGCCACACAGCAAAATCAGAAAGGATTTATCCCTGGGATGCAATGATGGTTCAACATATGCAAACTGGTAAGGTGACAGAATAAAGACCATATGATTATCACAACAGATACAGATAAAGCATGTGACAAAGTTAAACATTTTTTTATGATAAAAACTCTCAGCACATTAGATATAGAAGGAAAGGCATATATGGAAAACACACTCTTGACAAAAGCTCTTTCTCTGAGATCAGGAAGACAAAAATGCCTACTCTCGCTCCTTCTAGTCAACACAGTGCTGAAAATTCTAGCCAGTGTAATTAGGCAAGAAAAATAGATAAAGTATGTATAAATCATAAACTTAGAAGTTAATTTGCCTCTGTAGATGATTTGATCAAATATATATAAAATCTTGAAGACTCCACATTCACACACCTTAAAAATCTGTTAGAACTAATAAACAAGTTTTGTAAAGTTGCAGTATACAAAATCAACATTAAAAAGTCAGTTGCATTTATATACACTAACAATAAGCTATCTGTAAAAGAAAGAAAAAGAAAAGAAAACCCATTTATAGTAAGATCAAATACAATCAAATAGGAATAAATTTAACCAAGGAAGTGAAAGATATGTACATTGAAAACTGTTAGGATATTGATTAAAAAAATTGAAAAAGACATAAATAAATAGAAATATACACCCATTTTCATGGATTGGAAGAATTACTATTAAGTATCCATACCAAAGTCTCCATTACAATTCCTATCAAAATTCCAATGGCATTTTTCACAAAATAGAAAAAAAGTCTTAAATTGTATGGAATCATAAAGAACCAAAAATGGCCCCAAAAAATTCTTTAGGGAGAAGAAAAAAATCCTAAAGAATACACTTCTTTATTTTAAACTATAATACAAAGCTATAGTAATCAAAACACTAATGTACTGGCAACAAAGCCAGACACAAGAACCAATGGAACAGAAATGAGAACCCAGAAACAAATCCAGACTGGACAATCTGCCTATGGTAACACATCTGGTACTTGAGAGAGCCAAGATGCTCTGAACCTCAACGTCCATACTGGTGGTCTTGCCTGCCTGGGTCAGGTCTCTACTCTCTAAATGGACCCAGTAAGTGTAAGGTGCTATCAGCTGGAAAAGACTTGATTCCTAACTACTTTCAAACATCCTCAGTTAGCTAGGTTTGGAACCAGAGACAGTTTGCAGATGTCAGCAAACTATGGCCCATGGGCCAAGCTGGGTTCATTATCTGAATTTTAAAAAATAATTTATTGAAGTGAAAGCCATCTCACATAAAATTAAACATCTGAAAATGAACAATTCTGTAGCATTTAGAAAATTTGCAGGTTGTCCAATGACTACCCCAGTTCCAAACATTTCTTTCCATCACTTCAAAGTAAAAACCCTCTACCCACTAAGCAGTTTCTTCCCATTTCGTGCCTGTTTTTGTAAATAAAGTTTTACTGGCACACAGCCACATCCTCTCTTTATGTATCATCTATGGCTGGTTTTGTGTAATAATGGCAGAGTTGAGTTGCTACAACAGAGATTTTATGGCCTGCCAAGACAAAAATATTTACTAGCTGGTCCTTTACAAAAAGTGAGACCCTGAGAGGAACAATTTAGAGCAATCATTTAGATGTGGGTTGGTATCCTGTCTTCTCACTTAGCCACATGACCTTGGGAGCATACCTTTACCTCTCTGGACCTCCCTACCATAGAAGGTAAAACAGGCAACAAGCCTGTATTCTGCATGGACAGCACCTTAGCACCTGCCTGGCATGAAGCAGGCAACCCCTGTCAGTCAACACTATTACCTTGGCATCCATACCCTTATTGGATCTTCCAAGCTGCCTCTGAGTCTGGTAAGGAGAGACCCTACTCCCAACTTTACTGTTGGGGATGAGGGCTTGGAATGGATAAGGATTTGCTCAGGTTACAAACCAGTGACAGTACAGCAGAGGGTCTCGGGCTCATCCCCTCGCTGTCCACAGGCCTTCGTGCTCAGGGCCAGGGAGCAGAGAGAAAGAAAATTAAGCCTAAAGATCAAAACCCAAGGCCTCCCAGCCATTTCCTGGCTCTGGGAAGTGAATGAGCCCATTCAGGTATTGCAAAAAATGTGCCTTGCATTCTGGAGTGGTTTCATCTCATTTCCCAAATCCTGGGGATTTCACTTGCAGAGTGTCCACTTTGAAGAATCCCTCACTTCCTCGAGGTGGAGGCAATGAGGAAACAAAGTGTTTCTACATTATCGGTGCCCTGGTCTCAGCAGGTACTCCTTCCTCTGTGGTCACATTTGCAAATTAAACTCCTCCAGAAAATGGCCCCTCTCCACTGGCTCCATGCTGAGCTGGCTCCTGCCCTGTTTGAGGTCTTCAAAGCCATTCTCAACACATCTTTACATCCTCTCCCAGGGCCTTGATGTCTTCACAGGGCAGCTGCTCAGGGCTCGGGGCTGAAGCTGGCACTTTGTGTAGTTCAGGGAAAGGAGAATCCAGCTGATTCTGCAGAAATCCATGGTATAGGGGGTTAGCACAGCCCACAGTCAGAGCCCTGCTCCTCACCAGCAGACACAGGAAAGAGCAGCTGGGAGCTGGCGAGCTGATGAATGACAAGGTCTATTCTCATGGCATCTGGGCTATGGCGAGGGCTGGGGGTGACTCTCTGGAATTTGACCTAAGAGATGAGAAAACCACAGAGAGTCGCTCCTGCCTCTGACTCTGCCCTCGTGGTTTTTTTCCCGTCTGCACACGGGAAAGCAGGAGCTGTAACATTTCTAAAGTTCTCCTTCCAGCCAGAGGGGCTGGGCTCTGATTTACACTCGACGAGCCTCTTGCCTCCTCGTCTGGGACTCACACGACTAAGCGGCTGGCTGGCTGGCTCTTGGAGTTGATTTAAGTGCTTGAATAGTTCAAGGTATAACAACCATAATTTTGATTCTTTGACTAAGAAAAGCACACAGATTCCACGTTACTCTAAATTTCCCTCTGAAGACCCCAGCAGGGGCTGGGCTAACATGATTTGTCTTTCTCCAGTGCCACATGGGCAGGCTCGGGATCACAAATCACTGTCTGTGTCTCACACACAAGCAGAAATGGACTGTCTCACTGTTCTGGGGTCCAGAAGGGCAAGATTAGGGTGTCAGCAAAGTGGTTCCCCCTGGAGGCTCTTTCCCAGTTGCTAACAGCTGACTGGTATCTTTAGCGTCCAGTCTCTGCTCTGTCTTCACATGGTCATTTCCCCTATTGTCTGTTTCAAATTACCCTCTCTCTTCTCTTCTAAGGACACCAGGCATTGAACTTATTTAGTCACTAAGTCATGTCTAACTCTTTGTGACCCCATTGACTGCAGTGTACCAGGCTTCCGTGTCCTTCACTATCTCCTGGAGTTTGCTCAGATTCATGTCCATTGAGTCAGTGATGCTATCTAACCATCTCATCCTCTGCCCCCTTCTCCTTTTGCCTTCAATCTTTCCCAGCAGCAGGTGTTTTTTTTTTCCAATGAGTCAGCTCTTCACATCAGAAGGCCAAAGGATTGGAGCTTCAGCTTCAGCATCAGTCCTTCCAATGAACATTTGGGGTTGATTTCCTTTAGGATTGATTGTTTTAACTTCTTTGAAGTACAAGGGACTCAAGAGTCTTCTCCAGCACCACAGTTTGAAAGCATCAATCTTTCGGGACTCAGTCTTCTTTGTGGTCCAACTCACATCCGTAGCTGGAAAAACCATAGCTTTAGACTATGCAGACCTTTGTTGGTGCAGTGAACCCTCTGCTTTTCAATATGCTGTCTAAGTTTGTCATAGGACTAGGGCCCACCTTAAAATCAGGATGATCTCATCCACGATCCTTAATTTAATTGCATCTGCAGAGACCCTGTTTCCAAATAAGGTCACTTTCACAGGAACCAGGGCTAGGATGAGACATATCACTTTGGGAAACAATGTTCAATCCACAGAGGGATCTATTAACCACAAGGTATTGCAAACAAGCTCATTGTTCTGTCCTCTGAGAAAAGGACATTTGCTCTTAGAGAAATGGAGACCATGAGTGGAACAGAGAAACTAAATTCCAGGCCAGGAGCATACCCAGGCTGTGTCCTCCCAACCCTGCAGCTTTCTAGCTGACTGGTCACCAGCATGTTGCGTTGCGTGGTTCAGATAATACTTGAAAGGAGCCAATAGGTTTGCCACAAACCTATCACCAACAGAGAAGAGAATCCAGGGTGTTACCCAGCAGAGAACAAGTTCAGTAGCTGCTGGATGTCCTCCTTGTCTTCCCGATGGGAAAGGGTGACAGAAAGAAGGATGAGGTAATCTCTCAAACCCTCCTGTTTATTAACGGTGAGGTCTTTGATTTTGTTTCTGATCTGAGTTAATCATTTATTCCTGAGCATTTGAAAATTAGACGCAGGCTAATTGAAAGCTCATCAGAAGAATGGGTTCCATGCTTCCCACTAATTACTAGGAGGCCGGGGTGTTCTGACAGTGGTAAGAGGGGAAGGGCAGGCTGATTCTGCAGGCATTGGTGAGGAATGAACAAGCTTAACCCCCTCGGGTCTGAATCTCTTCTCCTCTACAAGGGCTCACTCTCAAAATCTTCTCCCCCCTTCCTTGACCTTTCCAGAGGTCATGCTCAAAATATCTAAACACTACATTCAGGAGTAGGGTTGCCAGATAAAATGAAAGGCACCCAGCTAAATTAGAGTTTCAGGAAAAAAAAGCAAATGATTTTTAGCATAAGTATAGCCTAAATATTGGGCTTCCCTGGTAGCTAAGTTAGTAAAGAATCCACCTGCAATGCGGGAGACCCCAGTTCAATTACTGGGTTACTGAGCTCTGGAGGATCGCATGACTTTCCACTCCATTATTCTTGCCTGGAGAATCCCCATGGACAGATTGGCGGGCTACAGTCCATGTAGCCCTGGGTCACAAAGAGTCTGATAAGACTGAGCAACTAAGCACTGCACATCCTAACTATTACATGGACATAGTTATACTTAAAAATTTCTCATTATCTGAAATTCTAATTTCAGTGAGCATTCTATATTTTTATTTGCTACATCTGGCAACCCAAGAATGGAGCTCAGCCAGAAACAGCCAGTGCATCCCTGCTGAGGCTCAGCCAGGCCAGGATCCTAGAATTCCAGAGATGGTCACCTCCTTCTCTCCTGCCCCATGCTCATCTCAGTCCGTGTCACTCCCCCATTAAGAGATGGAATCAAACTCCACTTCCTGTGAACTGAAGATGGTGGCAAGGGAGCAGGGCTTGTAAGTTGCTTATAACCAGTAGAAAGTGGCAGAAGTGCCGCAGTATGGTTTCCGAGGCATGCGATTCCACATCACTAGCTGGGATACTTTCCTTAGAGCCCTGAGCTGCCACATAAGGAGCTCAACCTCCCTGAGGCTTCCATGCTGTGAGGAACCCCAGGTCACATGGAGAGGCCATGTGCAGGTATCCCAGATGACAGCCAGGGTTCCTGTCGTGGTCCCAGGTAACAGCCGGCATCAGTGGCCAGCCGCACAGTAAGATGCCTTCGGATGATTCCAGCCCCCAGCTGTCAAGTCGCTCTCAGTTTCTGAATCCTCCCAGCTGAGGCCTCTGCATCATGAAGTACATGTGCTCTGAATGAATGTCTGACCCCAGACCATGAGCACTCACAACTACACCAGGAGGTTGTGTGTGAAGCAGAACCAAGGGTCATTCAGGCCTCTGGGTGTGTCCTGCTGGGCACCAACCTGGGTCACTTTTCTCCTGCACAACAGCCCTTTGTCCTGAACTGACTAATGACAGGCAGAAGAAGGGTCCCCCAGAGATGCCCACAGCCCAATATCCAGAGCCTGTGAATGTGTCTCCTTATGTGGCAAGAGGGGATTAAGAATAAAGACGAACTGAAGACGATCAAACAGTTTTTGAGAGAGATTATCCTGGATCACCTGAGTGTGCCTAGCACAATTACAACGGTCCTTGTAAACAGAAGATGGAAGCAGAGTGGAAAGAACCAGAGAGATGGCAGCTGGACAGGAGCTCTGACCACGGGCACTGGCTTTGAAGATGGGGGAGGGGGCCATGAGCCGAGGCATAGCTCCCTGGGAGCTGGAAAAGGCAAGGTCTCCTCCGGAAGCCTCCAGAAGGATCTTAGCCCTGATAACACCTTGATTTTAGTCCAGTGGGGACTGTTTCACTCTTCTGACTTCTAGGACAGTGAGAAACTAAATGTGTATAGTTTGAAGCCTCTGAGTTTGAGGGGCTTTGTTACAGTAGCCATAGGAAACAAGAGTTCAATGCCATGAGGGTTCCAGATAAAGATTGAAATTTAAGAGTGTAATTATGACCATGCAAAAACATCCCCTGTCCCTGGGTACTGACCTCTGCTTCCTCATCTGTAGCCAGCATTGATGCCACATTCAGCTTCTAGAACTTTCTAGTCCAGTTTGTCCACTGGACATCAATGCCTGCCCCCAGGCCCCCTCCCTCTCACTTTCACCTCCCCTAAAGTTTCCAGTTTCTAATGGGCAAGGAGATGATCAGCTAGGAGCAGGCCAGTTCCTCTCACCTGTCACCTGCCTTCCCAGGTGACCCACCTGGCTCCTCCCACTGTCTGCTTCTGATACTTCACTGCTACCAAGGACCTCCCATAATAACCATTCATGTCTTCTGTATTTTCCTTCCAGATTTCAACAGCCTTTTCTGACCATTTCCATTGGCTCTTGCCAATGCAAGAGCAAAAGAGCAAAAGCAAAACATACAGTCTCACGGTCCCCAGGGCATTGTGAAAGTGACTATTGGAAAAACTAGACTAGTTTCACTCAAAGAAAAACAAAACACACCTCCCAAGAACATGCAAGAGCAGCTTAATTTGTCAGGAGACAACAAAAGGCGTAAGTTGCATTCAGCAAGGCCACCAATAAGATGGTCGTAAAACACATGCATCCCCCAGATTTGTAGGTTGAACACACTTGGGCTCCATCTTTCTGATTTCAAGTATAAATGAGGAAAAAGAGCTATTTTCAGGCAAAAGCTCCATTCACTATGAACTTCCTCTTAATTAAGTCTATAAAAATGTAAAGGGGTGAAATCGTTTACAAATTTGGCTGTCTACACACAACAATAATTTACTAAGATGTGTTAGATGAGACCTCAGAAGGTACTGGTTTCCAGTCTTCTTTCCATTCCCTCATGCCTGTTGAAAATGGACATTAAAGGTCAGTTTCAAAAAAAAATTGTTGTAAATATATCACACAAACTGAATATTATTGAAAATTCCATTAAGGACTTGACTTATATTATTTAACATCTTAAGCACAGTTGCTGGGGTTAATTAGATTTCCGACCCCAGAAAATTTTAAGTGCCTCTGATGACTTACTTCCAACTGATAATTTTGTGTTAGAAACAGAAAAAGAATAACAAACAGACAGTGAATAAATACATTCTTCAAATTCCTTCTTATGAACACATAGAATATATTTCTGAAATTTAATTAAATATCAAGATGTCCACAAGATCTATAATAAACCACTTTGCAAGACCTCTAAATGTCAAGGAAAACACATTTTACATGAAACACCCCTCCCTCGAGTAAATCTGTGAAGATTCGGGATTTTTTTAAAAACCTGAAGAATCCACAAGTACATATTTTATCTCAAGAGCACTTTTTTAAGACTTGGGGAGTAGCTACTTGTTTGCAGTGTGACAGAGAGGAAAGTATTTTAATTTATCACATAGTGGTTTGTACCATTAGTTTTAGAGAAATGCCAGACAGTTTTAAAATAATGCAAGAGATGTGGCATTAAAGTATAAAGTATTGGAACTTAGTAAAAGATGATCTACAATCACTTTTAGTCGCTTTTCCACTTTCCATATAAAGCCAGGCTAGGTCCTCAGTGATGTTCAAGACATATGGAAAAGGAGGTGGTACTGTGGGCCAACAGTGTAAAAAACAAAATAGAACAAAACCATTCGTTAGCCCAATAACCTCACCACCTTAATAAGTAACAATGTCTTTGCGTTTTTTAATCTCTCTCAAACAGAACAGGGTCGTATTTTGCTGCCAGCACGTCTGTCACACATTTCAGACCAAGAGAAACCCCACACTTGGAGCCGTTGGCAGCAGCTGATTCCGATGAGAATTTCACGATATTGCCTAGATTTGCTTCCATCTCCGCTGTAAGGCGCCTGCTATTTAAGGCAGCACTGCCGACTTCACACTCAGTTCTGGTGTAAGGTTGTGGCCAAGACCAGATGCTGGGGCTTTGTCTGCCCATTAACATTTGAGAAGCATCTGTCAGAAGTGGGAGTTGGCAAACTTTCTGCAAATGGCCTGGGAGTAAATATTTAGCTTTGGAGGCCACAGGGCTTCTCGACTCTGCCTGTGGTTTGAGACAGCTATCCACAACACGTAAGCGAATGAGCATAGCTTTGCCTGTGCCCCTACAAAACCTGATATTTGGAACAGGTTACTGGCCAGCTTTGTTCCACGGGCTGTGGTTTGCTGCTCCCTGGTCTAAAGTAAAATAAACCTATTTCATTTTTTTAATGTGAAATTTTCAGAAGAAAATGTTGAGCAAATAGTAGCTCAGAAAATCTTAGCCATCCAGTAGGATGCTGTGAATGTTTCATGATGGGGTCCCCAGGGGGTTAAAGAAGTCCCAGCTTGTCAGGAGTGTAGATTCCCTGGGGTAAACGCACCCACCTGTTTTCAAGCTAGGAACAAATAGCAGCAAACATAGAAGCTGAAACTTGCTCCTTGGAAGAAAATCTATGGCAAACCTAGACAGCATATTAAAAAGCAGAGATATCACTTTGCCAACAAAGGTCTGTATAGTCAAAGTTATGGTTTCTCCAGTAGCCATGTACAGATGTGAGAGCTGGACCATAAAGAAGGCTAAGTGCCAAAGAATTTATGCTTTCAAATTATGGTGCTATACTCTTGAGAGTCCTTTGGACTGCAAGGAGATCAAACCAGTCAATCCTAAAGGAGATAAACCTTGAATATTCATTGGAAGGACTGATGCTAAAGCTGAAGCTCCAATACTTTGACCACCTGATACAAACAGCCAACTAATTGGAAAAGACTCTGATGCTATAAAAGATTGAAGGCAGGAAAAGAAGGGGGTGACAGAGGATGAGATGGTTGCATGGCATCACCAGCTCAATGGATATGAGTTTGAGCAAACGCTGGGAGATAGTGAAGGACAGGGAAGCCTGGTGTGCTGCAGTCCATGGGGTCCCAAAGAGACAGACACAACTTGGTGACTGAACAACAGCAACAACTGAAACTGTCCTGGGCTTGAGGAGTTGCCTCAGGGAAATGTCGCCCACACCCAGCTCTCTTGGTGTTTATTTTATTCTAAAAATCCCCTGCCAATCTTCTCTTTAACGGAGATGGATCATCTTGCTTTCTCTCCCCTCCTCATTTTGCTCTAGGAGGCTTGGCTCTGGCGGCTGTTACTTTGTTGGGAAGGCAACAAAAAGGTTAATTAGCTTTCGTGACCCGAGAATGCTCAGGGAAGATGTCAACTGATCCACTAATTACCCCTCAAAGCTTGATATGGTTGGAGGGGCAAGGTCCGGGAGGCAAGTTGGGAGGTGGCTGGGCTCCCAGCGTGGTACGCAGGGCATTGGCAGGATGCTGCCTCCCTAGCAGTCCAGTGAGTCCTCCTTCACGTGGATCCTGTCCCCCGGTGGCCCCCAGTCCCCCAGGCCAGCCCAGGACTCTGCTAGGGGCCAAGACTCCCCCCCAGTCATAGAACACACTCTCCAGCCTATACAGGTCACATTCAGCTTCCTGAGTGTCACCACACAGCTCTCCACTGGGCATGGGAAGTCCAGGCAGAGACCCGAGGTCCGCCTAGCCCCAGCCTTCTAAGTCACCAACCCCCCGAGCCAGCCACCTTGCTCAGGAGTTGGTTGGAAAAGCAGGATCCCCAGCTGCACCCAGACCTGCTGAGTCGGGATATCTGAGTGGAGAGGGCTTGGGTATTCTTTGTAATCTGGGTGCATGCCGGAGTTTAGGAGCCCTGCTCCGCACATGCTGCTCCCAGACTGCTTAAAGCTCGATGGACGGTGAACCACCCCTGGGTCCCCAAGAGAACTGTTGCCAGGACGCAAGCTGGAGGCTGGATCGAAGACTGGGTCTCCGTTGCCTTCTCTTCTGGAAATCGGTATTTCTCAGCAATCCCCTTTTGCAGTTCCAAAAGCTCCAGAAGAGTTTCTTCCTAAGCAGGCTTGGACGGGTGTTCCTTTGACTAGCTCTCTGTGTAGAATATTCTTAACTGCAAATGCACAGTGGCAGCCACATGCACTCTGTCACAGCAGGCAGCCCTATACACGTGGCTCTCCCTCCCCCCACCCGAAGCCCTGTCATCATCTCACCTTGGAGGGCCCCCTTCCCACCCCGGTAAAGCCTCAGGAGCTGTCTTGCACTCCCCCTGCCCACTTCTGCTGAAGGGTTCAGCTCACCACTCATGTTTGCCTCCATCAGGGCTGTGAGCTGAGCTTTCTTTTCAAAACTATGTGAAAATACCAAACACAGACTCCAGGACAGCTCTCTATGCCCATGCTGCCAAGGACTTCACAGAGTCAGCAGCAACAAGGGAGGTGACGTCTGATGTCATGTCCTGACTGGAGATGCCTTTGGAGCCTGGACGGTGACCATGGGGAGGGATAGGGGGCTTGATTTAGGTGTGGCTTGTCTGGGGCAGGCACAGCTCGTGGAGGCAGAAGCCCACTAGGGCGGGGGCCTGGGGAATAGGGAGGGGGTGTCCCTTTTCCCTGAACTGTAGATGAACAGGACTGGAGGCCGGCCCACTGTGAGCCCCTCACTAATACAGCCCTCCATCCATGACCTGGAAGATCCCAGTCATGTGCTCCTGTGGTCACAGGCTTTGAGGTGCTTGAAAAGGGAAGATATTTCAACCTCAGTTCAGGCCACCAACCAACTAACTGTTCTGCCATGAAATGCCTCTTTGGTGTTCCCCTCCCATCAGATGGTTGGAAGGACTTTGGTGCCTCTGGGATGCGTTCCTTGAGGGTTTAGTAGCAGCTTCATGCCAGTACCAGGTCGCATTCCACCCAGCCAGCCTCCCTGCAACTTCCGGCCCCACCACCTGCCTGGCCAGCTCCCCCCACACCCCACTGTCCAGGACCAGATGGTGCATCCAGCATGAGGTGAGCTTCCCCACGGTGCCCAGCACCCCATAGACAGCAGAGGAGAAACAAGGTCTGCAACACACGGAGCCAGACAAGAGATGAAGAAAATTCTTCTTAATACAAAAAAGTTACTCTAAGAAGAGGACTCATTTCTCGTCAGCAGTCAGTCAAAACGCACCTTGTCCCAGAATTCATGCTGCATACACGCTTGTGTCAACACTCCGTTCTTTTTCCTGATGGGGTGACAGAGATTTCATCAGAAGTCTTGTGTCTACAGGGCAAAAGCTCATACAAGGCGACAGTGAGTGTGTCTGGGTGTCAATCTGCATGCTGTGAGCCGTCACCTAACCATAATAAAAAAATAAAACACTTTTACCCGACCCCACTAGGAGAGACATGGATAATCTTTCTGTTCTCGCTGTGGAAAACAATGCCAAGAGGTAAAAAGTGTGCAGCAGAAAAATGTATTATATCACCAGGAAGCCAATTAATAAAAATATTCAATAATTGTACAGATTTTTCAATTTTTTGAAATACATCATCTTTTTAGCATTTAAATAAACCCTTTCCTTGCAGAAGGAAATGGCAACCCTCTCCAGTATTCTTATCTGGAGAATCCTATGGACAGAGGAGCCTGCCTGGTAGGCTACAGTCCATAGGGTCACAAAGCATTGGACATGACGGAAGAAACTTTACATGCACTCAAGAAACTCTTTCCTAACTCATTTTGTGTGTGGGATTTTGTATTCTTTGTAAATTTTAATAAGAGCCCACAGGGCCTGGATCTGGACGGATTCATCTGTCCAATATTTCTTCAGCAGATACTGACTGAATCCCCACCCCAGACATCAGGGGCTCAGTAGCGAAGACCAATAGGTCCTCACTCCCCTGGGGTGGACTTTCCACTGGAGGGCACAGATGGTCAACACATAAACAACACCCAGGGAAGCTCCAGCTCTGGCCAAACTGTGGAGGGGATGAACATAACTGGACGGGGTGTGGGGAGGGCTACTCTAAACGAGGTGTTCAGATGAAGCCTCTGAAGAGGTGAGTTTGAGCAGAAAGGAGGATGGTGGGAAGGGATCACAGAGGGTGAGGAGCAGTAGAGGAACATTTTGGGAGCAGCACCTGCAAAGGTCCTGAGGTTGGAGGGAGGGAGGAGTTTTCATGGTCCCAGAAGAGAAGGAGGACCCATGGGCTAGGCAGACGGCAGTAAGAGCTGGATCGGGGAGCTGAGCTCACTTGCTCTGCTGAGAACCACCAGGCGCTGGCACCTGGACCAGCCACACTCACAGGCAACCTGATCTTGATGAAGGGGGTGCATGCTCCTGTGTCCTCCTCTGGAAGATTCCCCAATCCTTCCTCAGCCTGATCTAATTACACACACACATTCCCTTCTTGATCGTCATCCCAGAATTCCTGTGTAGACCTGGTGCTGAGCGCTGAGGCCTGCCGAAACGCGAGGAAGAGCCTTTCAATTAAACATCTTTCACGGCAAATGGGAGACAGAGCCCTTTAATGTCGACTCCAGCTGGTGCAGTGAAAGGAGCAGCAGGCAGGAGCGCGTGATGGTTTGGACATTTCCTCCAAATATCAAAGCCAACAGGATTCTTTTTCAACTTGGAAACACCAGTCCTTCTCTCAACACAGTGTTCCAATGAAAACCGCGGCGTTCCATCCTCCAGAGAGCAAGAGAATCAGCCCCTTTGTATACATGTTTATGCTGAGGGACTTCATGCTCTCTTTGTAAACAGGGACCCAGGCCCTTTGCTGGTCTGGTCTTCAGAGAACAGGAGCAGTGACCGTTCTCACCAGAAGGTTGGATTATTGGGAGGGGCCAGGAGACTTATATGGCATTTTTGTTTTCCCAGCAGCTTGAGTGTGAAGGCATGAACACCTGTAGAGGCTGTGCTCTGAATATCTCAGGATGCGGGCAATCTGCCATCTGCACAGTAAGGGATGTCACCCCCAGGCCCGCCCTCCAAGTGTGGGGTCCCCCTTCAAAGAGGAGAGCTGGTTTCCCCTTAAAACGTGGTTATGACCATGGAGGAGAACAGTGGTCTGACAGTGACCTGACAGAGGCTGTCGCAAAGGACACTGGGAGAGGAGGCCCCCACGCTGCCCAGCTGCAGTTTCTGCCCACCTCACCCTCCCCTGGACCCTTGGGGTATGTCTGCTGCAGCATCGGGTACAAGGGCTTCATGGTCTTCTGTCCCACAGACCTTGAACTCTAGGAAGATGGGAGACACATGATGCCTGATCCTGAGTGGTTTAATGTACCCCTAACACACACACACACACACACACACACTTGGTACCTGGCACATGGCAGGAAAGAGGTGACTACTGAGTGACTGCCCTGAGCCAGGACCCACAGGGTGCTGTGGATCGGAGATCAAGCCCTGGTATCTACTCCGCAGGCCTAGACCGTCTGCTGCCCATGATCCATCTGACAGTTCCCTGTGCCTGGAGCACCGACCCCCGAGGCAGCTGACTAGTGACCCTTCAGCTCCCAGGGCACACACCAAAGGTATAGACGCACAAGTCAAATGGCCAGTCCCATTGCCGGTCTCCAGGCCCATCGCGGCTAGCAGCACAATATCTGTGGGGACAAACTGAGCTTATCAAAGTGCGAGGCCCACTGAACTGAGGATGTGGAGACACAGGTGTGGATGGGTGTGGACCTACAGGTTGGCTGGTCCAAGCTGGCAGACGGAGCGGGCTGCCCACCCACAGGCACCCACACTGAGCCACAGGCCCCTCAGCCTATCCATCAGGTAGAAACTCATTGTATTTATTGGTCATGACAGAGTATATTGTCATCCATTGATCCAGCCCCTGCAGTCAGAATCTATCAGGAAGAATGCCCGAGCACTACTGTTCCCAAGACGCTGCCTGGTCTAGGGACTGGACACACTCACACAGAGAACAACACCCAAGCTGAGAGCTGACACAAGGTGGACATGCTGGTGGGCTGGCAGGGAACACATGCAAAGGCCCTGGGGTATATGGGTGGAGGGGCAGGCCCTTGGTCTACTTAAGGACCTGGTGGAGACAGTGTAGCTACAGCACCAGGAGGGAGTGAGCAAGGGGGACACAGGTGAGGGGTTCGCTGTGACCAAGGCTCCAGAGGTCATGCCTACAGATGTCATTCAGTAGGTGCCCAGCTTTGACAGGATACCTGGGGAATAAAAAGGGAAGGCACTTGCGGTACTTTTGAAGCTTTCCACAAAAGTGTTTATATCAGTCCTGGTTCAGGCTTGATCAGGAATGGTGAGCTGGGTGTGCAGATCTGAGTGGTGGGCTGCTGCATGGTTCAGTGGTCAGCCCCGCGGTGTCAGCTAGGATTTCCCTTCTTGAGTCACTCACCAAACTCCACCCTGATGCCTGAGCACCTTCTATCCTGACCTGTTGCCCCTAGGAGAGCAAATACATAGCCATTTCCAAGAGCCCAGCTCATGACCCTGAGCCCCTGCAGACCTGATGGCTGCTCCTCCCCCAAAGCACCCGAGTCCAATCGGGGCTGGAGAGGGAGCGGCAACCACCTGGTATGCAGAATATTCCAGAATTGCCTGTGGATCTTTCCCCTTCTAGGATTTTTACCCTAGAAATTCATCATTCTCTTCTTCCCTTTTGGGTGACAGACAGTTATTTCATGTACTGCTGAGAAGATAATTCCGAATTCTGTTTATTCTAATGCAGTTCAAAAAGTCTGTGACTAGCATTTGAAAATAGCTCTGGGCGTGAAGTCCTGACAGCCAGAAAGCTTCTGGAGCTGGTTTCTCACCATCTCCCAGGCTGCCAGCCGCCCTGCAGTCTGTCTGTCTGTGTCTGCAGGAGAGACAGCTCCTCTGTCCCAGGCACCCTTGGGAGATCTGGATGTGGGGGGAGCTCCATGGGCTGCTCCTTCCAACTCGTAGTTTTGGTGAAGCTTTGTGCAGGACGGGGTAGCAGCACGAGGGCTGCCACAGAGCAGGAGCCAGACCAGTGCCCGGTCCTCTTGATGCTTTCGTCTGCGCGGGGAAGACGGATGTTGGAGAGACCGTCACCATCACCATGGTGATGGCTCACATCTGGGCGGTCCTTTGACTCACTTCGCGCAGAAGCTGTGGGGGATCTGGGCAGAAGGAGGCTTACAGACAAGCGTGTGTGAGCAGGCCACAGGAGTGGGAGGCCACTCGAGGTGTGAGCACTGGGCAGGTGTCAGGAGAAGAACAAGGCAGAATTGGAAACACCAGAGCCTGAGAGTCAAGTCGGGTGGATGTGCTGGGCATGGAGGCGAGGCCTGGGAAACACCAGACATAAGATCAGTGTCTGCATGGTCTCCCCAGTGCCTCCCGGACACGTGGCAGCTGGACAGGTGAGCCGAGATTCTCATACCTGGCACCAGGCCCAGTGGAGTTGGCCCCGCCCACTCCTCCAGCTTCATTTCTTGCTATTTCCCCTTACTCCATGACTCCCAGCCACTAGGACCTTCTTCCAGGCCCTGGAATTCTAAGCTCCCTCCTGCCAGAAGGTCCTTCCTCATGCTGTCCCTCTTTCTCTCCAGTCGCAGAGCAGTCATCACCTCTTTCAGGAAGGCTTCCCAGTTCTCTCAAGACCAGCTCAAAACCTCCCATCATTTGCTCTCACAGAACCAGGGGGGGCCCGCACCTCCCTGGTGCTCATTCATTCACACTGAAATTTTACACAAAGGTATATAATTTAAGGGGGCTTCCCGGGTAGCTCAGCTGGTAAAGATCTGCCTGCAATGCAGGAGATTCTGGTTTGATTCCTGGGTCAGGAAGTTCCTCTGGAGAAGGGATAGGCTACCCACTCCAGTATTCCTGGGCTTTCCTGGGGACTCAGTAAAGAATGTGCCTGCAATGTGGCAGACCTAGGTTCGATTGATCCCTGGGTTGGGAAGATCCTCTGGAGGAGGGCATAGCAACCCACTCTAATATATTTGCCCAGAGAATCCTCATGGTCAGAGGAGCCTGGGGGCTACAGTCCTTGGGGCTGCAGAGTCGGACACGACTGAGTGACTAAGCATAGCACAGCAGCACACAATTTAAACAACTGTTTTCTGTCCTCCCCATTACATCTCAGCTCCTTGAAGGCAGGCAGGGGCCACCATTAGTTCTGTTCAAACTAGAATCTATATAAGAGGAGTGAAATCAACATATTTTTAATGGACAAAGATGTGAACAAAAGAAAGGTCTAAAAGAATGCTGCCAAGACTCAGACCATCGCTCCCAGGGATGTGTTTCCTCTGGACTCCAATGGGTTGGCTGGGATATGGCAAACCGCCTTAAATCATCTTACAAAAATATCCGTAACCCTAGTTTTCAGGAATTCGGACCTCTACTGATTTCTTTTAGAATAATGCTGTTGAATTTGGGAAAACTAAGCCAAACACTTCAGCAGTGTATCCATGAATCATCAAGTAATACAGTATTTAGACTGACTGAACTTGCCTTGTAAACAGCTCTGAATGTGAAAAACCAACATCAAAGTGCAGAGAGTGTGGGCGCTGCCCCCTGCCTGAGCACATGCTTCATCACCACCTCCTGGGAACGCTTCCCTGGTGCCGGAGCTCGGACACTTGAATCACAACTCCAAAGCTCCATCCCCAGCTGATGCCATTGTTCCACACTGACCACCAGGTACATACCTCTTGCCTGACTACATAGGCAGACAGCTCTGAGAAAGGGCTCTTCAGCCAATGCCCACCCTGCTCTGTGTGTGACCCTCCAGGATCCTGGCTAAAGGTTGGGAACCTAATTACCTGCCCCAAGTCTGCTATGAGCCTGGAGTCACCCATGTCCTCTGGAAAGTGAAAAAATGAAGGTATTAGTCACTTCAGTTGTGTCCAACTCTTTGTGACCCAATGGACTGTAGCCCACCAGGTTCCTCTGTCCACTGGGATTCTCCAGGCAAGAATAATGAAGTGAGTAGTCACTCCCTTCTCCAGGGGATTTTCCTGACCCAGCAACCGAACTTGGGTCTCCTGTATTGCTGTGGATTCTTTACCATCTGAGCCACCAGGGTGTTTCCTGGAGCTACGGCCAAATAAGCTCCTCTGGGAGGCCAAAGCCTGTCCAAGTGCTTAGCCTAGACCCAGGTCTGCTGTGCAAACATGGACTGTGTGAAACATTAACACAGCTCCAAAGTGCTGGTGACTGACAGGGCCATGGAAACATCCAGAACAGGAGATGGTCCAGAAGTGTGAATCAAAGATGCTCTAGACAGGGTCACCACACTACTTCTGAGAAACACACACTGGAGGCCAAAAGAAAAGGTGTCTGAGCCTGGAAAGCATGAGCCAGGCCACAGGACTCCTTTCCCTCCCTCCTGGGCCTCCATTCAGCTCAGGAGGGTGAGTCTGTTGGACTCAACTTACAACCACTGCTGGAAAGTAGGACAGAATGCCTCCAATGACAGGAGACAATCTCCCCAAAGAACCTGGGATGCCACTGGCCAGGGAGGTGGGATTGGGGCTGGAAGGACGAGAAACAACTGTCCACTGCTGAAATCATAGCAAACCAATTCTTGCCCAAAGTTCTATCAAAACGCTCCCTTCCCAGCTAGTCTCAAAGGGATCTTGATACAGGATTACCAAATAATATTGAAGCAACAAGTTCCTATCTGTTCATATTTCTCCCATTTCAAATTTAATTAAAGTTTCAGAAAAGACAAGGCTCAACCGGGCGTATGTGTGTAGGGGCGTGGCTGTTTTCTCAGAGGAAATCTAGAAAATTGTATCTAGAGTCTAACGGCAGGGAAAACATCCGTGACCAAGATTGGAAACTCAGATGTTGTTTTAAAACAAAGACAGAGTAAAAGAAAACAGTCATATCTGGCCACATAAAATTTGAAAAATTGTATATGGCAAAATGTCTCCACAAAAATGTCAATAGATAAATGAAGGATGTATAAAATATAAATATTTGGGGGGCTTCCCTGATGGCTTAGTGGTGAAGAGTCTGCCTGCCAATGCTGGAGGCACGGGTTTGATCCTTGATCTGGGGGATCCCACATGCTGCGGAGCAACTAAGCCCGTGTACCACAACTACTAGGTCTGTGCTCTAGAGTGCTGGAGCCACAACCACTGAAGCCCTCATACCCTATAGCCCGTGCTCCACAAGAAACCCCCCCCCCCAGTGAGAAGCCCACACACCACAACTAGAGAGTAGCTCCCCATCACCGCAGCTAGAGAAAGAGCCCATGCAGCAAAGAAGACCCAGTGTGGCCAAAAATAAATAAATACATTTGCAACACAGATCACAGGTCATGGGTTAATAGTTAAAACAGACACAGACCTCTTACAGAAATGACAAGAAGGACTTACAAACTATCCTGCGAGTTTGGAAATGAACAAAAAGGATTTAAATAGGTCATTCTTAAAAGTATAGCCCAATGGCCAACAAGGACATGAAAAAAAATTCTTGAACTCACTAGTCATCAGGCAATGCAAATTAAAGTCACATGAGCTATTGCTTGACACTCATCAAAATGGCAATAGTTTAATGGAGTAATAGCACCAAGAGCTGATAGAGACATGGGGAAGAGAGAGGTTCAGCTGCTCCAATGGCTGGTGGAAGACCCGGTGCCTCCCCATCACAGCGAGAGTGCTGCAGCTGTTGGGTCCAGAAGAGCGGAAATGTGAGTGGGGTCTGTGCCCTTCCCTTCTCCTTCCCGCCAGTGTGGATTATACATCTTTTAACCTTGTTTATTAGTGTAAAATCTTCTTTTTGATGCTTTCAAACTGTGGTGCTGGAGAAGACTCTTGAGAGTCCCTTGGACAGCAAGGAGGTCAAATCAGTCAACCTAAAGGAAATCAACCTTAAATACTTGCTGGAAAGGCTGATCTTAAAGCTGAAGGTCCAATACTTTGGCCATCTGATATGAAGAGCCAACTCATTGGAAAAGACCCTGATGCTGGAAAGATTGAGGGCAGGAGGAGAAGGGGGTGACAGAGGATGAGATGCCTGGATGGCATCACCGGCTAAATGGACATGAGTTTGAGCAAACTCCAGGAGTTAGTGAAGGACAGGGAAGCCTGGTGTGCTGCAGTCCATGGGGTCACAAAGAGTCAGACACGACAATGATGGAACAACAACCACCCCCACCAGTTAGTTCTCCACATGGGTCCCATTTCCATCTTTCCCTACCACACAGCCCCATCATGGGGAGGAAACAGCCTCAGCACGCCCACTCCCCATCTCCCTGTAATTGTGCTTGCTTTCCTGAAACATATGCACATCCAATCATCACAACCACAACCTGGAAGGTGAGAACCTTCATTATCTCTACTTCCGGATGAGGCTGGGTGGAACAAGGTAGCCAGCCCAGGTACGCACAGGTAGGATGACTCTTACACATGGCACAGTGACTGGCATGTACTAGCCTCACTAACAATATTTGTTGAGTGAAAGCAGAAAGGAGGGTTCAGAACAAGAACCTGCAGCAACATCAATCTTCCTGCTCAAAACCGAAGACACAGTCAACTCAGAAAACCCAGACCTACCAGAACATTAGTCAGATGCATAACTCAGCACATAACTTATCTTCAGGTCATAAAAGTTAGGGGGCACCTCTTTCCATGTTTGAATTTCATGCATAAAATCTGCACATGTAATAACCCCTGTCAGATGCTCAAAGGTGATGGGCTTACAGCTCTTATCTGTCTGGTGAACATAGCAGGTCACTTCCCCAGGTTACTGGTCAGAAAACTGTCCAAGTACAGGACAAGCATTCTACTCACCCCTTCCTATCCTTCATCACTGAGTAGTTAAAAAGGTTCCTTGAGGCTACTGGAGAGTCTCTCTGATAAACTGACTCCAAGCCTGGGTCCTAATCTGTCCAGGTGTTGGGCATTAAGGGAGACAGACCCCCGAGCTGGGAAGTAGTGCTTTGTGCAGGAAGCAGCTGTGTGTTGCTTTATGATTCCCTGCCAAAGACACTTGAGGAAGGAAGATGCTTATGAAGGGGGGAGCTTCTCCTGGTGAGACCTACAATCCCAGCAGTGCAGGCGCCACTCACACACCATGGTTGACAGCTGATCCCAAAGTGGGAAGAGAGCACCTTGGACCACTAGCGGATTGCTCTGAGATCTTCAGGAATAAGTGTCAGAGAAGAAAATTTCTCTCTTGATCGAAACCCTGGTGAAGCAAATACAATAAACCCCACGTATACGTCTGCTGCCAGGAGCTGGGAGCTTTTACACAAACCACACCTCCCATCCAGACAGAACACAGTATTCACGGATATGAGATCTGAGGTCCAAAACCCAGGTTCAGATCCTGGCTCCACTGCCTTCTCAATCTGGCACATTATTTAACCTCTCTGAGCCTCAATTTCTTCATCTTTAATCTAGAAATTGTCATCGTTCAGTTGCTAAGTTGTGTCCAACTCTGTGATCCCATGGACTGCAGCATGACAGGCTTCCCTGTCCTTCACTATCTCCTGGAGCTTGCTCAAACTCATGTCCATTGAATGGGTGATGCCATCCAACCATCTCATCCTCTGTCTCCCCCTTCTCTTTCTGCCCTCAAACTCCTCACAGAGTAAAATTAAATGAGAAATTAATTACAAATGTGAACTCACTGCCACTATTGTACCGGCATCAACTTATTTGATATACACAGCAATGTGTATTGTTCCTTTTTAATTGTTTCTCAGTTCTTCTGATAAAGAAGAATATCTCTATTTCATGATAGTGGGTCTTTGACACCTCGATTTACCCATTTATCTTTTCAATAAAGGAAAAAGATCTTGGGCTCTGATTCTTTGATAATTAATGACATTTAGCTAAAATGTATTCACTTTATATTGTATCCATTTTTTTTGTTATCTCCTATTAAAACAAATGGCACTAGTTTTCCTTCCATCTATAGTCCTGGTTCCCTAAAAAATAAATTTATTTCAGTTTAAAAGTTAACTAAGTTAGCCTAAATGTATATTTCTAAGCGAAAGAAATCAAGTTGATTCCCCTGATAAGACATTCTGGGAAAGGAAAGAACTATGGAGGCAGTAAAAAAGATCATTTGTTGCTGGGGTTTGGGGGAAGGACAAGAGATGGACAGACGAAACACAGGATTTTTAGGGCAGTGAAAATACTCTGTATGACAGAATAATGATGGATATATGTTGTTATATATTTGTCCCAGACCCAGAGAATGTACAACATCAAGAGAGAACCCTCAGATCAGCTATGGAGTATGGGTGATGATGACATGTCGATGTAGGTTCATCCATGATAACAAATACACTGTCTGGTGGGGATGCAGATAATGGGGGAGGCTGTGGGGTGGGAACGCTGAGTCTATGGAAAGTCTCTGTACCTTCCTCTCAATTTTGCTGTGAATCTAAAGAGCTCTCACAAATAAAGTATATAAAGTCAACTAAGAGGATTAAATAAGTGAATAATAATAGAAGTGATTTAGAAATGGCAAAATCATGAAGGTGGAGTATGGTGCCAAGTATATTCAACCAAAACCACTGAGGAAGGAAGGCAATGGCCGGGGTTGGGAAGACGCTTTAACTGTGAACCACCTGGGACCCAGTGCTTGGGGGTGGGGATGGGGGGAAAGGGGAGGAGGACCTCCCACCAGAACCAGGGTCCTGCATGGGATAGAGGCCCTGCTGACTCCTGATACTATAGTGACTGGGTGCATAGAAAGTCCTAGTCTCCCACGGTGGTGGTCAGAGCTGGCCTGGCAGGCCCACTGCACCGTGCTGGGGGAGACATCCCGGGGCCAGGCAGGGCCCCGCACCAGCTCTGCCAGCGACAACCAGGGGCATCTGAGTTCTCGGCCCTGAACCCCTTTTCCCACCTCAACCTGCAGAGGGGGCTCAGCCTGCTCACTGACCTTGTCCTTGGGCCTGGAGAGTGGGATCAGGAACAGCACTGTCACCGCCCTGAGCTCTGCTCAGGGTGAGGAGGGCTGGAGGATTCGTGGTATCTGACGTGTCCCTTCACTGCTCTCAGGAACTCACACGTAGATGCTCTTAACTCTCCTGGAGACACGCACTAGGCAAACACACACCAGCTAAAACCACAAGAGCCACACCCTTGCCCACACCTAGTTCAGGTAAAATGGTACCCAGCGTGCCTTTCAGGCATCCCTAGGGAAGGAGGGTGAGGATGTGAGAAGTCACTGACTATTCTCCTGCAATCACCTTTCCTGCTTTTGCACTTTCCCAAAGAAAACTGTGTGGCCCTTTATACAAAGTAAAGAGTGACATACATTTCACAAAGAAAATACACATGTAGCATAGATTCAATGGAGAAGTAGAAAGAGAAAGAGAGAGATGTGACTAGATTGCAAAGGGCTAAGAGGAATTTAATTTTTTAATACTATCAGAATAACTCTGGCTCCTCCATCGCTGCTTCACTTTGATTAACTTTTCCAGGACAAATATATGGAAATAACCCACCCCAGGCTCTGCTTAGCCTATTCATTTTTCTGTGCAGACCGTTGCATCGGTTTCACCAGGTCAGATTCATAATTATATCTCCTTAGGTGGGAGTCTCTGCTGCGGCTGCAAATGCATTTATCAAGCAACACAATGTTATTTATTTCAACTCCCATTTGGGTTTTGGTTTTTTATTTTTTTTTTCCATGCAGTTTTTATCTGGAATGAATTCCCCCTTACTGTTCATTCTGGAGGGGGAACTCAAGAAAGTTACTGAAGAGAAAGAGGATGAGGAACCTGGAGACTCTCCAGGTCATTTCTTCCAAAAATGTGTTTCAAGGCAAGAAAACCAAGCAGAGAGGCACGGTGTCACTCAGCAGCACCTTTTCCTAAGGGCAGTGGGTGGGGGGGCCAGAAGCACCACGTGTGGCCATTCTCTGCAGAGACCCTCCCCCATCCCTGGCCTAACAGGAAAGTGAAGGGTGAGAGCCTGAGACAGGGCACATTCACACTCTCATCATCAGGGCTCTGTTACTATTTTTTTGGTCTATTTGTTCCTTCTCTCTTCACATTCTGGAAACTGCAGGGGCAGAGAAACCTGGCTGTTAGTTTTCAATGTAATTGGACTTAATTGCAGTGTATGTAGGGCTTTCCTGGTGGCTCAGACCGTAAAGAATCTGCCTGCAATGCAGGAGGCCTGGGTTCGATCTCTGGGTCAGGAAGATCCCCTGGAGAAGGAAATGGCAACTCACTCCAGTATTTTCACCTGGAGAATGCCTTGAACAGAGGAGCCTGGTGGGCTACAGTCCAAGGAGTCAAAAAGAGCTGGATGTGAGCAGTGTACATCATATCCTCCTCCTCAGCATGGGACCACTGGTTGGGTGGAGAGATTGGGAACTATGTCAATATGCTTTCTCTCCAGGGAAGCGGTGTACTTTTGAAAGGCTGAATAATGGATACAAAAGACTAGACCATTTTAGGAATGATTCCGGCCAGGGATTGGCTCTTTCTTCCTTCTTTCCTGGATAATGTGGCGGTTTTAAATAACATTAGGCAGTCGCATGGCAAAAGTTTTCATTTTCAGCCATGTTCTCCATTCGGCTGTGAACAGTTATGCCACCAACATGGATTTAATGATGGTTCATATTTGTCACCATCAAAATGGATAGCGGAAACAGCAGTGCTCAAAGACGTGTGTTTCGGTTGTTCTGATCAGATATCTCTGGTGTTTTCAAACCTCCCCATGCCCATGCAGGTATAGGACGTGAGTGGGGGTGGCTGCAGAGGGAAGCCCTGCAGGAACCTTTGTGAAGAGGGACAGCAAGACACAGCGTCACAAGGATTGTTTTGGAGACATGGTATTGGGAAACTCTCAGTATGGGTGAATTCATTGCACGCCAGAAGCCAGTCTGGTCCACCCTCAGTGGTTAGCCCAGAGCCTGGTATATAGTAGATGCTCAATTAATATGGCTAAATGAATGAAACAATCAATAACCAATCACCTGGCCCTCTGGCTTAATGCTCAGACTCAAAGGAAATGAGACACACAAACATCACACATGAGCCTGACCAGACTAAACATAAAGGAACCCAGACATCATCTTGATACATCTGTAAGTTCCCCAGTGCAGTAATGCACAGGCCTTCATCCTGAACAAAACTCTGCTGCAAGGCTGATGTTTGCTGCAGATAGAGGCCCACAGACAGAGTACCAGATCATTCTAATATTAAGAAGCCTGGGAGATGACAAGGAGCTGATGACAGAAAAGAACTAGCCATAGAGCTAGAAGAAAACTAAGAGGAAATAATGTCCCCAAAGCCAAGTCAAGAGAGGTTTCAAAAAGGAGAAAGTAATATTTAATGCCCCATGCAACTTAGAGTAGTCCCCTAGCTTTAGCAGAACATAGATCATGAAGATGGTGATGAAACCCGTTTACATGGAGGGGTGGGAATGAAAGCATAATCTCAGAGGCCCCTGAGGGGCTGGGAGGAGAGAAAACAGAGGTAATGAAAACTGACATTGTTTCCATGCATTTTTTGTAAAGGGGTGTAGAGAAATAGGACAGTGACTAAAAGGGAAGGGTTTTCTGGCATTTGTCTGAGAGACAACATGTATTAACATATTTGCATGGATGGAGGAAATGTGATGCTGAGTAATGTAAAAGAGAAGCTGCTAGAGAGCCATGTGTGAGAAGGTGAGAGGGGCTGGCTCTCATGGACAGATGGGGAGGTTGGCAGTGGCAGGAGAAAGGCTGAGGCTGGAGACCAGAGGGTTTTGGTGGATGTGCATGGCGATGGGGAAATACAAGAAGTCTCCTTGGAGTGTTTCTGTTTGCTGAGTGAAATAGGGAACAAGGTCAAAAGCCAGGAACGGATACAGTGAAGGAGGTGTGGGTGACTTGAGAAGCAGAAAAGGTGTGAAGCAGTTACCACGGAGAGTGGGTGAGTGGGCAGAGCACAGAAACAATATAGGACTGATGGACAAAAAGAAAGACATCTGTGGTCCTGCATTTAAAAAATAAGTACAGAGCATGGACCAAGTGGTTGTGTCTATTTGTTTGTATTTTGTTTGTTTAGACACATTCGCCTGCCCGGGCACAGCAAGAAGAGATGGGCTCGGTTTCACCTAGCTGGGTTTTGCCATGTGAGTGCAGCCAAGAGAAAGGGAAGCAGCCAAGAATGCATGTCAGGGCAAGATCCTGTGAAACGCTGTGGAATCCAAGTGAGGTAAGAAGGGAAATGATGATGCAGAAGCTGATGAGAAACCAAGGAATGACGATCAGGAGATGAAATTGATGAACTATGGGAGCCCCAGTGGGTAGTATAAAACCCCACACCCTGATGACCAATTCTGAGGACATGGGTAAGTTTTTCATCTCTTCATGCCTGTTTCCTCATCTGTCTAATGGGAGTAAAGACACCCTCCCCACAGGGTACAAAGAGGATCGCATGAGATAAGAAACAAAGTCTGCAGCTCCACGCTGGGGCCCACAAAACCACTAAGAGCTTAGCTGCTGTTTAGTCGCTAGGCCTCGTCCGACTGTATGTGACCCCACGGACCATAGACCATCAGGCTCCTCTCTCCATGGGATTTCCCAGGCAAGAATACTGGAGTGGGTTGCCATTTCCTTCTCCAGAGGATCTTCCTGATCCAGGCATTGAACCTGGGTCTCCTGCATTGCAGGCAAACTCTACCAATGAGCCACCAGGGAAGCCCTGTAACCTGAAGGTCCCACATCGGAGGATTCAACCAAAGGCGGTTCAAAAATACTTGGGAAAAAATAATTACAGAAAGTTCAAAAAAGCAAAGCTTGAATTTGCCGAACTCTGGCAATGAGTCACCCCTCAGTATACTAGGGTTTCCAACCATGGATTCAACTGAGGATGGAAATCTCCACCTGAGGCTGATTGAATCCACAGATGAGATGTGAAGTCCCCAAGTACAGGGGGCAGACTGTGCATTTTTGAAAAGTATCAGAGTACACATGGACCCACACAGCTCAAGAGCATGTTGTTCAATGCTCAACTATATTTACACTGCATTTAGATTGTTCTTACAAGTATTTACATGGTTTTAGGTGCTATTAGTCTTCAGGGATGATTTAAGGTATATGGGAGATTGTGTGTAGGTTACATGCAAATACTAGATCTTTTTATATAAGGGACATGAGCATCCTCAAATTTGGGAATCCTCAGGGAACAAGTCCCCTGAGAGATGACCATACTTAGCTAACACTTTTGAATGAATGTATCCAGTGGTATTTCCAATGGTATCAAATGATGTGGAAATAAAGGAAAAGAGGAAGACCCCACTTCCTGTGCCTTTCAATGCCAGGGTGGACTTCTGGGCCTGTGGTTCTACGAGGGGGAAACCATCATCTAACCTCCCTGTTGACTGAACTATGATCCCTGCTTTGTCCACAGGGAGGCTGGCCATTCTGGAGACCCTGCAGGTTGTTTCCCAGACTCAGGTGCTCTCACAAAGGCAAGTCAAAGTCACCCAGAGGAGGAGAAACAAGCAACTTTAAAATGCATCCCATCATCTGGGTCTACATCTCTAAATTAAATTTCAATGACTTGCTGGGAAAATGTGTTCCTTTATGTGTTTCCATAAATCGCTCATTTCCATGCTACATGTTTCTTTTTTTTATTATAGAAGGAGCTTTAAAAAAAAAAGTTAAATAATCTCCATGAGCTATATTTTACCTTTTAAAAGAGACTGCCTTCTAACTAGACACCAGATAGGACAGGTTCTGCAAGGTAAACTCCTAGAGGCCCTATCTGAGTCCAGGTGGCCCCTCCACTCACAGGATTTTCACACCCAGAGGCCAGCTGGCAGTCATCCTAGGGACTCTGAGGACTGACAGTCAGGGTAACTGCTGCTTACACTTCATTTTCTGTCTGCATTTCATTTTTCTCTCTCAGGAAGTGAGTTTTCAGGATTACTTTTAAAAAACAGGCTGAAAGGAAAGTCATTCCTGGAGTTATCCTCTAAGGAACACAGAGAGAAATACAGATACATACACATACAAATCTCTCCAGGTGGCGCTAGTAGTAAAGAGCCCATCTGCCAATGCGGGAGGCATAAGAGAGGCGGGTTCAGTCCATGGGTCAGGAAGATCCCCTAGAGAAGGAACTGGCAATCCACTCTAGTATTCTTGCCTGGAGAGTCCCCTGGACAGAGGAACCTGGCAGACTGCAGTCCATGGGATCGCAAAGAGTCAGACATGACTGAGTAGGCATGTACACACACACACACACACACACACACACACACACGCATAATTTCTTAAAGGAGTAAATAAACACTCTTTCTGGACACCGCCTCTTCTCTGAATAATAACAACAATTAAAATCAAGTGTTTCATGCTTAGGATGAGCCAGGCACTGCTTAGAGCTTTCCGTGACACGTTCAGTCCTCAAACAGCCCCACGGGGGAGATGTTACGATTGTTGCCTCCAGACTGCAGACGACAGACCTGGATCTCAGAGTGATCTGAGCCTCCCGTGAACTCTATGGGGCACCTGGTCCCTCAACCATGATATCTACTCAGCAGATATCCTCTTATCCAACAAAAGCATAAGGATCAAACAGTGAATTTTAAAAGTCACACAAAGTAGAAAATCATTAACGTGATACATGCCTTAAACACTTGGACATAAAACATGTAGACATATGTTCAATTACATATTTGCTGACTTTTTGGGAAAACAATCCCCCTTTGCTTTTAGATTTTGGGCTTTGCAGCCACTATACCCACGATGTCATTTCCAGTTTACTTAACTAAGCATGAGAACTCGCAGGAAATCTGAAGCAACAGCAGGTTCAGTCGTTGGAATTGTGACTTTTTTCCCTTCAATCCATTCTTGCTGTCTCATAGAAACATTTGAAGGGAAGATTTTAGTACCTTGCCTTTTTTAAGTCTTTCCAAAAATTCAACTGTTTTCATAAAAACAACAGCCTTCTTCCTGTTTGCACTCAGATGGCATTGTTTTGTGTACCAGTTAATTACATGGTATAATTGCATCAGCTAGTGGGGCTAACCAAACTAGACTTGCAAACTAGAAACGACTCGCTGAGTCTGGGGAAGCACGTGAGTGTGGGGAGAAGTCGTGAGTGGGTCTTCCTGAACAGAGTCTGTGATACTAGAAATTGGCTGACAGAGGCAGGTGAGGGGGTCACTTCTTCCCCCATCGATCTCATACGCCAGGCTGTAAGCGGCTTAAAGGCAGTACTATTCTCCTCATGTGAGGTGGGCAGGTGGTGAACAAATGGGATGGGAGGCAACTCAAGCAGGCAGACTCCAGGGTTGATGAGGTCAGGAGGGCGGGAGACTTGAGTGAGAAGGCGGTGAATGAGGTGGCTGAGGACAAATGCCTGATTTAGAGTGCCAGCAGCAAGCCAGGAGCCCAGCCCTTCCATCCTGGTCCTCCGGCAGCTGAGCTGTCTGCATGCGGTCAGTTCAGTGAATTTAAGGGCTCAGAGGAGAGGGAGACTCAGCTGGGCTCAAACAGCCTCACAAACATCATATCCATCCATCCATTCAGTGCTCAGAGCAGCTCCGAGAGAGCTTAGTGGACCCACATGCCTGGGCTCCACCTGCGACTCCCGTGAGGGCAGGTGACCAGTAGTTTGAGGTTAGGGATGGCACAAGTGCTCTGGCCGGGGCTTCAGAGCCAAGCTCTGCAGGAGGGAAAGCATGTGACATTTTTAGAACATCTGCTCTGAGCAAACAAAGAAGCAGACGCCAAGAGACAAGCTCTCCCCAGGATGCTGGGGTCCAAGGCAGCGAGCTCCCACAGGCAGCAATACTGGGTGAGAATGGGGCCCCCATACCCTCTTCCCTCACCCCACTATGCCTGCTCTCCTTTCTCATGAGTCCAGTTTAACCAAAGGGCCAGAGAGTCCCTCCCCTAGGAAACAATCACTATTAACATGATAGCAACAGCTAACACTCCTGGACCTCTCACTGGTGCCAGGCGTTTTTGAACAAATGATCATTCAGTCATTCCAAGATTAAGCAGTGAGTCCCCGAAACATGTTCACGTTCTGGAACCTGTAAGCATCACCTTGTTTGGGGAAGGGTCTCTGCAGTCATAGTTATGCTAAGGGTCTCAAGATGAACTCTTCATGGATTACCTGGGTGGGTCCTTCATGTGATGTGAAGCTGAGGCCAAGAAAGAGTGATACCAGAACCTGGAGCCTCCAGAAGCCAGAAGATGCAGGAAGGGTCCTTTCCTGGAGCATCAGAGGGAGCATGACTCTGCCGACACCTCGGTTTTGAACCTCTACCTCCAGAACTGTAAGGGAAGAAGTAGCAATTGCATTAAGCCATCAAATTTGTGGTAACTGTTATATCAGCCACAGCAAACTATTCTAATCTCACTTGGCTATTTCCATGCACATGAGTAAGAAGCAGTATCATCCAAACCTGTTATAAATATATTTCAAATATAGATACATAGATATATAGATAGATATGGTGTTCAATCCCAAACATCTTCATGTTGCTTTCTCAAAGAACTCAGTATTCCTCTTAATCAGATCAGGCTGTTATAATTGTACCACAGACTGGGTAGTTTACAAACAACAGGAATGTATTTCTTACCATTTTGGAGGCTAGAGGTCCAAGATCAGGGCATGAGCAGCAGATCTGGTGTTTGCTGTAGGCCCACTTTCTGTTTATAGTAAGCTATCTTCCCACTGTGTCCTCACGTGGTGGGAGCTCTGAGGGGTCTCTTTAACAAGGGCACTAATCCCATCATGAGGTTGAACCCTCAGGACCCCGTTACCTCCCAGAGGTATACCTCCTACAACCATCCCAGTGGGGATGAGGCTTCAACATTTGAATCTGGGGAGCACAAACATTCTATGGCAGTATCTTAAAAGTGTGAGACTGTTAAATTGTTGTGTATAGTGGAGTAAAAACCATCTGCAAGTAGCTTATACAGAGCACTTGGGAGCTTGGATGTGGCACATCCCTGGCTGTGGGCCAAGGGAGAGCACTTGTACAGTTTAGCCATGAGCCTCCTGATTCCGGTGTGACCTTCTCTCCTCCATGCAGACCCAGATGAGCTATAATGTCAGGAGAGCAGAGAGTGATCCCACAGGCGTGACCTGGATAGGAGATCCATCTCCACCACCTTCCAGAGGTATCACTCCTGACAAGCTCCTTGGCATCCACCACCTCCAGTTCCCCATCTGTGACAAAGCCAATGACAGATGTGAGTCCCAGGAGGGCAGGAGGAGTGGAGCCTAAAGCAGCACCTTTCCGAGCGTTTGGTTACAGTCACTGTCCTGCACCAGGCATATTCTGTCTCCCTCCAGGCCCTCACAACGTGCAGAAGGTGTGATGACTATTCCCTGCGTCTTGAATCCTGCCTACCAAGAGTTGTTTTATGGGAACCTATGTTCCAGTCCCAACATCAGGTCGACATGGAAGTTCATACCTTGGGGTGGCAAAATAATTAAATCTCATCATTTGTATCCCCACTAATTTCGTGTTTTACACATCATAATTAAATAACTAATTATGGCATCCATAAGAGTGTGACAAATAAGCTTAACAAATTGACAATGTTATGCCCTTGAAAGATTGGCCCAGGACTCCATGTGCTCTGCCCCAAACAGGAAGCCTTGAACCCCAGTTCTCTCCCCATGAGTTGTATCTGCATGTCAGCCCTGTTTATCAGGGCCCCTCTCCCCAGAGCCCGCTCATTCAGTTAATTTCTCTTCTTAACTCATGGAAATGATGCTGCTGTTTGCATCAACTTTCATCTAACCTGTACAGGGAGCGCTGCTAAGAAAGGCTGGTGCAGAGGGCTTTAATCTGTGATGTGGCGGTGACAGTGGAAAGGGTGGATGGCTTGAAAGAAGCCAGCCGAAGAGTGGGCCCTTCAAAGTTCAAAGAAAGAGCCAACATCAAAAAAGTTATCTTTCCGTATCTGTGGCATTCACCGTTTATAGCAAATATTGTTCCATTTGACGTTAACCTACCTCTCAACTTCCATTTTTAAAGGATGAAGGTACAGGTCCAAGCATTGCCTCTGCTGTTTAACCTTTGCTGCAGGTGGCTGCGTATGTCAAAGGTGAGGTTCCTCCTTCCTGCTGGATTTCCCAGTGGAAGAAGGTGATGGGCTGGGGGGTTTCTTTTCTGCTCAAGGGAGAAAGGGGTTAAAAGTCCAGCTCTAAAGCTGCCTACCAGAAAAGCCACAGAAGAGGAGCACATCTGGGAACTTCCATCCATCATCACTCATCACACCACACTGCCCTCCTGGTCTCGGAAACTTCTCACTGGCATCCGTGTCCTGTTAAAATCCCCTCTGCAAGCAGCAGGCAATGCAAGCTTTCCGAAATTCAAACTCATCATCTCACCCCTCCGTCTACACTGCTTCAGTGGCTTCTTGTTCCTCTGAGGAGGAAAACTGAGACCCACAGTTTCCTTGCCGCTCCTTCAGGATCAAAGAGGCTGCAGAAACCGAGGAATAATGCTCAGCTCTGGGCTTTGGTACCAGTAGGTGGAAGCACCACACACCCATCAACCAGCAAACCTCTGACTGCTTTCTCTTTACTTCTTATTTTCTGGGCTGTATCTTCTTTGTATAACTATTGGATCAAGTTCAGCCAACATTTACACTTTGCAGGCTATTTATCTTAAAATAGCCAGAAAGAAGAGGCAGTGGGTCTGCATCATAGATGGTGAGGTCCCTCGTCAAATTCACTGTCTCCCTGGCCCCATTTTTCTCTCTGTAAAAATCCTCCAACTGAGAAGGCACAAGCTTGAAATTACCTGGTCTTACGTGTGCCCTTTAAGCTCTTAGCTTTTGTGCAAGAGCTCATGTTCACGGCAATCTGTGGTTCTAATACAGATATTCAAGGTCACACAGCTTCCTCTACATTGTGTTGGATACACACATTCAAATTGCTGAAAGCCCGCTAAGTCTGCAGTAATGAATGACAGGTCTGTTGGTGGCAGAGATACATCTTTTTGCAAAACAAAGTCTCCGGTTCTTTTAAGACCACTCATAAATGGAAATGTGTTCACCATTCATTAAGATGTCAGATGCGGAACATGTTGTATCAGTCAATTAAAATATTTGTCTCACTTCAGAGTGCAAAAAATTAAGATACGATTTTTTTTCAAGAAGAACAAATTGTGTTTGTATTTGTATTCCTGGCTGTGTGTGCTCAGGCACTTCAGTCGTGTCCAACTCTTTGTGACAGTAGCCATGGACAGGCTCCTCTGTCCAAGGGATTCTCAAGGCAAGAATACTGGAGAGGGTTGCCATAACCTCCTCCAGGGGATCTTTCCAACCCAGGGATCAAACTCACATTTCCTGTGTCTTCTGCATTGCAGGAAGATTCTTTACTGCTCAGTCACCAGGGAAGCCCCGTTCATACTCCTAAACACACAAATGACAGTGACAGCAGCTAGGGTGCAATGGCTTTCCACTTGGTCATTTCGCACACGGAAGCTCAGCTCCTCTTGTGCAAGTGGGGAAACTGAGGTCCTGGGAGATGGTGTAACACTGAAATCCCTGGGCTCACAAACTTGGGCCTCCCATCCACCTGCCCAGCTCAGACTGCCCCAAGGGCACCTCTGCTGCGCCTCCCACACAATCTGGTTGTTTTCAAACATGGTCAGCTGTGATCAAGCCAGAATACACAACACCCTAAATAAATCATTAGTCCTGGGGCTTGAAGTTAAATCTTTGTTGACGACCTTCTCCTTGCTCTATGCATTTTTCAGTATTTAGCCCTTAGACAAATGTGCGTCTCTGTTGTTGAAGAATTAAACGTGATTATGAATTTATGATTCTTCACAGGAGAGTCCATTTGTGCCCAAGCTGTTTCTGAGGGGCAGATGCTCCCCGCTCCTGAGCCTCTGGCAGTCAGAGTCAGAAGCTCAGAGATGGGTCAGCACGGCCAGAGAGGAGCCCCATGGGGTGCCCTGCTGACCACAGGGCGCTCCTCTGAGCAGCCCTGTCAGAACCAGTCCTCACGATCCAGGGCAGCACAGGAGACAGCCTGTCAGGTAATGGGATGGGCCCACCAACCTGCTGGCCTCACTGAGCTCCCGCCAAACACCTTATCGTGGGAATGCTTTGGACCATATGAGACATGGTCTTTTCCA
Organism: Cervus canadensis; assembly: GCF_019320065.1. Lineage (NCBI taxonomy): Eukaryota > Metazoa > Chordata > Mammalia > Artiodactyla > Cervidae > Cervus > Cervus canadensis. The sequence goes on from NC_057395.1 coordinate 55,305,452, forward strand.
CAAGGGCACACACGACAGGTGGGCTGCAAGGCACAAACGTGAGGCCAGGAGAGAGAGGACAAAGAAATAAAGATCTACTAACCACTGACAGCTAACCGCTAACTGCTTACCACACGACGAGACCTGCACCGCACCTTCACCTCTATTTATCTCACCTTGATCTCATGCATGCTAAGTCACTTCATTCAATTCTTTGCGACCCATGGACTGTAGCCCGCCAGGCTTCTCTGTCCATGGGATTTCCCGGGCAAGAATATGTGAGTGGGTTGCAATGCCTTCCTCCAGGCGATCTTCCCAACCCAGGGATTGAAATTATGTCTCCTGAGTCTCCTGCAGGCAGATTCTTTACCCAATGAGGCACCTGGGAAGCCCCAGGAAGGTGGGAAGCCCCAGGAAAGTAGGAAGCCAGGGAATTCCCTGGCAAACCTGCTCCCGCTGTAATTAGCCTGCGTCAGTCAAATGAGACCTCCAAACCTTAATGACCATGTGTGATCACTGACCTGCTCTAAAATGGAACCTGACGGTAAGAGAGTGCCCACATTTCCATCAGAGCTTGTTATTGTTGTCAGACAGACCTATTACCCAACATGAAACAGCCAGCGAAAATTGGATGGGAAAACGAATTCCTACTTCATAAATACACAGTACAAGCAGTTTCTTTTTTTTTCCAAATTGCCTTATCTCGGCAAATTGTTTCTCCTTTCATGTTAAAAACTTATAGGCTGATTCTAACTTAATTATCACAAGTTTTTATTAGAATTATCGACAGAGTTCATAATTAGAATTCTGCGAGGGACATGGTACTGGGATCACATTTGTCACTAGAACAAGCCTTTCATTCACTCTCACTGCAGCTGCCCTGATGTGGGTGGTGGGTTACAGCATGTAACCCACGGGCAGACACTGTCCACCAGTTCTGGTTGCCAAGAAATGTATTCCTTCCACTGAGATGGCTGATTTCTAGGGCCCCGGAGCACAGGGTTGCAGCAAGGACCCCTGAGGTTGGCCCCTGCAGGACCGCGTTAGCAACTGCTCACCCTCCTGGGGGCAGGCAGGAGGAGCGGGAGGCACCGCCAGAGCAAGGGCAGGGCTGACCCAGGAGGGGACCCCAGGCCTGAGCTGCTGGAAGACACCAAGGCTCAGTCACTGGAGGCACAGTCTAAGGAAACATCCAGTCCTGGGCCAGAGGCGGAGAACCAGGCTGGGGCCACAGAAGCAGGAAGTCGGAGGCAATAGAGATGTGTCAAAGGGAGAGCTTGAGAATCAGATGTGAGCCAGTGGTTTCCAGGGCCAGGGCTTGGAACATGGCAGCTCCTGGAGACTTGTGGTTGCCTACGGGGCAGTGACCAGGAAGATGGGCAGCTGCCACATAGCCCTGTGACACGCTGACAGTCATTCCTTCGTGCTTCCTTTCCTTTTCTCCCTTTCCTTTTTCCCTCCTCCACTCCCACCCTCCTTTCCTCTTGCCTCCATCTTCCCTCCATCCTTCTCTCCTCTCCTTTCCAGTTCTTTCTCCCCTTCCTCTCCTCTCTGGTTCTCCGTGTATCTCTAGCTGCCTCTGTCTCTCTCTCCCTCCTCTTCCTCCTCCCACTACCACACCCACCCTGTTGAGAATCAAATCCTTACTGTCTGTAATCCTTTAAGACTGCCTGTCTCTCCAGCCTCCTTTCCTGCTGCTGTCTGTCCTACACACACCTCTGTCCACACTGACTTATGTCCATCCCTCCCAAGTCTTTTCAGTCTACCCAGTGTCCACTCGGCTTTTCCTTCCACTCAGCAGCCTCTCACACTCTTCACATGACCACGTCCTCTGACCTTGGAGCTCATCAGCTGCCCTTGTCTCTCACCCCACGGGGCTTACCACACATCCCATCCTCAGGGACTGCTCCCCACTTCACGTGCATCAGGGCATCAGATCCATGTCCACCTTGGAAACCCAGGCTCCCCCAGCCCTGCTGTCCAGCCTGAGATGTCCTCTCACCTGGAAAACTTTTATTGTGTCAGGAAGGGTCCCAGGACCCTCTGGAGTTGGGAGGAGCAGTGTCCACCTGTGGTTTGACATTGTCCCAGCAGTACTGTGGGTTTTTTTTTTTTTTTTGGTGGAGGGGCTGCCAAAATGCCTGTAGGTTCTGAGATGGTGAATCTGTGATTCACTGGGTCCCCAAATATATCAAACAGCACCAAGTGCAATTTGCAGGTCAGTGACATATTCTGGGTGAAATGCCCACAGGGCCCAACACACACGGGTCTGCATAGGTACTGTAAAGCTTCCTCAGTCCCTCTGATCACCTGAACGGCCAGAAAGCAGCCTTCATTCTCCTCCTGACTAAGGGTGAAATACTGCCCCTTGGTGCTGCGGTTTCAATGGCTGGTTTTTTCCTGTTCCTGCCATGTCACCTTGACTCTGTTGGCACCTGTGATTTAGAAGCATGTGCTCAGCTCAGCACAAGTGAACTTTCAAGGCATATATAGTCTCTGTGATGTGAGAGCCAGATGGGATTTTTATTGACTTGTGCCACTGCTGAGCATAATTAGACAGAGGAGGCAAGAAACCACAGTTATGGGAGGAGCCAGACAGCAGGCAGGGAGGCAGGGGGCCCAGGAGAGGAGACTGCAGATGCTCTCAGCTGCGGGCAGACCCGAAGGCCCCAGGCGGCCAGGGTGACTCAGTCCAGTGTGCACCGTGAGCCGCCAGAGAAGGCTCCAGGACCATGGACAGGTCACCAGTTAGGCCAGCTCCCCCAAAAGGAGTTGACAGGTGCAGTTTAAGCTGAAGTCTGGGGTCCCACAGCTGTGCCCTCCCTGGCAACCTTCCAAAGACAGGCAACTCCTGAACCCCTTCTTGGGCAGGGCAGGCAGATAGAGAATTCTCCTACAATACTTGTCCTTGGAGAGCTCGGTGTGGGAGAAGCTCCATAAAGCACCCACACACCTTGTTCTCCAGGTGTCCCTGCCTCCGGACTCCCCCCACCAGGCCTCCTCACAGTGCATTCAAAGCACTTCGGTCTCCCTTGCCTTGATTTCTTTTTTCTGCATTCATTTTTAATACAGGAAAACATACAGAGTAAGAGTACAGGCATCCCATGATCATGACCCAGAATCAACAAACATTAACAGTCTGTCACTCTGGTTTTCTCATCCTGCCCCAGACACAGCCACTATTATGGAAGTGATGTGTATCTTTCAATTCAATATTGCAATACCTTGCATATAAATAAACATGAGAAAATAAATGCGTGTGTATATAAACTATATAGCATATACATTTACCCATGCACTTTGAAAAGGGAAAGTGTTAGTCGTTCAGTGCTGTCCAACTCTTTGCAACCCGTGGACTGTAGCCTGACAGCTCCTCTGTCCATGGGATTCTCCAGGCAAGAATACTGGAGTGGGTTGCCATGCCCTCCTCCAGGGGGTCTTCCTGATGGATCAAAGCTGGGTCTCTTTCATTGCAGGCAGATTCTTTACTGCTTGAACCACCAGGGAAGCCCATGCACTTTACAAGCTTGTAAATACATTAAAGTGCAGATTCTGTGTATATATGTACATATAGATTAATGAAAAGTGCATGGTGTTGTTTTGTGTTTTTTTTTTTAATTGGCATAAATGATGTCACACTGTACTGATGTTTGGAGCTTGTTTTTCTCTCAACCTTGTGTTTTTGAGGCTGGTCCAAGCTGACACATATTGGAGGGAAGTTTCAGGTGAGGCACGGATCTTCAGTCTGACAAGTTGGCCCATGACTTCAGATGCCAGTCTCAGGTTCAAGGTTCCAAGGGCCTCCCTCACTCTGACCATCTGCTGCAAGTCCCAAGATTTCCTCCCGTTTGATAACTGACTTGGACATCTCATAGAACACAGGAAAGCACTATATTTACAATTACAGTTTTATTGTAGCAAAGGGATAAGAATGAGAACCAGTCAAAGGGAGAGAGGCAAGGTCTGGGAGGGCCCACATGGGAAGCCTCCAGCTGTCTTCTCCCCAGGGGTTTCTGTGCGGTTACCATCTCCAGCTTTGACGTACAACGATGCTCCAGAATACAGCCAAGGGGGGATGGTCACTCAGGGCTTCGCTGAGCCCTGATCAGACTATCTGCACAGCTGACTTTAGTTTCAGCCCTTCCTGAAGGCTCAGGCTGACACTTTCAGCCTCCAGTCCCCCAGTGTTTGGAGCTGATTCAATGCACCCCAAAGGCCCCACCATGCATCACGCCATGGGGCTGTCTGGTGTCCAAAGGTCCAGCAAACAAGGATACTCCCATTGGGCAGGATGTCTCAGAGGCCTGGGGGGTCACCTCCGGCACCCAAGGTCAAAGCCCAGATCCCTCTTTGGGTAAAGTTCCTCTTCACTTCACACACAAGTCTAGGTCCTTCATTCTGACCTCTGACTGGAGGCTGTCACCCAGGCTTTCCCAAGATGCTGGATCATCACACGCACATCACCTCCCTGCGACCCGTCTGCAGGCCTCATGTGATGGCTGCTTCCTCAGACAAGCCCCTCGATTCCAGGACACACGTTTCTCAAATGGGTTCCTCAGTCCCCCTCCATCACAATTAATCTGAAATGCATCTTCCAAGTACATATTTATGGTCCCACTCTAGCCCTCTGGGAGATGATGACCAAAAATATGTATTTTTTAATAAACGCCACAGGCCAGTCTGATGTTCACCACATATTGAGAACATTACCACACATTACCCTCTTCCAGTCAAAGATTAGTTGACTTCAATCAGAATTTGGTTAACCTTGCCCCTGCACAATGCACAGGTGTTTGGTGACCAGCTCTTTCCACCTCCATTGATCATTCCCATCATCGATTCTGGTCCCAGGTTTGGAAAAAGACACAAAAATAAATGTGTGCCCCCAGTGTAAAGGGATTCTCTATTTCTCCAATAAGAGATTATCCCCAAGCGTACTTTGACCAACTTGGGTAGAAAAACTCCTGGAATAAGATGGAAAAGCCCAATGTCTATTATTAATATTTGAATAATTAGCTTAAGCACATATGTATACTTGAATCAAATAGAGAATGTTAATTTGGAAGCATTCATTTTTCAGTCTCGCATTTGATAAGTTTACTCAAAGTCCTTGTCTTTCACCTCTGTGACTCTGTATCTCTAGGGCTACCGTATAAATCATGTGATACACTTTTTCAGAGGACAGCATTTTGCCTTTCATCTCAGATGCTGGCAATTGAGCACTTTTTGACTCCACACATGAATATGTTTCTGGAACCTACCTTTCAAGCCAAATACTCATTTATATGATATAAGGATGGTTTGTTTTTCTTGTAAGGATACATCAGTTATCTTCAGAATAACTAGTCCCTGTTTTGTTGTTTACAATGTTTCCTAAAAGGCCCACAAGAGTACACAATGCTTGGAAATGTGAAGCCCTACCCACAGAATGATTGCCTAACTTGTGCTCCATGTTCCTGATTGCTATAAAGGAAAATCTCCAAGTCCAGTTCTGACTAACCTCTCCCATGGAGTTTGGAGAAGGAAGATGGTGGCAGAAGCACACCCTGTGTTCTTCTCTGAGAGGCACTAGTTTTTACTTATTTCATGTAATTTTGAGTTGTTACACAGTTCCATCCATTTAACAAAAGTTATCAAGCAAGTGGGGGTCTATGCACCATATCACGTGAAGCCCCTGCCTCAGATCTCTGGTAACATGGAGATGAGAAAGAACACGGATGTCCTGAAGCCTAAACCCCTGCCTGAGTAGACATTAAAACACTCTCATCATCTGACTGACTACCTGTGGAAGAGATGCACTCAGAGAAAAATTATTGAACCTGTTTCCAAAGTGACTAGCAGCACCATTTCTGATAAGAGAATGAAGAGCGTTCCAGAAGCACACACATATAAGTCCAGGGCAAACATTTAATCAACAACCGTCTCTCATTAAAAAGTAGTAAGTGCTAGAATACATGCCAAGAGAATGTATAGAACATTTATTCTCGCCACTCGTTGTTCTCATCACTTTGTATTGTGCAGTCTGGCTTCCCCAAGGAAACAGCCCAACTGAAGTAAGAAGGTAAGACCAACAGAGAGAAAGTCATTCTAAAAGGACCCTGAGGCTGAAACTTTGTTTTTAAGACACTTGCCCCTCACTCCCCAACCAACCAACCATGATTGCCTTTATTTGCATTTTAATAGTTACCCTAATTCCAAACTTAAAATTATAGACTTTTCCCAGCTGCTTTTTAAATGCTACATTATAATTTTGAGGACGCATCATACGTAATTACATTTAATAGACAGAGAATTGATGGAAACACTTGGCTGGAACAAAGAGCCCAGACCTAATTTTGTAAACATGTTATTGTACAGTAACCCCCAATGAGTTTGTTCTTAAATCTCCTAATTAATTTTTAATTAAAAAGCTCAAAGATGCTATTACACTTGTTGTTGTAAATGGCAATCTCATACAAGTAGAAACGACCGAGCAGAGCAGACAAATATCTCCCATTAAGATCAGCGTTAATGAGAACTGCTGTGTTCAGAGTTTCTGAGATCAGAACAGGAGCAGAAACCACCATGGAGGGGAGCCATCAGATGGCAGCTTGGTTTTTTCTTAACTTGCAGAGATATGTGTACATGGAGTGTGATGAGTTTGTATACGACAAGCTGTCCAAACCTTTATTTAAACACATCCTTCTTCCACCCTTTCCAATATCCAGCTAAATATAGTCTGAGCATTCCACGGTGAATTATATTTAATACTTTCATGAGCCGGAGAAGCCTTTGCTTCCTGCCATGATGAATCTCTCTCCTATTCAAATGCCATCCTGACATGATATTGAAGCGCCCCCTTCCTCACTGCTCTCTGTACCAGCAGACCCGGTACCCATTTGAACCTGTCCGTCTATCCACCCAATCCAGCAAGAGTTTGGTGGCAGTGCAGTAACTGAAATGTTGCATTTCTCTGGGGATCTCGGTGATGTTACAAATGGGAAGTTATTAATAGCGCCCAAAACAGCAAGTGTCTCTTTCCAATATAATCTCTTAATAACAGGAGGGAAAGAGTTTCAGGCAAGACCAGATGGTCTCCTTACCTATAACTCAGCCATGACAAGGACTTCACTGGAGCGGCGTCCTTTGCCCACCCAGGTGCTCAGGGATCCAGCCATTCGGGGGACTGTAATTTGGAGGTTATTGCGCCATATTTTCTGGCTATCGTTGTTGTTGCTCCGTTTCTCAATCATGTCCGGCTCTTTGTAGCCCCATGGACGGCAGCACACCAGGCTTCCCTGTCCTTCACCATCTCCCAGAGTTTGCTCAAACTCATGTCCATTGAGTCGACGATACCATCCAGCCATTTCCATCCTCTGTTGTCTCCTTCTCCTGCCTTCTGCCTGAACTTTTAAGTTAAAAGGAAAAGTGTCCACAGTGGCCACTGTTATTGTTGTTCTCAAAAAGGTAAGATCTATAAAATATGTATGTATCATTCTGTGTGGGCTTGTTTCTTCTTTTCCAATTTCCCAAAGAAATGCCCCTATGGCAGTCACAAATTTTGCTGTAAGGTCCCTTAGAAGGAGAGTTTCTTTGGTAGCTCAGAGGGTAAAGAATCTGCCTGCAATGCAGGAGACCTGGGTTTGATTCATGGATCTGGAAAATCCTCTGGAGGAGGAAATGGCAACCCACTCCAGTATTCTTGCCTGGAGAAGCCCATGGACAGAGGAGCCTGGTGGGCTACAGTCCATGGGGTCACAAAGTGTCAGACTCGACTGAGCCCTTCTCCTCCTGCCCTCCCTTTCCCAGCATCAATGTCTTTTCCAATGAGCCCACTCTTCACATCATGTGGCCAAAGTGTTGGAGCTTCAGCTTCAGCATCAGTCCTTCCAATGAATATTCAGGGTTGATTTCCTTTGGGGTTGACTGGTTTGATCTCTTTGCTGTCCAAGGGGCTCTCAAGAGTCTTCTCCAGCACCACAATTCAAAAGCATCAATTCTTCAGTGCTCAGCCTTCGTTATGATCCAACTCTCCCATCCGTATAGGAGTAATGGAAAAACCATAGCTTTGACTAGGTGGACCTTTGTCAGCAAATGATGTTTCTGCTTTTGAACATGCTGCCTAGGTTTGCCATAGCTTTTCTTCCAAGGAGCAAGCGTCTTTTAATTTCATGGCTGTAGTCACTCTCCACAGTGATTTTAGAGCCCAAGAAAATAAAATCTGCCACTGTTTCTACTTTTCCCCCATCTATTAGCCATGAAGTGATGGGACTGGCTGCCATGATTTTAGTTTTTTAAATATTGAGCTTTACGCCAGTTTTCTCACTCTCTTCTTTCACCTTCAGCAACAGGCTCTTTAGTTCCTCTTTGTTTTCTGCCATGGGAGTGATATTATCTGCAAATCTGAGGTTGTTGAGATATGTCAAATCATGAGCTCCTTATTGCAAATTTCAGGCTTAAATTGAAGAATGTAGGGAAAACCACCAGGCCATTCGGGTATGACCTAAATCAAATCCCTTATGATTATAGAATGGGGGTGACAATTAGATTCAAGGGATTAGATCTGGTAGACAAGAGTGCCCAAAGAACTATGGACAGTGGTTCATAACACTGTATAGGAGTCTGTGACCAAAACCATCCTTAAGAAAAAGAAATGCAAGAAGGCAAAGTGGTTGTCTGAGGAGGCCTTACAAACAGCTCAGACAGTAGAGGTTCTCCCAGTAAGGACCATGGACTACAGAATTCAGGACCCCTCTAGTGACTGGTGCACAAAATAAGGAACCAAGAACGTGGCTGATCCTGTTCACCCACGGACAGTGCACCCTGAGGGGATGGAAGACTGGATGAAGCACTCTGTACTCTGGACTAACAGGCCCCTCAACAGTTAAGACATACATTTCAGGAAGAATTTCAATGATCTCAGATCTTCCCATACAGAGAAAAGCACTAGAATCATTATCTTGGCATGTCTGTTCCGTGTGATAAGCAATATTCTTTTTGCCAAGACGTAAGCTCGACTGAGTGTACCCCAGGCAACAAATTCCTACATATCCTGGCTTCTTCCCTACCTCTTCAGAGCATGGTATTCAGAGCTCCTGAGTGGCTGTCTCCCAGACTAGAGTCCTCAGTGAGACCCCAAATAAAACTCAAATCCTCAACTCTCACGGCATGTTTTTCTTTAGGCTGACATTGGAAAACCCAGGAACCAGATATGCCAATGAGAGGTGGGGGGTTATAAGCACTGGATGGTCAGAAGACTGGATCTGAGTCCCGGCTTCCCCTATCTCTGTTTTCTAGAAAAACAAAATTTGTTCCCTCTGCCTCCCAGTTTGTGTGTACATCGTGTGTACGAAAGAGCTGTGAAGACTGCAAGTCGCTACTGCAAATGCTGGTTATTTTTCAGTAAGAAAACAACTCTCAAAGGCCAGCAGCAGTTAAATAAATAGCAGTCTAAGTAACGTAAGAGCTGTGCAGAAATTAACTTATTGGAAATTCCTCACAGGTTCCCAGTGGCCTCAGCCCACAGGAAAGCTTATCTTCCTGGGTTTTGAGGTCACTTCCAGTCCTCGGCTCCCTAGTTGGTGATTTCTCTTTCCAAAGTTCTCTATTTTTAGCTGTTTTCACAAGGGCACCCGGAGGCAAGTATTATACAGAAACCACCACGTTCCACCTGTGATTCTCCACACCTGCAGGTCGCAAAGTTAACTTCCGTATAAAGTGTGTGTGTGTGTGGTTGGGTGTGGGGGGTGCTGGCTAAGTCAATCGGTGGCCCAAGTCAATTGCTTTGCAACTGAGTCAAAGTAATACTGAGACTGCTCAGTCCTTTTCTTAAGCATCATTCTCATGCATTCCAGGAGCACCTCACAGTTAATATGTGAATCACAAACCATCCCCATTTCGGGTTCTATCTCTGGGTCAGGACAATCCCTTGGAGAAGGAAATGGCAACCCATTCTAGTATTCTTGCTTGGATAATCCCATGGACAGAGGAGCCTGGTGAGCTACAGTCCATGGGAATGCAAAGAGTCAGACATGACTGAGTGACTAAACAACAACAAATTCTCATCTATTCAGAAAACAGGAGATTGGTGGCTTGAAGAAAGGTGCTATGTTAAAAGAAATAAAATCACTTTCCTTACCAAAATCTTATCCTTCAAATGTGCTCCATTCCCAAACAGACATGCCCAACCTCAGTCAAAATTCCCAAGCAATGACTATAATCTTTTTTTTTTTTCTGTGAAAAATAGAATCATCAGGAAAGAGGTAAACCAGTATCTTGATTTCTTTCCGCTTCCAATGCCAACCTCTCATTTTCCTTGGGATCTATTCTCTTAAAATTCTCCTAAATCACTGACTTTTGCCTTCTTCCTCAGCGGAGCTGGCTTCCCACATCTGCAGTTTAGCATCTGTCTCTCTCTCTGAACCTCCCATGTCCTGGCAAGCTCCATCCTTTAGTGACACCTCACAGATACTTGGGCCCAAATTATCTAGGTTACTGCAACCCTGCATTCCTGGGCTACAACCCATAGCTTTGAAATTTGGAATAGGAATGTCAGCAGTTCTTAAGGTATAAACTTCTCAAGGGTTCCAACAAGCAGGACTGAGAGTTGGGTGAGTTTTCACTAAGATCAGCTTAAATCTCTGGCTTCTAAACACTGAAACACCTTAGATGCTCCAGTATGCCCAGCTAGCATCTTGGTTCCCAAATGTGGGATGCTTTTGTTTGTTTTTAAGTTAACGCTACTCCAGCCTTCTCCCAATGGAGATCCTGTATGTCATTACTAGCCAGCCATCAAGGGACATTATGGAATCTATGTCTAAAAGAAATCAGTGCTTCCTCATGCCATGGCTGTCATTAAATCCAATATCCTATTCAACAGTGCAGCAACCATTCTAAGGAACCACTGTATTTACTAGATCACAAAGATTACAAGAGTCACTTATTGTCCACCTTCTGGACTCTCCATGAGGGAAGTTGGACTAGGTAGGACTCATAATTTCTAAGCTGCAACTGTCTGTCTAAAGAGTCTTCTCCAGCATCACAGTTCAAAAGCATCAATTCCTCAGCACTCAGCCTTCTTTATTGTCCAGCTCTCACCCTTCCTGAATATTCATTGGAAGGACTGATGCTGAAGCTAAAGCTCCAATACTCTGGCCACCTGATGTGAAGAACTGACTCATTGGAAAAGACCCTGATGCTGGGAAAGATTGAAGGCAAAAGGAGAAGGGGGCAGCAGAGGATGAGATGATTAGATAGCATCACCAACTCAAAAGACATGAGTTTGAGCAAATTCAAGGAGATAGTAGGCTTCCCTGGTGGTTCAGAAGGTAAAGAATCTTCCTGCAATGCAGGAGACCTAGGTTCAATCCCTTGGTCGGGAAGATCCCCTGGAGAAGAAAATGGCCACCCACTCTAGTATTCTGGCCTAGAGAATTTCATGGACAGAGGAGCCTGGTGGGCTACGGTTCACAGGGTCACAAAGAGTCAGACACAACTGAGCGACTAACCCTTTCACTTCTCATTAGCTTCCAGGAGATAGTGGAGGACAGGGAAGCCTGGCATGCTGCAGTCCATGGGGTCACAAAGAGTCAGACACAACTTAGCAACTGAACAACAATTGTCTCTCTAGAGCTAGGGGCTCACTTGTGAAGGACCCCACTGTGTGCAAGTGGATTAATCTGAAGATGTGGACAAGTGCAAAATCTGGGTACATCAAGTCATCATTGTCCATGGACTTGCACCATTGCTGGGGGTAAAATGCACATTAATTTTTGGTGCCTAGCAACAATAGGATAGTTCCTAAAATAGGAGAGTATTTTTCTCCTCTCTCAAGACTTCAACATTTTAGCCCAATGACCTATGAAAAATAAAGGCTGGAGTTTCTGACTGTGTCAGCATTGTGCATCTTTTATGTGTTAAATTTCTGGCTCCCCACAATAGCACTAGGACATGGATAGTATCACCTTCCTGAAACAGGGAGAGTTGATAACGTTCCCAGAGGCTGTGGTCTGAATGTTTATTTCCCCCAAAATTGCTATGTTAACATTACTGAACTAAGGTGATGGCATCAGGAGGTGAGGACTTTGGGATGATTAGTTCAAGAGGGTGGCACACTCCTGAATCGGATTAGTGCCCTTACAGAAGAGACCCCAGAGAGCTCACAAACCCCTTCCTCCACATGAGAGCACAGTGAAAAGACAGTCATCTGTGAACCAAGAAGGGGGTTCTTGCCAGATATCCAACCTGCAGGCACCTTGATCTTGGACTTCTTAGACTTCAGAACTATTAGAATTACTGTTTGTTGTTTATAACCCGATCTGGTATTTTGTGATAGCAGCCTGAATGGACTAAGACATCAAGCCCCTAGCCAGCAAGAAGCAGAAGCAGAAAGGCACCAGACAATCAGAAGCAGTTTCACTTACTAGTTTCACTTACTTACGACCCACTGGAGTCCCCAGTGCTGGTCCTAAAACACCCACCTAAGAAGCACTTAATTTGCCTCACTGACAAATGCACAGCCTAGGTTAAACCCGCAAATTCCCTTCACATGCTGAGTCTACCAAAACGAACAGGAGCCAAGCGACACATCATGTTGAGGGGCCCCAGAAGGAGCGGCCAAGCCAACCCTGCCATGGCCGGGTCCCCAGGTTGTCACCTGTGAACTTCCAAAGGTGCTCCCACAGCCAGAGTCTCCTCTCAGAAGGCCCCCAATGACCTAGAGGCAATGCCCTTGACTGCCCCTCAAAATGAATTAGAAGCAGTGCCCTTGGTTGATGGGTCTCTGACTTTTCTCATCAACAGTCACCAGACTGGAGAAATCAGAAAGAGTCACTTCTTGGGAAGAGGTTGGACTCCCTCCAGCAAGGTGCAAAAGCAGAGCTAGTGAACCAAGGAGAGACAGCAGATTTCCTTCCTTCTGATCCCCCTACAGTGATCGCCAGGAACTTTCATCCCTATGGGGATAATCGACTATGAACTCTTTCATTAGAAGAGGACTATTTTCACCCTATGGAGGCAGCAGTCCTCCATGGGGGAAAAAGAAAATGTTTTCTCATGGATCGTGCAGAGCAGCCCCAGAATAAATAAGACACAGCCGAGTGATGAAGTAATGACAGCTTTTGTCTTCAACTGGAAGGGCATCATTATGCAGGAATAATTCATGGCTTGGTACTGTCAGTCCTAGTTACGTGAGGCTCAACTGTCAGGGTCTATGAGACAAGACTCCACTTGAACTCGTGTACTTCCCTCAATTTATTTAGGTCCCTGAAATTCTGAGAGATTCCTGATTGTCACTTATTCAACAGGGGCCTTAACTAGCTTACTTTAGTTTAGCTCATCAGAAAGACAGCTTCTGCCTCCAAGACCGACGCTTGGAGGAATTCAATACGCTTTGACCCTAAAACGTTGACTCAAGTTACATCAAGATTTAATCATATACTAAAGAGTATCACAGTTTCTTTTCTGGAAAAGCAAAGCTTTTCTCTGCCTGCAATCCATGGATAAAATGCCATACTCTCTGTTGCTGAAAAGGAATGAATTAGAGCAGGAATTGAGAATGAAAGTGCATTTTCATTAGCTTCTCTCAGATGCTGGAGAATTACTAGTTGGGCAGGAAATGTCTATTGGAATCGCACTGAAGAAATACATTTTCATTCACTGCCCATTCTAAGGATGGGAGCTCTCCATTCTGCTAAGAGGCTGAGTGCTTAGGGCTTAAAGAGGTGCCTTTTGTTTCTCGCAGATATTTCCAAAGCTAGTGGCCTTTCCAACGACCATAAAGGGTCATTCTTCCCGTGCTCAGCTACCTGCTACCAGGCCCTGCATGGGAGCAAAACCCACTTGCTTATCATCCCACAGGCTGGGGTGCAGCTCCCATTCTGAAATGCTCAACTTCCACTGTGTGCCAGGCCCTGTGCACCATTCATCAGCTGCCAGTCACAGGAACTCTCAATCAGACTAGCAGGGACAAAGGAAATAAACTCACATGGCCAGGAAACTCTGGGACTGCAGGCCTATCTAAGTCTACGTGTTTGAGAATTCCCTTGAGTCCAGCCTCCATCTTAAGAGGACACCAGCTGGTAATCCAAGGAGAGGACCAGGGCTACCTGGTCAGATGTGCATCACAGAGATGACTGGTTAGTCCAGGTCATGTGAGCACCCTAGGCTGATTGGCTTGATCCAGTCTGGGCTGTGTGCCCATCCCTAAGGGAGGATTGGGAGATTGCGCTGAATCAAATGGACTCCTGGGGAATGGGGGCCCCACTAGCCAAGAAGGAAGCAATGGGAAGCAGGCAGCACCAGCCAGTACACATTAGAGTCTGCATCCTAAGGGCCCAGCGCCTCTTACAGGTGACAATATCAGCCAGAGAAGTGAACTAACTGGCCCAGGTCACAGAGCTGGGGACTGGTGAGTCCAGCATCAAATGAGGGCTGTGTGGGTTCACTCACAATCTATCCAGCAGATAACACCTTTAGTTCTGGATTCCAAACCCTACTAATGCCGTCGACACGTGACACTTCAGAACAGAGTAGAAGCCTGCAGCTTCAAAGGCGTTGATAACACAGGCCCATTTACAACCCCACATGGACAAGTTGCCTTGGGAAAAATCCCTCTCCCAGACAGTGGAGAGTGTGAAAGCAGGGCAGGGCTCTATTTAAAGGCCTCAGAAGTTGGAGGAGAAAGGAATTTGGCCGTGGGCAGATCCCATGTGTTAGAGCATGTGAGTCTGGGGTGTCTACCCCGTGCAAAAACTTCTGGAGGTTCAGGTCTGGACTTATGGTGTTGCTGTTGTTCATTCCCTAAGTTGTCTCTTACTTGTGACCCCGTGGACTACAGCACACCAGGCTTCCCTGTCTTTCAGTATCTCCTGGAGTTTGCTCAGATTCATGCCCACTGAGTCAGTGATGCTGTCCAACCATCTCATCCTCTCCTGCCCCCTTCTCCTTTTACCTTCAATCTTCCCCAGCTTCAGGGTCTTTTCTAATGACTGATGTGACAAGCTCTAGAACAAGAAGATGTCAAGGGAGTAGGTCTTTCCCAAAGAGCAGGACACAAATCTGAGCTGTGAGTAGTGATCAGAAGAAAGGAGGGGGCATGTGCCAGGAGCTCTGGCCAGAGACCAGGAAGAGAGAGATGGTATTGGGAAAAATAAAGTTGCCCCAGCAGAAGAGGAGGCAGCACAGGACAGCATCCCAGTGGACAGGAGAAGAATGTGGACAAATGATACATTGAACATGACCAGAAGGCCAGGAATATAAAGGTAGATTTGACAGCGAGAGAGACTAGCCTTGGTGAGTAGTTACTTGGTAGACACATGTTTATAAATACCTGTGACCATGTGGTCTTAGATTCCATTCTCAGTATACAATGTCAAGTGCCTGAGCTGATCTATGCCGCTCAAGACAATGGCAAGAGGAGCTTGTAATAGCCCCCACGAGAGTGAAGCCCAAACTTGGAGCAGGCTATTAGGATTGTGCTAAAGCCGGAGTCACCTGTGCCCATCGCTGGCCCTCCCTCTCATGATCTACCTTCAAAGCCCAGCTCTTCTCCAAAGACACCTCCTTTCCTTCCTGTTGGGAGCCCCGGTGCTCAGAGGAAGGGGACACACCCCCTGACCAGCCTCTGAGTTTAGCCAGCCCATGGTTCCCTGAGGAAGAATGATCAAGCCCACAGTCCATGCCTGAGATCACGCTCCCTGGATGTTTTCTTTCCATGTAAAAGCTAGAGCAACCATGGCTTCACTGGGTAGTTTTTCCTGGAAACAGAGTCACCCTCTTCCTGACTCTGCTCTCCTCATGGCAGCTCTAGGAACATTCTACCTTTCTTTTCAGAACTTACTGCTATTTATTCCTTCCAATCAAGTGTTACAGAAACAGTCTCCTCCAGCTGTATTTACTGTGCTTACAAGCCGTTGCTTCGACTGGGAAAATCTGAACCTGTGAATTCACTTTGCAGAGCAGACGGATGTAATAGTTACAATGTTCCTGCCTCAGAGGGAAATGTTTAGCTTAAATAAGAGAATGAGGCTGGCAGGATATTCACAGGACTGGGATCACTGCCTGGCTCTTGGGTGGAGAGGAAGCTGCCGATGGTACGAGCTGGCCCCCTCATGCTCATAGGAGCTGGTGATGTGTGATTAGGGAGTACGAAGGACCACGGATGTCAGGACGAGTCTTTCTGTTGGAAAAAGAGCTGTGACTTCAGCTCTTCTTGGTGGTTCAGGGATGCTGCAGCTTTTGCGGCCATGCTGCCCCCCTGAATCAGGGCAAGCATGACCGACCAAATGAATCTGCTGCAATCATATCCCTATTATTTTTCTATATCTCCAATTTATTCAGGGAACATGAGAGATATTTAACAATTACTTAGCAGCCTTCTTTACAAAAGGAGAGGATGAATACAGATAACACTGGAAAAGATTATTGAGAGCAGAATATTGAATTATCTGTGCCTGGGAGATAGCACATGAATAATGCATCGCCCCACCTTGGGTAGCGGCCCCTCCCAGGCCTGCTGAGCTGAGTACGGACAGGGGGGTAGGGAACGTGTTGACATCTTGGCCCTCCCCATTTTGCAAAATGTGCAGAGTTCCACATGGAACTTGCTGTGTTGATGTAGCTGCATGTCAACCTTGGTGCTTTTCTGCAAAGCATGTCTAATTTCTGCATGGCTGTGGACAGTAATCAGTAATGAAGTCATTAAATGCAAGAGGGGTGGAGAGAGAACTGTCTGCCAACCTTCTCCATTAAATTCAGGTACTTTGGCACATCTCTAATTAAGATCAGGAGGCTTGAGTTCCAATTGACAAAGCACTCCATCCCCATGATACGCAGTCAAGAGTGCTCGAGGGCAGAGCTAATACAGTGAGCAGGGTAATGGCTTGGATAATTCCAATAAAGATTTCCAGTTATATGAGATTCTAGAGGTTACCGGAGCTCTCCAGAGAAGGTGCCCACTCTCGGTGTGTGGCTAGGGTCTCCTAGACCTACAGAGACATGGTAGTCATGAGGGCACAGCTGAGTGATTCGCCTGGAGTCCAAGGGTGCCACCTTAGGTCCCTGGGACTCAGCACCCCTCTTACAAAAGGGGTGGCATCTCCCTCGGCACTCTGAGATCTTCAGCATAAAATATTCCCAACTGGATTCACTCTGCTGCTGCTGCTGCTAAATCGCTTCAGTCGTGTCCGACTCTGTGCGACCCCATAGATGGCAGCCCACCAGGCTCCCCCGTCCCTGGGATTCTCCAGGCAAGAACACTGGAGTGGGTTGCCATTTCCTTCTCCGAATTCACTCTAGGAAACAGCAAATAGATGCCTTGTGTCTATGGGAAAATGGATGGCCAGGTAATTCCCCAGGAGGCAGGGGGGACTCTATTGTTTTATTTTACACTCACTTAGAAATCTGGAAGAAACATTTTGACATTTGCTGATTATCCCCCTTTTCCCCAAAGAACCAAGCTTGAATACATTAATTTTAGATTCGTATCTAAGTAACACATCTCATATGTGAGTGGGGGAGTGTATGGGGGCGGGGTGAAGAGAGAGAGGACTGGTAATGTGTTGGCTACTGTAGCTTCGGAAAAGCGTTTCTATTTGGCTGACTGGGAGAGAGAGGCGGGGAGAGGCAAAGGCCAGGGAGGAGGTGCCTGCAGGATGTCTGTTAGGGGAGGAGGTTGGCTTCCCGCCAGGGATGTCAGCCAAGTGCAAGCAGGCTCTCTGTCCATCAGGGGTCGCTCTCCAAGCCCAGCTCATTTTCCATCCACAGGTATCCTGCCTCCATAACAAGTTAACCAGCTTACCTGTCTGCAGGCAAGAAGCAGACACCTGCCCAGGTAAGGACTTACCTCTTGGTGAAGACCAAATATGGGGTGTTCTCTGTCTCCTTTCTCTGTTGGTCATTGTTCAAAAGGCCTGTCATCATCTAAATCACCAAAGGCCTCCCAGTCTTCATCAACTGCCAATCAATGTGGGTTTTACCAAAGAACTGATACTTTCGAATTGTGATGCTGGAGGAAACTCTTGAGAATCCCTCAGACTGCAATATCAAACCAGTCAATCCTGAAAGAAATCAACCTTGAATATTCATTGGAAGGACTCGTGCTAAAACTGAAGCTCCAATTCTTTGGCCACCTGAAGCAAAGAAGCCATCTCGTTGGAAAAGACCCTGATTCTGGGAAAGATTGAAGGCAAAAGGAGAAGGGGGCAACAGAGGATGAGGTGGTTGGATGGCATCACCAACTCACTAGACAGAGTTTGAACAAACTCTGAGAGACAGTGAAGGATAGGGAAGCCTGGTGTACTGTAGTCCATGGGGTAACAAAGAGTCGGATACAGTTTAGCGACTGAACACGTGGTTTTCCATGAAGGCCAAGATGGAAATCATTTGCTTGCATTAGGTGTCACTCCGTGGTGTGAATGTAGGGGACGCAGCTACACCTCCTCACACTGGACATCCCAGCAAAGCCCAGTACCTGAGCAACTGAGCAGTAAACTGCAGTTAGACCATGTGGCCTTAAACATCTCTATTAAGGCATATTCCTGAGACGTCCCTGGTGGTCCAGTGGTTAAGAATCCAACCAACCCATGACTGGCTTGCAATCCCTGGTCTGAAAATTAAGATACCACATTCTTGCAGAGCAACTAAACCTGTAAACTGTGACTTCTAGAGCCCGAGTGCCCCAACTACTGAGCCTGCCACAAGAGAGTCTGTGCCCTGCGGTGAAAGATCCCGCAGGACACAACTAAGACCTGATGCAGCCAAACAAATACATTAAAATAAATGTAAGAAAGGCTTTTTCCTGAACTGCATGCAGCTGTGATATTATTTTCACTGGATGGACAGCCATTAGTCAATTTTTTTTTAACATCCGGTTCTTAAAATTTCTTTCACAGCACACTTATTATATTTCTATATCTTGGAAAGCAAAACTGCTCTTTTTTAAAAAGGAAAAAACATTAGCATTCCCAGGTCTTCTTTTATTGACTAAACTAATTCAATGAAAGAGTTTCTGATGTTTATAAATAAAGCCATAAAGAACCGTTTACATTAAAAGGTAAAAATCTTCTCTCACCAACCCTCCCACCCAGCCCTGCCCCACTCTTCTAGGGAGGCCCTAAAAAGAGTTTGGTCTGCAAGTTTTTAAGAGTAAAGTTGGAAAAGTTATACTTTCATCAGAAGCAAAGAAGTGGCTTTAATAAGATATTTTAAAATCTAATAAAGTAACCAAGAAAGCAAGTAATAACACAAGAGAAAGGAAATCTTGATAAAATTATCCCAATGAACATGACCACAGCAGGAATTAATCTAAACCCTACAAAGGCAGCTGAGAAGCGACAGTACACAGTCCCTCTCAAGCAAAGGCTAATGAACCCACACTCTAAGGAACAGTAGATAATAGTTTCTGCAAGAAGCATTGGTATGTTAAATAGAGGATTAGATGTGAATCTTGTCACATGGAGGAAAAAAGATGATGGAGATAGGAGAAGAAAATACAAAATGAACTGCAAGCAAAGAAAAATGGATTGGGTGGGTGGTTTTTTACGTTGCCGCAAACTTAATTCTCTCTACTTTGGGTAGCTGTTGCAATGACAAGCATTATTTCCAGAAGGTTCCAGGGGACACCAAGAACATCCGTGGTGCATTGTCAAAAATGGACACAGTGAAACCCCCTGCTGGAGGCTGCACACGAGAATCCTTATTATTATTTGTTGGTCAATAGCAATAAGCTTCATTCTGGATTTTTTTTTTTCAACGTGTGTGTTTGCTCAGTCATGTCCAACTCTTTGTGACCCCATGGACTGTTGCCTACCAGATTCCTCTAGCCATGGGATTCTCCAGGCAAGAATGCTGGAGCTGGTTGCCATTTCCTTCTCCAAGGGATCTTCCGGACCCAGGGATCAGACCTACATCTCCTGCACTCAAAGGCAGATTCTTCACCACTGCAGCACCTGGGAAGGCCAGGAATGAGTTTCAGGAGAGACCCAGGATGATGTAAACCCCGGGCTATACAGAGCACCTTTACCTCGATGATGCCTCATCACCCTGTATCAGTCAGGAGAAGGAACTCAGAGTCACCCATTTGGATTTAAATCCCAGTCACATCATCCAGTGGCTCAAACACTCAGCAACACACTTAAACTTGATCACACTTGATCTACACACACACAGAGTGCAAGGTGGGGAGGTCACAGAGAATTCAGGATTCAATAGGACAGTCTGTGAAAAGCACCAAGACTAGTAAACACTCAACAAAGAGGAGCTAATGACTAACGAAGAAAAGTGAGCTAGATATAGGAAAATAAGACAGAACAGAGATTCTGGAAAGAAAATCCCAAACTCTTTTCTGCTCTTTCCCTATGTACTGGCTAATCACTGAGGAATGGCCTGACTTTCATATTTTTGATTGATTGCTAATAAGCATAGTAATTCCATTCTAACAGCCAAGTATTTATTGGTCACTTGCTGTGTGCCAGGCCCTGTGCTAATAATCACTTTACAAGCAGTATCTCCAGTCCTATAGGACAGTCTATTTTCTCCAACCTCATTTTACTGATGAGAAAGCCAAGGAGGGTAAAAGACAGAGAGACGAAGAGATAAGCTGATCTCACAGTGGACACAGCCTCTGTCAGGCAAAATCCAGCTATTAAGCCTTTCCTGTGATCCTGTGTGTGTTTCCTTTCACAAAACCCCCATTTTTCTCTAGTATATTTTGGCAGGAGACTGAAACCCAGGCTTAACCCTGATTTTTGTCCTCTTAAAAAAAATAAAAACCCCAAGAGCAGTTTCTATTACTTGCATGGATTTTCTTGGTAACAAGAACTCTTAGCAACCACCACCAAGAGGTTTTACTTGTCCCCTGTGTTGTGTTCGGATGCAGGAAAGCAGGTGGTCTCACTGGAGATGGGGAAAGTATAGCTACAGGGGTGAGTTCGGGGTTACTGCGGTGCACCTAGACCCCATAGCACATGATGTACCTGCCATTCTGGCTGAGCAGGTGGTCTGGACTTCCAGCAGGAGGGACAGAATCTGTGGGAACCAAGTATTGACACATTTAAGGAAAATTATTTTCCCAATAAGAAGACCCCTCTCCAAGGTGGGAATGAGAGTGAGTGGCCATCAGCCACTGACTAATGGGTCTAGGATGAAGCTGGCCCCGAGATCATGAAGCAGGAGAGGAGGAGGTGAGTCCACGCAGGCAAGGTCCCTGTGGACCCAACTATGGGGCTGAGAAATGTAGAAGTTGACTCAGTGAGAGGTCACGCATGGGACGCCCACCACACACAAATATTAGGCTGTGTTCCACCAAGCGTCCCAAGTCACAGGAAGACCTCCTCTTGTTCCCTGAGCTGCCCTGGGTGGGGAAGGCTGATTAAGAAATGATTTGTTAATGGAAACACATTATGCCAAACTCTGCCCTCTGGACACGTGTATGCGATTAGTTACACAAGCAGGTAGAGACCAGAGAGAATTAATTAAAATTTCACTCAGCGCCCTCCGAGCGCCCCCAACTCCACTCTCTGAGGTGTATTTCTCTCTCAATGATGCCACAGCATATTTATCTCCCAAATCAAATTGATAGGTGGGAGTGGAGAGGTAAAACTAGCATGTGTAATATCACAATTACAGGTCAGCTGAGCCCACACTGGAAGTGGTAAAAATAGATTCGTTCTGGGTTTCATTTTGGTTGCTGCAGAAAATCTTCATGACCTCCCTGTCCAAGGTCCTGGCGGTTTCCAGAAGGTTCCAAGGTGGGGAGGGAACACCCTTGGGCTTCTCCTCTAATGCAGGAGGAGGAGGATGTTCTGCAGTTGAAAATCCTAACAACATCAACCTTGGGCTCCAGTGTGGCTTGCAGGCGGGACCTCACTTTGCTCCTGAGTTAACCCCGCCTCCTTCTCCAGCCACTCTGCCAGCTCATGCGGGTCCCTAGCTGCTGTGCACATACTCACAATAACCATCCTGGTCTCGGAACCCCCAGAGTGGGTGAGGCTGGTGCTGGGCACTCAGAGTCCCTGCTTTCTGCAGGAAAGGTGCTGGACATGGGCTCATGGCTTCCCTTGCAGTGAGCTTCACTGAACCCCTTATACCGCAGCTGGGCTTCCCGGGTGGCTCAGTGGGAAAAAGAAATGGCCTGCCAATGCAGGAGATGCAGGATACTCTGGTTTGATCGCTGGGTTGAGAAGATCCTCTGGAGGAGGAAATAGCAACCCACTCCAGAATACTTGCCTGGGAAATCCCATGGACAGAGGAGCCTGATGGGCTATAGTCAATGAGGCCACAAAGAGTCAGACAGGATGAGTGCCATGTGCTACACTACGACCACTCTTTCCTTCATTCAGCAAACAGCACCAATGCCTGTGGTGCAGAAGGTCCCGCCAGCAGACAGCTCAGAGCAGGGCAGAGCAGATCCAGAGGCCTTTACCAGGAGGAGCTCCATGGGCAGCGACCGGGAGAAGGGGCCCTCGTGGGCACATTCTACCAATCAGAGGCCCTGGGAGGGGGCACTCGTGACACTTGGAACCTGCAGTTCCCAGGTAAATCGTGAGTCGAGCAGCGGGCCTGGTGGCTGAATCGGTTTCCTGGAGTCTGATGTGGCATCACCGTGGCTCCCCGCTGCCTGGCAGAAGGGCTGTTTCTGATGAGCAGGAGCCAGTAGTGTAAACATTCTGAATGATTTCCTGGGAGACGGAGCAAACCGCAGGGTGTCCTGCCCATGGATGGATAGATGTTCAGCCCATGTTGCAACTGAATACAGGAAGAAACTCTCTTTGTTTAAAATGCAAATTCTCTGGGACCTGCCAAGAGTCACTTTCAGTCTTGCTCTAACCAGAGAGTCTCAGGCAGTTCCTGGGAGCCGAATCACCCCTGGTTGAGAAGTGCTAGCTGAACCATCCCCCTGTGTGTACTATCCCCATCGGTACCTCTGCCGGGTCCCACCGTGAGCATGACGGAGGACTACACACACTTTGTCCACAGCCCCACCTACAGTCATCAGGAGACACAGAGGCTAAATTTGAGTGGATTACTTGGATCCCCTGGATGACCTGGATACGCACACCTACCTTTCTGCCCCACAGCCCGCTTCCTGCATCAGTCTCAGCACACCTCCCCAGGCTCCCAGGCTGTGCTTCTCTGGTGGTCTGCCCCCTCCCCAGCTACCCTCCCCCGCCCCCTGCTCTTCTGCAAAGACACTGTAAGACCAAGCACAGCTCTGCCCCCAGGGAGTTCTCATGGCTGGTCCCTCACTTCCTGCTGCACTTGTTCCCCTCCCCACCGCTCCCCTCCGCCCCCACCCCCCTACCTCTGCCACATCTTTCCAGGAAGACCTTTCCCAATAGAGTCTCCACCCATCTTTCAAGCTCTCAGCTTGTTTCACTTGGCAGCATGACCCCCCCACCCCACCCTAGGACAAGCCACATGACTACTTACCTTCTTCCTGCCTGTCTCTGGGCCAGAACAAGAGCCTCGTTGAGGGCAAGGACTTCACAGTTTTGCTCACAGCTCTAGCCCTGCTGTCTGGTAATTTAAAAGCTGCTCAGAAATACTCGTTGAAGAGATGGGTGAGGGCCAGTAGAAGCTGTGGGTCACCTGGATGTGCTTGCAGTTTTGACAGGACCCTGAGTTGCATCCCCGCCCCCAAAGCACAGCCTTTCCCATGCAGAAAGTGTCCGCAAATGGACCAAAAAAAAAATAAAAACATTAAAAATGTAGAAACCTAACACGCGGTGGCCAGTGCCCTGCTCAGCCTCCCTGGTGCTCATGGAGATTCCACAGCACTCCCTGGAGCTCGAGGCCACACTGATGGCTCCCTGCACAGAGCTTCCCAGCAGACTGGGAAGCTGCCCCCTGGGAACCTACAAACGCCACCCCATCGGTGCGTCTAAGAGTTCCTGGGAGCCTTCATCCTCCTCTATTTTCCGTGTCTGTAGCCGTCTCACTCTCCCAACCCCAACGTCCTGTGGCATCACCACTGGGTGCCCCACAGTCACACCCCCTTCCCCGGGGTTGGGGGGGTTTGCAGACTTCCCACTTCAGATAAACAGTTCTCCCCACAGAGCCCCAGCCCCTCTCTGACCTCAGCCTCAAGGAGACACTGGAAAGCATGACTTCCAGCAATATCTCAGGATTCCCTCATGTGTCATTGTTCTCACCTGGTCTGATCACAACGGACCGAGCGCTCTGCAGCCCAGGCAGTCCTGTTTCCTGCCATTTTCTAATACAGAGATGCCCCCACCTCGTGCCAAGCAGCACCACTGGGTCTCAGGGTGAATGCCTGGCCCCATGCCCACCCTTTCCCTAAGAAAAGTGGCAGCCCAGGGCCTGCACTCCTCCCAAGGCGGCTCTTGCCCGGGGTCTGTGGGCAAACCCTCCCTCCCTCTGCTCCCCAGCTCGAAGGCAGGGGGGAATGAGTTTCCATCATGGCATCCTGCAAATGGGCTGCATAAACACCCCCTGAACCGAAGAATGTGTTGAGGGGAACAGGTCTGAGATGCTGCCGTACCCGAGAATTCCACGGAGACCACTGGACAGGTGGAAGCCGGGGACAGTCCAGGGGTCAAACAGAAGCTGGTGAGGATGTCAACAAGGATGTGCACCCTGGACAGGGTTCTAATAAGGGCGCCTGCTTCCACTGTGGGTGACGTGACACTGATCGGAGTGGATAATGAATATAACTCTCATGAGTTATTAACAACATCAGTAATGGCAAGATAAAAATAATCATTGAACCACCGCAAGGCTCCTAGAATTGCAATTCAATTGCAATAATCATTGTTATTGTAATAGTGAGTTAGAAAGTGATTTTATGTTAATAAACCAGTGAGCAAAGACCGATTCTGTCACTGCACGTGCGTGAGGCTAGCCCAGCTGGGTCACTTGAGGACAAAGGCTCAGTCTGAATATTCAGACTGTGAGGTGGGGGAGGGAGCAAGGTGGATATGGTGAATGTGTTTAAGTGCGCACCGCATCAGAACAATAGCAGCAAAGTCTTCGGCCGAACTCCCAGGAGCTGAAAGGTGTAGGACGGGCTGATGAGATGCCCAGTCCTGGAGCTTTCATTAACTTCTGAGATGCTAGAGTTGGAAAACTCCAGCATGGTCAGACACTGGCCTGCCTGATTGGGTGAATGCAACAGAAACCACGAGAACCTGAGGACCCGAGGCACCACCTCTGCTACGTGCCCCACAAGAATTCTCTTGCTTCCCCCCTCCAGGAGCCCTACCTGTCACGCAGTTACCCCCACAGGCTTCCTGTCACAGGCATGGGCTCACAGGCTCGGAGACACAGCTGACAAGGAAACGACCCAATCCCAAGCCCTGGCAGGTGGTGGAGCTAGGACTTGAACCCCAAGACACCAAGCTTCTATTAATAGTCCTTCCGAAAAGATACAAATAAATGAGTTGGGTAAAGGACTGTGTGTGTGTGTGTGTGTGTGTGTGTGTGTGTGTGTAAGGGAAAAACAATTCAGAAGAGAAACCCCACATTAGGCCATATGAAATTGGGGACATGCACATTTGCTTTCGTACAAGATTAACCTTTACAGACAGAAATAATCCCATGTTCATGTGGTTGGTTTTCAACTCTCTGCGACACTATAGCTGAGGCATATGGATCTGATTGCTATTTTAAATGTCACAAAATGGATGCATTTGGAATTGGAATTTTAAAATGATGTGTTCCTTCTTCCTTCCCTTCACATCCTTTTTTCTTTTGAGAAAAATAAGGTGTGGCTTTGTGCATTACCTTCTAATGAAATTTCAATGTATTGGGAGTATTTTCAGCACTCTACAATTTCAGAGTGCTGAAAATACGAAAGCTCTCAAAAGACTTCAAAATTGAATTAACCTGCAACATATATTCAAGCTATATTTCTTCTTGACCTAGTTTATCTATTTAAAAAAAATCCTGAAGACTGTTCAGGAGTTCTTTCCCTCATTTCTCAATCCCACAGTCATTGAGCATTTAGGCTGAGTTAGGTATTACTATGCTAACTGCCCTCAAGGATAATCTTAGCCAATTAACACACAATCCCCCAGAGGTGGGTCATTCTATTCTTTCTTTGTAAGAGGCAGGGAGGCTCAGTCTCTAAGAGGTCAAGGTCATAGTTAAGAGGGTGAGCCAGAATTTGTGCTGAGCTCAGGTCTGGTGATTTGATACAACACAGCTCTTTTCCTTATCCCTTTTCTGTGGCTACTTCTGTGAGGAGGGCATGGCAACCCACTCCAGTATTCTTTCCCGGAGAATCCCCATGGACAGAGGAGCCTGGCAGGTTGAAGTCCACGGGGTCACAAAGAGTCAGACACGACTGAGTAACTTATCACCGTAGCAAAGGGTCACAGATACAGTCTAGTCACTTGCTACTTCCCCAGTCTGAAGGCAGGAGTTTGCACTGGCCTCAAAGGAAAAGCATTCCTGTTCATTCAAGGTGAGGGCAGCACGCCCTTCCTTGCTGCTGGGGTGCGGAGGCCCCAGTTGCGTGCTGGTTGTCAGCTGGGGGCCCTGCCCAGCTCCTCGGTATCACCACGTACATTCCTGGGCTCCTAGCTCCCTGCCTGCACCTTCAGCGCTGTGGTGGTGGGTGGAGGCCCTCTCTCATCTCTGAATACTCCTCTGCCCTCCTCTTCCACATACGTAAGAATTCGTGAGTTTGCACAGAGCCCCCTGATAATCCACAATGATCTCCGATCCCAAGGTCCTTAATGTAACCACATCTCCAGGGGCACTTTTGCCATGTAAGGTGAGTTATTTACAGGTCCCAGAGACTCAGTTCAGTCGGTCAGTCATGTCCGACTCTTTGCGACCTCATGAACTATAGCACGCCAGGCTTTCCTGTCCATCACCAACTACTGGGTACTAGAGCAGACATCTTTGGGAGCCAATACTTGGCCCACCACAGGTTTTCCAGCACACTACTCTAGAAGTCTTGACCATCTCTTCAGCTCCTTTCCCCAAATATCCCGGTTGTTGGGATAATCCTGACATCCATCACTCTCTCCTGTTCTATTTGATATGCAACCCCATCCCTGTTTCTCATGTTAAAACAAATTCACAGAAAACAGCTCCCTTCGGACGTAATCGGTGCTTTTTGGCTACCAGCTCCCTACTTTCTGATAGCAGATAGACCCTGTCTGACCCCATGCCGCACTGCCAAGATGGGATATCGCTCTCTCTTTCTCTGTATGCCTGTCCACAACGTGGTGACTGCAGGTGAGAGGAATCCCAGCCTGGCAGCTCAGAGCTCCACAAGGGGTTTGTCCAGAGAGAGACAGAGCCAAAGGAACCCTGCCTCACTTTTTCCAGCAGAGTCCCAGAAGCCACACAGCCTCACTCCCACCACTTCCACCCCGACACAGCCTGCACAAAGAATAGGGGCAGAGACTCGGACCTTGGAGGGGGCAGGGCAGAGTTCTGTAAGAACTTGTGGGATGGGGGGATATCATTGTGGAATCTGCAATCTGCAGAATCTGCTGCCTCACAGTTTCCTGAACTCTGCTTCCACATTAGCTGATGCTTCTCCCCACCACACCTCCTGATTGTGTGGTCCCCCACTTCCTCCAGCCCAGCCGCAGACTATCCGGTTTCTGGGGCAGCAGAACTCACTCTATCAGCAGCATGCATGACTCCGATGGACACTCAGACCAGCAGCTTGGAAATGTGATTCGCCCATGCGAAAACTCGGTTCCCTTCTTCCTTGAAGGTATGTCACATCTATCTGGCTTATGGGGTGGCTAGGAAGGTTACATGAAGAATGAGGATGCAGACCAATGAAAACACCCCCCGCCTGACCCTCACTGTAAGAATGTGCCTAGTTTTAGGCAGGCAAGTGAAGAACTGACTCTTCTGATGTCCTAGAGGGCGGTGATGGAGTGGTGAATCAGAGGTTTGAACCCAGGGGACCTAACCTCATACAACAATGTCTTAATGGCCATCCAACTGCGATCTGATAAAGGAAACGGCTTCTGCACCTCAAAAGCCCTCCTGAGAGTCGCCTGGAGTGCTGTTCACACAGATTCCGGGGCCCCAACTCTCAGGTCCAGGCCTGGGCTGAGGGTCAGCATCTCCATCATTTCTCACAAGCTGCCAGGTACCAGCCTCAGCACTGCTGGTCCACAGCCGGCCTCTGAACAGCCCTGCACTTTGGTGTCAGGACAGTGACACTGCCCCATGCCCAGGCTGCGTTACTGTAAAAAATCAAGTAAGAAAACCAAAAGTAAAAGCATAATTCTTTTTTCTCTGAATGTGGCAGGAAATCATTGCACAAAGAATAAATGCAAAAAAATGTGAACTTCTGCTAGAATATATAAATATGTATGTTATTGTATCATATGTTTTAAATGTCTTTTTTATTTTACAAAGAAAATCAGTTTCAATTTAATAAAATCGTATGCAATTTTTAATTAAATAAAAGAATGTAAACAGAGCTCTATAAGAGTAAAAGGCAGGTTATTATTGTTATTAATATTGATATTCTCTTACTGGTCTGGTTCACCGAAGTCACTGACATCCATCCCCTCCTGGAAGTGGTCCAGAATACCTGCCTGATGAGCTGGAGGCTGGAATTAGGAAATTAGGAAATCCCAGGCCATGTCTTTGGGAGCCCTGTTCTAACATTATTATTCTAATAAGAAATGCTAAATGGCATCAATAGGAAGCCATGTGAACTGTCTTTGAAAAGAACTACAGAACTTTTTTTTTTATTACTATTATTGTTGCTTCAGTGTCTAGATATTTCATTATAATGAGAGAAGTCACAGGCCTGGCTGAGACTTAATCTGGTATTTTGTGGTGTCGTGAGGAATATTTTTCCCTCCTAATCTCTGTTTAAAGTGTAAGTAAGAGAGCCTCTATCCATCGCCGTGAACAAAACGCACAAAAGGATTCAGAAAGTAATAACAAAGATAAATAACTTGGCAATAAAATTTCAGCTCCAGTAATTTTCCATTTATATTTTCTCACTGAATCATGTAGTCCTGAGCACTGCGCTTTTAGCATCGGAGCTGCATCATGCAAAGTCATTTTATATCTAGAGCTTCCCAGAGAGCCTGGCGTTGAACCCCCTGCTCTGAGGACACAGTACAGTCAGTGAGTTACAGAGCTATACCCTTTGCCCCAATAATGGGGCTTCCTGTCGATTTCCTTGTCTTTCTTAGGTAATCAATCTCAATGTATCAGAGAGAATGAACTGTCAGTCAGCCGCTTTCTGCAAATGGGGCTTTAGATGCAATTACTTAGGCCACTTATGTTGGAAGCCAGTGCTGAGTGTGGTTTTTCTGGGTGTAACCGCTGCCGTGGTTTGCAGCCAGCACGTGTGGGCCCTGCTAGCAAAGCCACTGTATGCTTAGTCCCTCAGTCATGTCTGATTCTTTGCGATCTCGTGGACTGTAAGCCTGCCAGGCTCCTCTGTCCATGGGATTTCCCAGGCAAGAACACAGGAGTGTGTAGCCATTTACCTCTCCAGGTGATCTTCCCCACCCACGGATCGAACCCACATCTACTATATTGGCAGATGGATTCTTCACCCCTCAGCCACCAGGGAAGCCCTGGAAAGTCTTCACCATTGTGGTTATTCACTGATGAGTGTGTTTGTTCAGTTAAAAATCTCCCCACCCCTGCAAGGCCCACACACGTGACAGCATCTTGAGGCAGGTCTCATCTGCTTTCTCTCTGCATCCTGCCTGGGGTTGGGTGGAATCCCTCAAAGATCCATGTTCTCCCAGGATCACAGGATGTGACCTTATTTGGATACACACTGGGGTAAGGTGGCCCTTAGTACGACACGACTGGAGTATGAGAGGAGAGGAAAGCAGAGATGCGCAGGAGAACAAACACCACGTGAGACAGAGTCAGGGGTGAGAGTGATGCGGAGTGAGCCAGGAAGAGGCACAGCTGGCCAGCTGCAGTGGGAAGCTGGACAAGGCCAGGGCTGATGCTCCCCAAGCCTTCAGAGGGAGCAGAGCCCTTCCAATGCCTCAGTTTCAGCCTTTGAGCCTGCAGAAACGTGAGACTTAGATTTCTGCTACATACGCCACTCAGTTGTTCAGATTTTTCGTGGCAGCTTCAGGAATCTAAGCTAGGTCCATCACTGAGCTTGGCTGTTGCTAACAGCCATCCTGAGGGCCATATACATTAGTCCACGTCTCTGCCTAACTTTCAGTCTGTGGTCCCGATGACTTGGAATTCACAAGCCTCAAGTGACTTAATTTGGCTACCCCAGGAGAAGACCAAGCCTCTGAGAGCAGGAAATTCAAGTGATCCCAGCAAGCACCATTGTGGGTGGGGAGGTTAGGCAGGGAAGGAAGCAGCCAATATGATGGATGCACATCGAAGGGCACGGTGCCTGTGTGGACCAAGGGGGCTCAGTCTCACTGGGGCCTTAGGGGCCAGTGTGGACAGCGAGTCTTGGAGACTCCCAGCCATGCAGGCAAGACTGAAGGCCGACAATGGGGACAGGACCGAACAGCATCTGTTACAACCCTGGAGAACTCACCTGGAATTCTCATTTTTTCTGCACTCAAGTGGGAAACAAATACAATTTCCATCTAATGCCACTTCATAAAAGGACACTTTAACAGCAAATGGTTGGAAGAGAATAATTTTAGAATAAAGGAGAGTCTTCTAATCTTGAGTGTGTACTAAAGTCATTACCGTCATCCTTATTTTGTTGCTTGTTGTTGCTTGGAGGGAGGGGTTATTTAAGTAAACTTCCATTCTGGAGAATTTTTATATTTACAGGAAAGTTTCAAAAATATGGCAGAGTTCCTATATACCCTTCACCCAGCTTCTTGCAATGATGACATCTTATAAACATAACACATTTGTCAAAACTAAAAAATTAACCTTTGTTGTTATTGTTCAGTTGCTTGGTCATGTCCAACTCTTTGCCACCCCATGGACTGAAGTATGCCAGGCTTCCCTGTCCTTCATTATCTCCCGAAGTTTGCTCAAACTCATGTCCAATGAGTCAATGATGCCATCCGACCATCTCATCCTCTCTTGCCCCCTTCTCTTCATGCACTCAATCTTTCATAGCATCAGGGTCTTTTCCAGTGAGTTGACTCTTTGCATCAGGTGGCCAAAGTACTGATAAAGTATTATTACCTACTTTGTCTTATTTTTTTTAATATTTCATAACTAAATAACACTAATCCATGAATCAGTGTTTGAGAACCATTGCGTTAATCTAACTTGATTAAATACAACATAGTATGGTTTCTCTCTGATAATTTTCTGTCTTACACATAAACATATGCATTGTGTACAAGGGATCTAAATGTATACATTATATACAAAAGTATGTATGGTATACGATGCAGACAAAACAGACACTGAAGGACAGTAATTCATTTTCTGTTAAATTAACAACTAAGATTTAATTTATACAATTCACAGCTTTACCTATTTAAAATATACAATTCAATTATTTTTATATTTACAGGCATATCTTGGAAATATTTTAGATTCAGTTACAGAACTAAATGATGATCACAATAAAGCAAGTCACAGAAATTTTTTGGTTTTCCAGTGCTTATAAAAGTAATGTTTACACTATAGTGCAGTCTATTAAATATGTGATAACACTGCATTTAAAAAAAAAACAATATACAGACCTTAATTTTAAAATAACACTTGGAAAATGACACTAATAGACTTGTTTGAAGCCAAGTTGCCACAAAATTTCTATTTATAAAAAAAAAATGCAGTATCAGTGAAGCTTACTAAAGTAAAGCACAATAAAATGAGGTATGCCCGTAGACAACTGTGAAACCACCATCATAATCTGATTTTAGATCACTGTCATCACCCCAAAAAGAAACCACACACTCATTAGCAGTCACTCCCCAACCCTCCCTACTCCAGCCCATCATATAAATGGAATCATACACAATGCAACCTTTTGTGATTGGCTTCCTTCTCTTTGCATCGTATTTTGGGACTCATCCATGAGGTAGTATCTACCAGAGCTCCTTAATACCCTCAAGGTATGGATAGACCACATTTTGTCAATTTACACGCCAGCTGGTGGACATTTGCTATTTCCACTTTGGATTTTTCTAAGTGATGCTCCTATGAACAGTCTATGGGTTAAGTTTTATCAAACATGGAGAGAAAGTCAGCCAGCCAGGAAACCTCATTCCAGGATAAAAGGGCTGCGTGCACAGCCTCCAGGGAAGACTAAAGATTCATAGAGCGGAGAGGAACCTGCCTAAGCCCCATTCGACAAGCCGGAGTGGGATGTGCTGAGCCTGCCCTGCACTGCTGGCCAGCTCTGTCCAGGACGTTCCCACTGAATCCCATCCACAATCCTGCAACAAGGCCCTCACACTACAGATGGTGGACAGAGGTTGCCCAAGGTCACAGGCTAGCAGAGGCTCCACCAGAAACCCCCTAAACCCAAGCATTCTTAGCTTAAGAGACTACATTCTCAGGACTTCCCTAGTGGTCCAGTCACTAACACTCCACAGTCCAATGCAGGGGTCCCGGGTTTGATCCCTGGTCAGGGAACTAGATCCCACATGCCACAATTAAGAGTTTGAATGCTACAATGAAAGACCCTGTGTGCCACAACTAAAACCCAGTGCAGCCAAATAATTCTTTTTAGTAAAAAGAAGACTACATTCTCATTTGAGACATCTATGGAGATTCTGGGGGAATCATTGGGTAGGGGAAGGCAGATCCCAGTGGACCCAGTGACAGTGGGCAATGTCTGTTTCTTGATGACCACCCTTTGCAGGACCGTCTGCCCAGCTGCTCCCTCCCCCAACAACCGGCCTCCTTGCAGCCAGAAGGCCCTGGTACCAGCTGCTGAATCACTTGTCGCCAAATCCCCGCCAACTCTTAAACACGGCCTTCCTTGCCAGGGTTTTAACTCTCCAGAAGACAGTCTCCCCAAACCAAATCTCACTAATAAACGCTGAGAAATACATCTTAACAAAGGCCTTGCCAAGATGCCTCTGCAGCAGCACACACTGCTGAAAAGTCCCACCCACCCCAAACAAAAAGGGTTTTTCTCAGCAGGGCAAAACACCCTGCCAGCCTGCACAGCAGGTCCACCGGTCCCCACCCGGAAGGAGGCTGCATTTGGACTCGCGTTTAAGCAGGTGCTGCCACTTAGGTCTTCCTTGGAGAAAAACGCAGATCTCCCTGGCATATTTAAAATATGCCATTAATTGCTGAACACTGTCTTGATTGGGAAAGAAAAAAAAAAAATAGGAGCACATAATTGGAGATTCCCTTTCACTCTGAAGAGGTCCCAGGAAATATGGGAGGAAACCAGTGGAGTGTGACTGTTTGTCACCAGAGCTGCCTGGTGACAGCAGATGTGAGCACCAAGCAGCAGAAAGCTGCAGTCCTGGAAGGAGCAGGCTCAGCACAGATGCTGCCAGGGCTCAGGGCAGACCCCAGGGCCCAGGGCACACCCCGGGGTTGGCACTCAGGGAATCACTGTTTTATTGCAGGGCCTGAAAATCTGCTTCTGGGCTGCAGAGTCAAACTGTGGGACCAGGGTGGATGTGCTCAGCAGGCCACATGGGCGTCCACTCTGCCTGGCAGCTCTGGCACAAAAGCACATCCTTGAAAGCCAAGCTCTCAGACCAGGTGTCCCCTGCATGGGCGAAGTCAAGAGTCTTACTTGCTCATGTCTCCACCTCTGTGGCTTCATGGTTCATGTTCAAATGTACGAGGGCTTATTCCCCACATCACTGCCCGATAGACAAAAGAGTCTGCCAGGACCTCCCCAGTTGTGGTCAGAGGGCAAGAGGAGCAGGCTACCTTGCCTCTGTGGCAGGTTCTAAGGGCAAGGATGGGGCCCTGCAGGTAGTCTCAACTGCAGCTCGTCTCAGGCACCATAGAGACACGCATACCGTGTGGCTTGCTTGCTTCTTCTTTTTTTTTTAACTAACCTTCAATTGATTTGTGCCCATTTAAGTAACAACTGGGCTTCCCTGATGGCTTAGACAGAAAACAATCTGCCTGCAATGCAGAAGACTCAGGTTCAATCCTGAGTCAGGAAGATCCCTGGAGAAGGAAATGGCCACCCACTCCACTATGCTTGCCTGAAAAACCCCATGGACAGAGGAGCCTGGCGGGCTATACAGTCCATGGGCTTGCAAAGAGCTGGACACGACTGAGTATACACAAGCACACATATGGAATAATTATATGTAAAATTTACAACACACACATAAACATGCCAGGCTCTGCAGAGAAACATCTAGCCTTAAAGTAAGCCTCTTCCTGACTTGAGAGGTCTGAGAAGTGGGAACAGATGTCTGCAGTCAACACCCTGTCCCCTCAAGTCCCAGTGTTAAACCAGACAGGCTCTAAAACCATAAAGGAGTTAACCAAAACAGACCGTGTATCTAAACATGAATGCATTATAACATCAGAGAGCAGTGTGGGCAGAGATAGATATCTGTTTGTTTTTTTCCTGATGCTAGTGACAGTATTTGTTATGTGTGGTTTTTATTGAAGGAGCTTTTCTCATAGATAACTCAATACAAATTATTTGAAAGAAAATGTATTTTGTTATTACTTGGAATAAAAATGGCAATAATGTTGGAATGAAATGCAGATAAAAAATGAGATCATAGAATAAAGGATATGGAATTTGGCAATTTAAGCAAAGCCACTTAAATGAAGGTGATTTGTGAATAGGCTGGAAAAGATGGCTCAACTAATGGGTTTTAACCACCTACTGTGGGCTGGGAAAATTTTAAGTCATCTTTCATTTTAACTGACAATTGTTTAATGCAACTTATAAAAGAAAACATTCATTTGGTGGGAAGGTCCCCAGAGAGGGCATTACCATGAGAGGAAACACAAGTGGATAAATCTGAAGCTGACATACCTTCTTCCTTGCCACCTATCTGACTTGGGCAGGAGAGATGCTCTCTCCCCGAACATCCTTTGTGCTCAGGTGGTAAGGGCCCAAGTCAGTTACAGCCAATGATATATTAATCGAAGTCTTGTAGGTGTTAGGACTTCTGGGACAGAAACAGCTAGCACAGACCTTCCCTCATTCTTACTGCCTTGAATGTCGATATGATGGCTGGAGCTGTGGCAGCTATGTTGCCACTATGAAGAGGAGACTGGCAGGGATCTTAGCTCTGACACTGTTGAGCTACTGAACTGATGCTTAGAACTGCCTATCTCAAGCTTCTCATCTTTTAAGAAAAATAGGCCCTCAGTTATTTAAGCCACAGTGAGTATGACTTCTGTTTCTTTTAGCCAAACTTTTCTTAACTGGTATATTCCTTTTACTGTGTGAAAGGGACACAACGGATATTTGTTCTTCTTGACATTAATAACTACAGAAATACATGTTTTGGTGTTTCTTTTAACACTTAAAGGCAACTATTAATGGCAATAAAAAGCAGGACACAAATCTTCAAGATCACTTGACAAAATAAAGACAATATAAGCCATGTAGCAAAGAAAACAAGGAAGCATAAATACAGAAAACAGGATGAAGCAAAGAAGATAAAGCATATTGTATCTATTACAACAAAAAAGTAAATGGGTTAAACTCTGCCTTGTGACAAAATACCTCATATTGGTAAACACATATCCAAGCATGTCTACAAAAGACACACCAGCGAAGTGACAAAGAAAAGTCAATGGTAGGAGTACTTACAAAAGTACTTATATATTTAGAGTAAGGTATTTTATGAGGTTAACTGAGAAAATCTTATCATTGCCTCCTACATAGGCATATGTAAGATGTAGGCATAGAAAGGCATCTAAGGAAATTGAATGTTCATTTTCTGACAAAAACTTCTTAGTAAAATCAAATCAGAAGGAAATTTGCTGTCATGGTAAAGAATAACTATCTTCATGCAATATCACACAGAACAGTAAAATACAGCATTCATTTATGTCTATAAAAAGGCAAAAATCCTCACCATCTTTGCACTTATCACTGTTCTATGAAAAGTAATTAAACATTCTAAAATGATCTGTTGTAAAGTTAGAGACAGAGATCATTGTTCTCATACTTAAAACTCAAAAAGTCTACCAGGAAAACAAAAGAAAATCATCTAAAAAGTTACTGAGGTATTGAAGAGAGATTACTAAGTGACTTGTTAATAAATAAATCCACATAATAACCAGTGATAAAAATATAATAAAGATTCCATGTATAAGAGCCACAAAATATATCTCAGGATAATCTCAACAACAAATGTCTAAGACTTCATAAAAATATTTTAAAGCTTTACTGAGAAACACAAAAGATGAAGAAATAGAAAGATGTATTATATTCTTGAACAAGAAAGCATGATGTAGAAAATCTATCAAGACTTTTAAAATTGAACTACACATTTAACAAAATTCCCGTAGAAATCCTAACATGGGTTTTTTCCTGAAGCTTGATAACATGATTCTAAAGTTTATCAAGAAGAATAAATGCATAAGATCAGCCTTAAAGTTAGGAGATGGGAGGAAGGGGAGATAGGGAGAGAAATGGGAAGAAATGGAGAGATAGGGAGTGTGGGAAGAAAGGAAGGAGGGAGGGAGGAGGGTAATAGCACAAGTGTGGATTATCTCCACAAAACATGAACACTAAGTTATAACAGTCTGTTCCCATCTAGAAACAAAGAGATCACTGGGACAGAAGAAAAATTTAGAAACAAACCTAAGGATGTGCTGCGGGCTGAGTTGCTTCAGTCATGTCCGATTCTGCGGCCTCATGGACTGTAGCCCACCAGGCTCCTCTGTCCGTGGGATTCTCCAGGCAAGAACACTGGAGTGGGTTGCCATACCCTCCTCCAGGGGATCTTCCCGACCCAGGGATCAAACCTGCATCTCTTATGTCTCTGGCATTGGCAGGCACATTCTTACCACTGGTGCCACCTGGGAAGCCCAGTTAAACCCAGACATACTTTGTGATAAAAGTGGATAATTCAACAGATGTGATGACCAGGTGATCATTTAGGATGAAACAAAGCTGGATTTCTGGCTCATGACTTACACCTAAGTAAATTCTCTGTGGATTAATGACCACAGTGTTAAAAGGGAAGTGGTAACTCGGAGATAATATTTTTATTAAATTCTTAATACAGAAAGATATCTCTTAAATAAGAAATCTAGAAAGACCTCCATAAAAGATATTCAAAAGTTCTGAATGGGTAATCACAAAAGGAAATTCAAATGTTCAAATAGCTTAGAAACTAAATGAATTCAATATACCATTTCTCACTTAGAAGCTTGGGAGACATTTTGAAAGCTAAGATGCTTATTCGGTGCTCAAGTAAACATGAAATGGACAATGTATAGAGCTGGGGAACAAAAGTTAACAGAATGCATTATTGACAGAATCTGATGCTATTAACCTCATAGGAAAATATCTTGAGAAATAATCTCGGATGAAGACAAAGAAATCAAGAATGAAGACATCAGAGAATTGATAGTTACAATGGTAAATATAATTACAATGATAGTTACAATGGTAAATACTGGTGAAAAATCTGAAGTGCCAAGAACAAAGACATGGTGATCTAAATTATGGCAGGTTATATAACCATAAAAATTGCAGAGCTTTTAACAGCGTGGGAAAATATGATGGAGAGACAAAGGCTATTGGACCATTCAGATGTATGATATTGATAAGGAAGAAGAGAAAGAGGATGGGGAGGAAATAGAGAATCTGGGATAAAATGACTAAAATGTTCACTGTCTCTACTGAATGGCTGAGCTGACCAGAAAGACTACCAGGACACTACTTGTTCAATCACCCCACAGGTGAATGTACAGTCAGCACCGTATCTGTGTATCTGTGTATGTATTTAAGCATCCATTCCCTTCTTCATTCTCTCCTTCCTGTATACACGGGTCAAGTTGTGTGTAACACACATAGAGATGGAGGCAGACACTTTCTCTCCTCCCACTCCTGCGGGCACACAGGCAGCAGGATGTGACCCCAGCTTCGCTATCCTGGCAGGTGTAGGCAGGCAGGAGCATCACTCCCCCCGGGCACTGGACACTCGCTGGAATCCAGTTCTTCTCTTTTAGGGTTCGAGCCTCGCCAGGGTCCCCGGGGCAGTGAGCCAGAGAGGAGTCACGGACTTATCATGTTTGGGAGGAAGCCTCGAGGGAGGAATTCTTCCTTCTTCTGGGATCATACCAAACAACATACACTGAGGATGTGGCCTCGCCACAGTTCAGTGAGGCTGAGATGAGTCTTCAGAGCCACAGCGCAGCTCCAGATGCCAAGACCCCAACATGGGCACTTTGTCCCTCTGCAGGGCTCTGCTAGAGATGAAGTTCCCCAGGCTCACCCTACACCCATGGTGCAGGCATGCGTTCCTGGTTCTGGAACTTGAGTTTTGATTCAAGACAAGTCAGTTGTATTGGGGGGAAATATTTTTTTAAAGAAGAGTCACAAATCATGTGTGCCCCTGCCCAAATGTACATATTACCTCACCCTGATATGTAGACACAAGAGAGCCACTCACATAAATCTCCCCTGCCTTTTAATTCTGGAAATACCCATGCACTTTGCCATTTTGCAACTCCTATTAACTATCATGGTACAAGCACTGAACAATGAGAGGCCAAAGAAGCCAAGAAACTAAAACGTGATCTCGGCTTTTAAGCATCCCAAGTCAACCTGGAAAAACAAATACATAAGCAAATACCCAGAGCTCTGTGAGTGCAGTGGAAGATGTGAGGGAGGGGCTGTGGGAATTTGGAAGGTGATGCTGATGCTCAACCCTGCCCCAAGGGAGGCGAGGAAATAAGCACTAGAGGCAGTCTTCTGAGCTGTCATTAAGCTTTCAAAGGAGGCAGGTTCCTCTCCCCTGAAAGGCTCAGCATGTGCAAACTACAGCAGTGAGAAGGAGCACAGAACTCAGCATCCACAGGACTCTGACCACCTGGGTGCTTGGACATTGATTTCTGGTATCTCTTGACACGACCATTACACTCCAATTTAGTGCCGCCTGCAGCTTTTAACCAAGGATTCCTGAAGCCCAGGGAACCTGAAGGCCCTGAAATCAGGTATACAATCAGGTATGTTTTCCTAGTTCACAGCTTTTATCAGATTCTTTTGGGCCATCCCTTCTTCAGTGGTTCCTAGAGTCATGGAAGTGTGGTTAATTCTTGCTTGACTGTGTATTGTTTTGTGGAAACCCTTGAAAAAGAGAGAGCCATAGTATTTTACATGAGTAAATTTTAATAAATCTGCAAAATGATTCAATGAAGAGAATTCAATAAATGAGAAACCTTGGTCCAGAGAGAGGCCTTTCCCACATCACAGAGCTACTAAGTGTTAGCCGCTTATCTAACATTACTCTGCTATGAAACAGAGGAATAACTCTATAGAATTGGAGTAGTATGTACATCTTAAACAAGAAATCCAAAGCACAAGTGATAAAAGAAAGATAGATAACTTTGACTATGTTAAACTTCAAAATCTTTTTTAGACAAAAGATACCATAAGCCAGAGTAAAGCAAGTTGCAGTCTACAAAAAAAAAAAAAAGTCTTTGCAATGCATATTACTGACAAAGAAATAGTACCCAGACTACAAAGACCTCCTAAAAATTAATAAGAAAAATGCACTGAAGCCAATGGGGAAATTGGCAAGTCACAGAAGGGGAGATGGGAAAAACAGATGGAAAATATCTTTAACTTCCTGAGCAATATGGGAAATGCAAATGAAAACAAGATAGAATTTCTTCACATTCAGATTGGCAAAATTTGTACTTTGAGGGTACCTTGCTGGAAAATTTCGAGGAAATGGCAGTTTTATGCCATGCAGGGAGGGGGAAGGAGAGGTATTTGAACAGCCCGTTTGGAGGGAGAGAGGGACCCCACCAGCTGCACATTTTGAGGGAGGCTTTGGGACTTTGCCTGCTTCCTGTCACCATCTCCATGCACACAATTTCTGCACACACTGCCAACCAAAAGCTGTCTTTCTCATTTTGTGTCTGTAGACATCGTTCAGTCCATGGGAGCCCCCTGGAAACACCCACATGGAACATAATGAGCCATTAAACTTGGCTTTGAAGAGGAATGTTTAACCACAGGGGAAAACATGCACTGTGTATTGTCAAAAGAAAAGAGTTCAAAGTACTATGTACAATTAGATCCAAACTCGAAGTAAAGAAATACATCAGCGAAGAGGAAATATGCACGTGTTATACACTAAAACTTCACTGCTTGCGTCTAACTTATCTTATATGCACTCTTTTCCTAGTTATATGTCATTTCAAAAATTTGAAACTTCAAGATGAACAACATAACTTTTGTGATTAAAAATGGTTTTTAAATATATGTTTCAAATAAATAAGCTACTGTTACATATAGTTATACAAATACATAAAACAGTACATATACAAATATATAATAAATATATGTATAAATGAATTATAAATATGTATATTTTAAATATTTGGTTGGACAAAAAGTTCCTTTGGTTTTAAAGTAAAAATAAAGGACACATTCTTCATTTTCACCAAGAACTTTATTGAACAACATATTCACCAGTTTGTTCCACTATCTTCTGCTATTTTTCAGGCAACTTCTTAATTCCATCTTCCCAAAACTTTTTATCATTTTGAGAAAAGAATTGTTCCAGGTGTCCTATACAGTCTTCCAGGGAATTCACTTTTCCATTAAAAAAATTTTGTAAAGACTGAAATAAATGGAAATCTGAAGGTGCAATGTCTGGTGAATACAGTGGATGAAACAGAACATCCCAGTCAAGTAGTAACAGTTTTTGCCTGGTCATCAAAGAAACATGTGGTCTATCCTGATGGAAGATTATGCATTTTCTGTTTACTAATTCTGGATGCTTTTCATCAAGTGCTGCTTTCGGTTGGTCTACTTGGGAGCAGTACCTGTTGGAATTAATCCTTTGCTCTTCCAAAGGAGCTCATAAGAGAGGACTCTTTTCCAATCCCACCATATACACAACATCGCCTTCTTTGGATGAAGACCAGACTTTGGTGTGGTTGACAGTGGTTCATTTCATTTGCCCCACAATCTCCTCCATCCCACATTATTGTCTAGTGTCCACTTTTCATCACCTATCACAATTTATTTTAAAAAATGGAATGTTTTCATTATATTTCTCACATGTGGAAATATGGTCAAGATGGTTTTTGTTGCTTACCTTATGTGGAACCCAAACATCAAAAAGATGAACATAACCAAGCTGATAAAAATGATTTTCAATACTTGATTTGGATATTTTCAGTATGTCGGCTATCTCACACATGATATAATGTTGATTGTTCTCAACAGATGTCTCAGTTTGATCCCTATCACCTTCAACTGGTCTACCTAACCATGGAGCATCAGTCAGCAAGGAATTTCTAGCACAAAACCTTGCAAACCACTTTTGACACGTTCAGTCAGCCACAGCACCTTCTCCACACAGTGCACATACCTTTTTATTTTTGCATTTCAGTTGCATTTTTACCTTTCTTGAAGTAATAAAGCATAACATGCCAAAAATGTTGCTTTTTTTCTTCCATCTTCAATATTACAAATGGCTACCCCCAAACTCACCAATTTTGATACGCTTTTTTTAATGCATGCTGATATGACAGCTGTCACAATATAATCTAACAAAATTGTTTCAAATGAAGTGAAAGACAACTAAGCTCTACTAGACTCATCTTATGGAAAAAAGGAAAAAAAAAATGAATGAACCTTTTGGCCAACCCAAGACGTATATATACTCTTTCCCCTATTCCAGGGTCTGTGCTGAATGCTTCACCTGCATGATCTCAAGTTCCACTCCCTGGGTGGGAAGAGCAGGGCTGGGCTATAGTAGACAATTTCCCAGAATTAGGAGCAGGGTCCCCTGACTCCCACACTCTGCCCTTCACCACCACACTGACGGCCCAAGTGAAACTCCCAAACCTGAGTCTACAGATGCTGCAGAAAGAGAATCGTGTCTCCCGGCTGCCCACGCTGCACCTCTGGATATGGTGTCCCTGTGTATGCTCCAACGACGAAGCCTCGGGTGTGGCATGGACACAAACAGGACTCATCTCACTGGGGAAGAGTCACCAGTTCCTCCTGGTTCCACTGAGACAACATCTCAGGGGAAGTACTCTCCCCAGACTATTAGCAGAAGAGGCCACACTGCGACTGTGGGGTTAGCTGCACATTCACTGTGTGTCTAACACACTCTGTATTCGTCACTGCCAAGACTCCAATGGTCTGAGCTCCAGTGCTGGCTGAACCTCTGTCTCAGTCTCCTGTGGCTGCTGCAACAAAGGACACCGACTGGACAGCTTAAAACAATAGGACTTTGTTCTCTCACAGTTCCAGAGGCCAGATGTCTGAAATCCAGATGTGAAAGGGCATGGTGCCTTCTTGGGGTTCCAAGGTAGACACTTCCCTTGATGCTACTCCAGTTTCTATGACTCCAGGCTTCCTTGGCTTGCAGCTGCATCATACCCATTCCTGCCTCCCTCTGCACACGGACTTCTCTTTCTCTGTGTGTCTCCACCTTCTCTTCTGTCTATTATCAGGACAGGTGTTCATGGATTCAGGACCCACCTGGATAGTCCAAGATGATCTTATTTGGGGATCCTTAATGACATCTGCAAAACATTTCCCAAATCAAGTCATTCGTGGGTTCCTGGTAGATATATCTTTTGGTGAGACTGCCATTGACCCACTGCAGCCTCTTACTAGTACTTAGTGACAACAAGGAATTTACTTAGCCCCCTTCAGCACTGATCCTTTACCTGGAAAATGACAATAATGCTTCCTGGTTATTCTGAGAATTTGTTCAGATCATATCTATATGGTGCTTAACACAGTGCCTGGCACACAGTAAGTCTGAAATAAATGTTATTAGAATTGTCATCATCATCATGCTCCTCACCATGAATTCAGCAATGTTGGCATCTCCTGATCAGTAGAGACAAGCTCTGGAGTTCAGAGAGGGTGGGTAATTTGCCCCAAGTCTGTTTTAAACAATTTGGAGTCAACCATTGATTTCTCTGAGTCTGCTGCTGTCCAAGGTCCTTTCCTGGGCCAAGCTGCCATCATACCCACTTCCCCAGTCAGCTGCTCTAGTTCACCACCTCATGAAGCAGTAAGGAGGTGCTGGGGGCCCCAGTTTATAAAGAAGGTGTGGCATCTTGAGTGGATAAATTCTCAAGCCAGCCCAGGGCCTCTTCAGCCTTATATTCAGGGCTCCTTCCAGCCAAGGGTGGAGTTGCAGAGCTTTGTGGATTGGCCTACCCACAGCAGGTGACACGTCCAAGGTGCCCAGGAGAACTGACGCAGGCAGCCCCAGAGGCTGCCCCAGAGCTCAGAGGTCATCCACCCCTTACTCTTCACTTCACCTATGTCCTGTTTGTTCACTGAGAGATCACGGGCCTGGGGGCAGCCTAGAGTGAGCTCTCTCA
Organism: Cervus canadensis; assembly: GCF_019320065.1. Lineage (NCBI taxonomy): Eukaryota > Metazoa > Chordata > Mammalia > Artiodactyla > Cervidae > Cervus > Cervus canadensis. The sequence goes on from NC_057395.1 coordinate 55,348,778, forward strand.
GTCCATCCTCAACAGGGACCTCTCTGTCCCACATGGCCACCTATGCTCAGGGCCTCAGTCTGCTGGACTGTGAGAACGTGGAGCTTCTGGGCCCCTCCTGCAAACCTTGGCTGGTCTAGACAATAGCTCAGGCCTACTGACTGGGGACACCACCCAATCACACTCATTACCTCACCAGCGCCTCCCACAAACAGGCCCACACATCCTACCTTCACAAACTCTTAGGCCCATTTTATACATACAGGATCCCATCTCAAAACATCCCACACAGTCCATGAGGTTGCAAAGAGTTGGATATGACTGAGCACTCATACACTCTGCCTGCTCACTGGTCAACCCCATGAGCGACAATCATGAGAACATTTGGAGATCTGGAGCCACAGTGCACATTTTATCCCTTCCTCTAGCTTCCTTTCCTCCTCGGTATATGAGATGAAATGCAGAAAAATGAAAGATAATAGGACTTCTGACAACAAATGGTCAGAGTGGCCCTTAGTTTACTCTGATGGCAGTAAGAAGGGGACAATGGAGACGAAAATGAAATGATTGAGTGAGGACTGGCGACCTGTGCTTGGTCTGTTTGCTTCCAGCTCAGCCTCCAGCTCTCTCTGCCCCCACCCCCCACCCCCGTCAGGTCAGTGACCGTCCCCCAGAGATCATGTGCTGCAGAGCCTCAGAGGCAGAGATGAGAAGCTATGTCTCCACGTGGGCAGGCCTCTGGGAATGCAGGATGGGCACAGCATGTCTGGGCATTGCGGGCACCTGCATGACCAATGATGAAGTATCATAACACACCACAGTCCACAGGGTCACAAAGAGCTGGACGTGCCTGAACAACTGAACAAGACTTGTTAGTTACTCACTGTGTTAGCAATGTGCTAACAGTCTCATGTATAATATTTGAAACAACCTCATGAGGTGGTTACTCTTCTTTTCATCCACATTTGTAGACCAGAAAATATACGTTCATAGAAATCATGAGGTGGATCAAAATGCCCCAGTTATCATTGGTAGAACTGGTGTTGGAACCTAAGTGTGTCTGGCATGCTGACCAGTGCTCTGAGTCACTGCTGCTGTTGACTCAGAATCACAAGGTCCAGGGGACACCCCATCCAACACTTACTAGACCCAAGTTTCTGATGATCTCTCTCTCTCAGCCTGGTTTCCACTCAGTAAGGCTGGAATTCAATACAGAACTCTTTTCAGGATCATATACAGTTTTTGTAAATACTACCACAGTGCTAAAATTTGCATTGTTATTAAAGATGATAAATCACCAGTTCCAACAGCCTTAGGACAGTTTTCTGTAGAAACAGACTTCACAACAGGAGTGGACATTTCCTGCAAAGAGCTTCATGCTGGAGAGTCCCAAAGAGTGTGAAGAGTTCCCTTTGTAAGCAGATTTCCTTTCCCCGATGCTTGAAGGATATAGGCAGTTTGGGTCTGAGGCCTCTCTGACCCCCAGAAGCATCTCCCTATTCCTCTGCATTATACTCCCTGGTGTGGAGGGCAAGGGGCCACTGGAAATAACTGGGAGTGTGAGAGCTGGGGTGTGTGGTTATGACACGCTCTGAACTGTCTCCTCTATGCTGATCACCAAGGCACCTCAACCACAGCAAGCTCATCAACCAGGGGCAATTCTGCCCTCTCCCTCCAGGGAGGGACATTTGGCGATGTCTGCAGACGCTTCTCATTATCACAACTGTGGGTGCTGCTGGCACCGGCGTGTAGTCTGGAGATGCTGCTCCCAGACATGCAGCAAAGACATCTAAGGGCTTCCCTGATAGCTCAGCTGGTAAAGAATCTGCCTGCAATGCAGAAAACCCCACTTTAATTCCTGAGTGGGAAGAGTCACTGGAGAAGGGAACAGCTATCCACTCCAGTATTCTTGGGCTTCCCTAGTGGCTCAGATGGTCAAGAATCCACCTACAATGTGGGAGACCTGGGCTTGATCCCTGGGTTGAGAAGATCCCTTGGAGAAGGGAACGGCTACCCCTCCAGTATTCTGGCCTGGAGAATCCCAGGGACTGTATAATCCGTGGGATCACAAAGAGTCGGACACAACTGAGTGTCTTTCACTTTCACTTTCACTGTTGCTTTTCTGATGGGAAATGGACAGGATTTGAATGCCCATGGCTTGTAAAGTAATTAGCTTCCAACTAATAAAAATAAATGGAAAAAAAAAAAAAATAAAGGAAATTGACCCTGAAAAAAAAAAGAATGCCTATGGCTGATGGGTAGCATTTTTGCTACCACAACGGAGCCCTGATCTCCCTGAGGCACTGGCTTGTTGCTGGCCCTGGAGCCCCAACCCAATTTTCAGATTCAAGATGTCCAAATGATGAGCTTCAAAATGCCCCATCCCACCCCATTTCCTGGGACATATCACATAACCTAGAAAAATCCCATCCAGTGTGAGAAATCAGACACTTTCAGGAGCAAAAAAAAAAAAAAGGCCTGGTTTTCACTGTTACTGCTTTAATGTTTATAGAGAACTCGGAAGGAAAATATTATCAGTCACAAAACATCACAAGAAACTCACAGTGTTAATGCACTGCACCCGGCTGATGCTGGTTGAATAAAATGCTCAAGAAGTGGAACATTTCACGGGAGGTGTAGGCAGGTCCTGAGTCATTTTTCTTCATCATCTGGTCGTGTTTCCCTGGGGCAGGAAGGGAGGGGGACACCTTTCTTTGAAGCTATTCATCTTCTTTCACCTAGAAGATCATGTTTTGTAGCTGTGAAGCCTAAACATACCATTTCATAATTTCAGCAAGAAGCTTTCTGGAAACAGTAGTCATGGTATTGATTAATCTGTACATTCAAATAGAACAGAGCCTCCAATATGGAATACTGTTATCCAGGCAGTCACTGCAGATGGATTCATACACCAGCCAGACATGTCTTGGGTGATAATGAAGTCCCAACCTGTTGTTTTCCCCATATCTCTGTCTTCTGGCTTGAAAGGTTGGCACATAAACGCATGCAGAATTCTATCACTATTAAAATTCATCAAACCCAAACTCAGACCCTCACCTCTGGCATGCAGTATGCTTGGCACTGGGGGTTGGCAGGAAGACAGTGAAAGATGAGAAAGAATTAGGTAGCTTGCTAGGCTTCCTGCCCTCAATATCCTCAGAGACCTCGAAGGAAAAAGAAGGCACCAAGAATGGAAGGTTATACAAGAACAGAAAAAGAAAGGTCACACAGACTCAATGCACACGCATTTCCAAAAGATCTCGTTTCTCTATAGTTGATCTTTGTTTTCTGTAGACACTCTGCATCCATCACACACCACTCCCATCCTTGGTAACTGTAACTCCATTTCTTCTGGGGGACTTGCCCCCCTCTTGATGGACTTGTCTTTGTAAAGCAAAGTTCCCATCAGTCTCCAGGTGACGGACACATGTGACTCAAGTTAGAGCAGAAAAACTGCCTCCTGGACACTGGAAATGGCACAGTGAGTCCAAGGAGCAGCTCACAGGTGTCCTTTCAGTGACTATTCACTGAGCACCCACTCTGTGTCAGACACCGTGCTGGGTGCTGAGGGTGCATGGGGAAGGAGACCACCAGACCCCTGGCCTCGGGAACCAGATACGGCCACATGGGGGTGGGGGTGGGGGAGGTGACATAGAAACTAGCAAAGTGACAAGCCGTTTGCCACCAGGTGGTGGTAAGTGTTGTGAAAGAGGAGGAAGAGAAAGGGGAGAGGGAGGGGGAGAAAAGGGGGAGGAGGAGAAGGCGTAAGAAGGGAACAGGAGCTGACAGATCCCCTCTAGGACAGCCTCCTGCAGGGGCGGGGCATGTTCCACTCTTCATTCCTCTGTTCACTTTCTCTTGAGGCTTATGGGTGGTTCCAACCCCCTAGGTCAGGGGCAGCAAATATTGTCAGTAAAGGGACAGATGGTAAATATTTCCAGCTCTGGGTGGCCTGTAGCCTCTGTCAGAACTCTGCCCTTATGAACACAGCTGTGGGCAAAGCATCCATGAGTGGGTACGGCTCTGTTCCAATAACAGTTTATTTATAAAACAGATGGCACATAGGATCTGGCCTGCAGACCAGAGTCTGCAGACCTCAGCTCTTTATCTCAGGATCTGTGCTATTCCTACCTTTTCAGAGTCAGTCCTCCAATTGCAGGTCCTATTAACCTAAGGCAGTTCCCGATTTCTTCAAATAAATCAACCTAACATGACACATCAGCTTTCCCTTGCTGGCAAACACGTGAACCTCATGGATCTAGAAGGTGCTTCTCAGATGAGAAAGGGCAGGTGTTACATCTGTGTTATTAACAAATAGCAAAAGGCACAAAGGGTATATGGTGTCATCAAGTCCTATCACCACATTTTATAGGTTGTTACACTGGGGATCAGAGAGGGAGAGATGCCTGCCAAAGAATACTTACCAAACCCCAAACAAGGGCCAGAATTCAAGTCTATTGCTTCCCTAGTTCAGTACCCTTATCATGGGTCCATTTCAACTGGAAATAACAGAAAACTCAACCAATTTTAATAAAAGGGGGTTAATTTTACCTACACTACAAGAAGTTTGAGAAGGTAGTTGCTGACATCATTTCAGGCCTCTAATGATGTCAGGACTGCAGTCTTCACAATTTCCCCTGGCCTTTCTTCGTGAGTACAAAATGGCTGCCACAGCTCCAGACATCACACAGATGTTCAAGGCAAGAGGGAGAAGGAAAGGGTAGTATCTAAATAAATCCTTTCTCTCCCCAAAGCCAAAGTTTTCCAGCAACCACTCAGAGCATGTGTGCTTTTGTATGGCCACTCTTAAATGTCTGGGACACTGAGAAAGTGGATATTTCAAGTTTCAATTGCTGAAGTGAAGACAGAAAAGGGAGAAAGGGGTCAGGAATTGATGTTAGATTTGTTGACTCAAAGCATTAGCCTCAATTTCCTTTCTATAACTTGTCAGTTCAACAAATACAAAATTATGGACTGCTCCCTGCAAGGGTGGTGCTGATTCAGAAACACCAGAAGGGGTTCCAAAATCTAGTGCACTGGATAGTTCACTTAGGGAACTTTGTGAAATACATATTCCCAGATTTCACTCAAAAGCTGTTGTTCAGTCACCAAGTCATGTCTGACTCTTCACCATCCTGTGGACTGCAGCATGCCAGGCTTCCCTGTCCCTCACCATCTCACTCAAAAGCGATAGGATCAAAATGCTAGAAATAGGGCCCAGGCATCTGAATTTAGATGAAATCTTTTATCATAAATTTACAGTTGTCCCTCTGATCCCAGTCTCCAGCCTTCTATTTCTCTCTAGGGACCCTTTTGTGACAGTCACAAATTATGCCCAGAAATCATCTGGGCATAATCAGCATATGTCTGTATATCTCTCTGGTATTTTCATAACCAGAAGCCACTGATACATTGCATAATACTGTGACTTGTCACCTAACTTTGTGACAGTGTCAAGGACGGCTGGACACCCACCAGGTGCTGTGGGAAGCACTGACACGGTTCACCCATGTGGCCCTCTCAATAACCCCAGAAGGCAGGGTTTTGATCCAACACCCGTGTTGACTTCCCTGGTAGCTTATACGGTAAAGAATTTGCCTGTAATGCAGGAGACCCTGGTTCTATCCCTGGGTCAGGAAGACCACTTGGAGGAGGAAATGGCTAACCACTTCAGTATTCTTGCCTAGGAAATCCTATGGACAGAGGATCCTGGGCTACAGTCCACGGGGTCGCAAAAAGTCAGACGCAACTAAACACTTTGACTTTTCTTTCCTTGAACAGACGTGGACACCGAGTCTTGCAAAAAGTACAGGAGAACCCATCACGGGAGTCCACATTTGGGTCGGTGCTTAGAAACCAGGTGTGAACTGAAGCAAAGCTAATTTCAAAATCCACCTGAAAGTTAATTTCTTTTCCTTACCAGATTCCTACTATCTTTTCCTTTTAATTTCTTTCCCCTTACTCTATCATGAAAGTTGAGTCAGGTAAAGGACTTCATTTATATACTTAAATAAGAACTCCATTTAATCGTGCTACCCTGTGCTGATTCTAAAGGCAGATATGAAGGATGTAGATTTCCAAAACTCAACACTCATTTTGAATATTGATTATATGCCAGGCACTGGAATACACAATTTCTAAAACCTTCTCTGCTCTCAGGGACTCACAGTGAACTATAGGGAGAGGTGGGGGGCAGTACACACAGATGGTTATAATACAGTGCAGGAGTGGGGAATGGGGGTGAGGCAAGCGGTAGCCGTGTAAAGAGGTAGCCACTGCAGCAGCGGGAGTGGGGACCAGACAGCTGGTGGGGCCAGTGAAGGCCTCACAGGAAGGATTCTGCAGAGCTGAAGGTGATTAAGTGCTTGCAAGGTTATCTGAAAGGGATAATGACACCCCATGAATTGAGAAACACGTGTGCAGAACTCAGACTCACACAAACATGGAGCACATTCAAGTGACCACAAGGAGTCAGAGATCTAGGTAGACTCACCCCTGCTTGCCATGTCCAGGCCCCTGGCAGGCATTACTAGTCAGTCACATTCTGAGCTTCAGGGAGCTCTGACTCAGGATGGAACTCCTGCAGATGGGGCTCCAAGCTGCCTCCACCACGAGAGCTGGGACCAGAGAAGAAAGGAAGTCAGGGCCACACTGTGGAGTTAGGGCAAGGGGAAGACACTGCTCAAGCTCCCATCAGAGCTTTAGAGACTATCTGGAGCCAATGGAGAGAATAACTTAAAGCAAGGGGGGAAGTAGGGGAGATGGAGGACAAGGAGGACAAGAAGCTGAGTAATGGAGCACACACACACAGGCACCCCAATCATGGGAAAAGAGCTGGGGTACTCATGCCCAGGGCAGAAGGCTTTCAGCTGAGAGCTCTCACCACTTTACTCAAAGGAAGTATTTCCCTAATGCATCTTGCTTCCTTAAAAGACTGACAGGTTAGTGAGTCCATTTGGTTTCAAGCAGGATGGTACAATGTGACATACCATCATACCAGGTATGTTATTATGACATCAACGACACACTTTGGTTATTGCACCAATCTTGCTTCAGTTTTGACAATACCATCAAAGTAAGCACATTTGGCAGGACTTTTTAGGTAAAACAAACAAAATCCAGCTCAAACAGGATTAGGCAAAGAAAAGAGGAATTAATGGGCTGAAGGCCAGGTTGACCTGGGGGCCATTAGGCTTTCCTTTCTCTCATGCGTGATGTTTGTTTCATTTCTAAGAGGCTTCATACAGCGGGTTCTCTCCAAGTCAGGGCAGAGCTGGCTGCCAGCGGCTCCGAATGAGTTCTCTCTGCTTGTCCTCCTTGTCCTCCATCTCCCCTAAGGACTCATATGAGCCAGGCCATCCTGATGAGAGCTATCAGGGACGGGACACTGCAGAGAGGGGAGCCAAGGCCAGAACATACTTCCCAGGTAGAAAGGGGAGGATTTAGAGTGACTGGAAAAGGGGAAGGAGTCAGGCAAGAAGGCCCTTAACTGGGACACTGAACTGGGAAGGAACAGGTTAGAACCCACGTCTTCCAGCCTCCATCCCAGCCTTAGAGGCAGAGCAACCCAAAGCTGGGAGTATGGGCTCTAGCTTCCAGCAGACCCACCAACCCCCAGCTGCTCAACCTTGAGCAGAACCAGTGGTGCAGGAAAACACAGGCTCTGGGGTCGGGTGGGGGTGTCTGCGTTCCAACCTTGGTCTGGCTGTGAGGCCTCATCGAGGCCATCCGACTCCCCAAGCTCTGATTGCAGACAGGGCTGTTGGTGTGGGGAGTAAATGAGAAACTCTGTGAAGCACCAATGGATGCATCCCAAGATTCACGGGCCACAAACACAGAGGGATGTCTCCATCATATTCGTACTGGTTCACGCCTCTGGCTTTATCACCAGGGTGACTCCAATACGCTACTACCTGGGTTCACCCCCTACCCCATTCCTTCCTGCTTTGCTGAACTCTTGCCTCCAGAATCTGGGGTTTGCTTCTGCCTAAGATTCAACACTCACAGAGTCCTTTGCTTGGAACTTTGGCTCCCAGGACACCACTTTGCTCTAGACATTCAGGGGCATGACCTCAAGCCCTTCGTTCCCTGACATGGGTCTAGGGTTCTCCAGTGGAGCTAGCTCCCTCTGCCCAGGCCCAGTTCACTGCAGTTCACATTCTAGCACACCACTCCAAGATCAAGCCTTTAAGTTTCCACCTTTGATATCTATTACCCTGCACTAAAAACACGTCTGGAACATAGACCTATCCAAGACACGTGTGCAGGGGTCTCCTCTTAGCCACCATCAACTCTGCAAACACCAGCTCACTCCACCTTCACATCTGTCAGATTTTCTTTCATTTAAGACATGCAGGAATATCAAGCACCACATTTTCATGGTACCCAGCATGGTACCCTTGCTTTCTCCTGTGTGTATTAAGGCTCTAGTAACAACAAAAAAGCCTCTTTTTCAGTGGAAGGAGAAACTTACACAAATAAACATGGTAACTTTTAACATAGCCTCTTGGCTGACATATATAGAGCCCCGTTTCTGTTTCTCACAGACAAGAGAAGCTTCAGAGACAGGAAAAAGCCAGGATCGCCCATTTAGAGACATCCAGGAAAACAGCAGCCTGCTTGGGAGTGCATTCTCTGGTTGGGTTTATTACTTCTAAATTATTCAGAGTCTTGACTGGGATTCATCAAGGTCGCTGCATCCCTGAACCTTTTGTGCTGAGAGGACCCGGCGGTGCATTTCATTTCTAAAAGGATGCATGAAATAATTCTCTAACAGAAAGCAGACTCTGCTGATCCCCAGCATCGTCTTGGGCTTCCCCAGTGGCTCAGATAGTAAAGGATCCGCCTTCAATGCAGGAGACCCTGGGGTTTCGATCCCTGGGTCAGGAGGATCCCCTGGAGAAGAGAACAACATCTCACACCAGTATTCTTGCCTAGAGAATTCCATGGACAGAGGAGTCTGTGGGCTACAGTTTATGAGGTTGCAAAGAGTCAGACACCACTGAGTGATTAACACTTTCACTTCCAGCCCTTTCTGCTCTCTCTCATCCTTAGCAGAATGAGTGAGGTTCATCGGAGCTCTGAATCCTGACTGTATAGCAATGCCTGGGGGCTGTTTAGAGCTGAACAAGGGTGATCCAAGGCACAAATGGGCCAGTGTGCATTACACTGATCATCTTTCCTCTGTTTGTTGCTGACATTCACATTCCCTCTTAAGCGTGTTCTGAGCTCTGCCCAGGCTAGGAAGCCTGACGGCCCAAAGCGCCCACCCACTTTACTCCCTGACTGCCTCCTAGGTGGAGAGGCACTCTGATTTATGATCAACTGGGGTCTATCTCCCAGGACCTGGAGGAGACACACCCAGAAGCCACAAAGTATGTTCTCTTCCTCACGAGACCCTGCATCCCTTCCCAATACACCAGATCTTCTGGGATTTATTGCCAGGGTGCGTGGGACTACAGAGGTAAATACCACCTGGAACACTTCATTCCGCAAGATTATCGTATAGCTCTCCATTTGTTCCCTTGGGAATCAAGAGAATTTTTTTTTTCTTCTTTTTTTCTTTCTTTCAAGAGGAAGAGAATTTTTAAAAATATTAAGCCGAAGCCTAAATTATTTCTTCTCTCCTGACACACTAACGATGGATGCACATCGTTGGAAATTCTCAAAGACTTATTTTCAAAGGGTGAAATTCTAAAGATTTCAAAAAAGATGGTCAAATATAATCTTTTCTTTTTTCCTTCTGAAGAACAGTGGATCACAAAGTTATCTGAGTTTTACAGCCAGGAAAGTAAGGAAACGGAGGTCTGGCTGTCTGGGCACAAACATTAAAAACCCTGCAGTCCTCCTGTGTGCGCAGCTTAATTTCTTTTTGTTTTGTAATTACGGTGCTTTCCCCCGGGGCAAGACAGATGCAGAGCGAGGCAAGGGCGCCATCTGTAGGAGAAATTTCACAGCCCAGGTCCGCCCAACCCCAGACACTCAGGGTTCAGGGGCTCGGGGGCCGACGCCCTTCACCATATCCCTGGAAAAGCCAAGACAGGACCCCCTCGTCGAAAGAATAATCGGTGGCAATGATGTTCCAGGGAGACTTAGCGAGATCTATCAGATTTTTAATTGCCCATTCCCTTTGATCTAGCAATTACTCCAATTCTAGGGTTTATCCTGTATAAATATCAGCTCATATGCAGAGATAAAAGTCCAATATTCACTGCAGTATTCGTTTCATAGTGAAATATAAAAGCAATCTAAACACTTATTAGTAGGGGCTGGTTAAATAATTAGGGGTCTCCCTAATTAATAGGGACTGATTAAATAATTGGCACAGACCTAACAAAGAACAAGGAAACTACACAAGAGTGGTTTTCCACTCTTGGAAATGTCAAGCTGCAAAAAAGCAATTTTGCCAACATTCTGCAGAACGTGGCCTTTTTGCAAAGATACATGTTCACAGAAAGTGTAACACTTAAAACTGAACTGTCAGCATATACATAGGAAGGATCTGGAAGAATATCTTCCTAACAGTGATGATCATGGGAGGAGTGGACAGGGAGGGGATTCTACTCTCCACATTTCTGTATTAACTGAGTTGTATTGCAAACACAGCTAGGTACTAACAACAAACTCGGTACTAATGCAAACAGGTACTAATGTTGGTTTTATTGTACATGTTGATAGACGACATACTCAAGTCAAAGGCAAACTTCCTGAGTCCTTGCATATCTGGAGACTCTTCAACTCAGCCTCCACCCTTAATACTGGTGTGGCTGAGAGTGAGTGGGATTCCGGCTGCAAACACACCTCCCTGGAGCCTGGGGAGATGTGGCTCCGTCATCTCCTGGCATCTGATGTTGGCAATGAAAAGCTGAATTCCTATCCGAATTTTGTTTCTTAGAAGAAACACCATTCTTCTTTCCAGAAGCTCTCAGTATTGGGCACCCCCTTGGTTTTCTAAAGTGTCAGCGGATGGGCCTTCTTCCTCCAGTTCGCTGTGCAGTGGGTCCTTTCACTATGAAGACATGTCTTTCTGCAACTCTGGGAGGCTTTTCCACGATTTCTTTTTTTGTTTTCTTTTTACATTTCTTTCTCTCTAATCCCCCTTTTCTCTTTTTCCAGGATCTTTAACTAGATGTCAAACTTAGGTTCATCCTCCACATCTCTTCACTTTTCTCATTATCGTGCCTGTCTTGGCAAAGAACCCCTTGACCTTGACCGGTAGCCACGGCTGTTCTGCTCCTCAGCCCAGGGACAGTGTTTCCTATTTCAGGAGCAGCGCTCTGCCTGGGAGGCCACACTGCAGACTCTGTGTCTCTCTGAACCTCTCCAGGTGTCCTGAGATTCCTCCTCTGTCCTCTGCTGTTACCCATTTCTTGACCTTTTGGCTCTCTGGCTTGCTGCATCTGGACTAAGGCGTGCGTGCCTGGTGCTACCTCTCCTCGCGTGTTTGTTGATGCAGGGGTATTTGCATACCTTTCTGGGACACCTCCTCCCCCAGTATCTGAGCTCCTGTGGTGTGTATGGGGAGGGGGAGGGCCTGCTGGGACAGGTGACCCATCTTGCTTCCTGGGTGCAAGGCAACACATCCCTCCCAAGACCTCTAATTCCTGAGAGCCCTCACCAACTCCCCTGGCCTCAGGAAATGCCAGTCTACCTGACTCAGTAGGAAGAGGGGAAGGGCCTCCTCACCGATTAATTAATAAGACTCCCAATTAGTCCCCATGAACCTTCCCTCCCCACACCCCTGCGTCTCAGATCTTTAACTCAGAACTCAGGATCTTCTGTTTATTTTTACCTTCTCAGTTCCTTCCTCTGTGTTGCCTCTAGCTTTTGCTCCCTGTAAGGCTGATTCTACTTGCTTTCTATATTTCAAGGTGGTCTGACCCTCTGCTGTCACTTAATTTTGTTTGTATTTCCTTTATTATCTTTTTGGCCTTTCTGTAAGGTATGGGATGAGATTTGACATGTAAGGAAAATAAGGATACCAAGGTATGGAAGGTGAGAAAACATACAGTCTTCATCACTAACTGCAAAGTGTGGTGTCCCTGTTCAGCTTCCCAAGAGGGGTTAAAAGGCATGCGTGACTTGTTCCATGGAATTGCTCAGCTTAACTTTGCTTCTTAGAATTATTGAATTTCAGGAAATAAGTTACTCTCAGTAAATACAAGTGATAAATGTCAAGTCATAAAACCTTTTTTTAGATAAAATTTGGCAATAACTGCACCTGTCAAAAGAAACATACTCCAAGTGAACCAATTAATCTTTCCCTCTTTTCTTCTTTTTCATTTCATCAGCAATAAATGGTTAGAAAGAATATCTGGATCTTAAGTTTATGAAACCTTGCTGAACAAAGTAGTTCTGTTTTTCCTCCGTGATTTTATTTATTTTTTATTCTCTGCCTTCACCTACTTACTTGCATGCTTTCTGTCTTGCACATTAGAATTTAAGTTCCTTGAGCACAAAGACTTGCATTTTTCTCTTGGCTACCGATCGGCCCTTAGTCTAAAATCCTACTGGCCATTAACAATGAACAATGATTATTTAATGGAACAAAAAAGGGTGTCTCCCTCATACCTGATAAGCAAATTCCATTTCCATATGATTCACTGGGAGTAAAAATACAGCAAAAGCATTCCTCAAAAGTTCAACATAAAATCACCATATGATCTGGCAGTTTTACTCCTACATAAACACCTGAAAGAACTGAAAGCCAGCCTGGTAGACACCTGTACACCAATATTCATGGCTGCCTTGTTCACAATAGCCAGAGGTGGGAACAACCCAAATATCCATCAATAAATTCACAGATAAACAAAATGTGGTATACATATACACTGGAATATTACTAAGCCCTGAAAAAAGATGGGGTTCCAACACATGCTACAACATGGATGGACTTTGAAGACATGCTAAGTGGAATAAATGACTTAAACTGTGACCCTCAAAAAGGACAAATATTGTTTGGTTCCTCTTACATGAGGTTCCTGGAGTAATCAAAATAATAGAGAGGGAAAGTAGAATGGTCATTACCAAGGGTTAAGCTGAGTGGAGGGAACAGAAGCTACGTTTAAGAGGCCCAGAATTCCTGTTTGAGATGGTGAAAAATTCTAGAAATAGTGGTTATAACTGTACACTAGTGTGAACATACTTAATGCAATATGTGCACGTAAGTGCTAAGTTGCTTCAGTCATGTCTAACTCTCTGTGGCCAGGTGGACTGTAGCCTGCCAGGCTCTTCTGTCTATGGGATTCTCCAAACAAAACACTAGAGTGGATTGCCATGCCCTCCTCTTTCAATCTTCCTGACCCAGGGATTGAACCCACATCTCCTGTGGCTCCTGCATTGCAGGCAGATTCTTTACAACTGAGCCACCATGAAAGCAAACTTAATGTAGGATACATTTATAAATATATATATGCATATATATATATCAGTTTTTCTATTTGTCTTAATTTTATGAAATTAGATGAAATATCCTGAGATTCATATTAGATGAATCAGCACTGGTAGGAGTCTTTTACCATCTGTTTAACTTAAAATCTTAACAAAATTTCTGATTTAACATTCTTTGTTGGTTTTATAAAAATGAGTTCTGATAATTATGTACATAAGCCAGTGATGTCTGATTTATTATGCAAGCAAGAGAAAATACGTCAGATGCTAAATTCTTATTTTTTCCAATGTCATTTGTGAATATTACTCAAAGTTTTTACCCATATATTACTTCTGTTCCCTCAAAGATGAAAAACAAAATCACTTCTACAAATGTTTGTCAAAATTGGGAGCACTTTAACAAATAGCTCTCAACTATAGCACCTTCTTACATGTCATTAAATATTCTCCTTTGAATATAATTTAAAACTTTTCAGTTACATCAGGAAATTTTCTAATATATTTCCATAAATTACAATAAATAATGTCCTTTTAAACTTCTGAGGGGTTTTCAGCTAATGTGTGATATGAGTAATTCAAGTTCATCTCACTGGGGGTCTCCAGTTCTTCCCACAAGCCACACTCATTAGGGACAGAAGCCAGTGCCACCAGAGGTATTTCAAAGGATTCCAAACCTGTGTGTTTTTGTGGCCATCGTGGGTGGAAAGGAGGTGGGAGAGGAAGGTTTGAAAGCCTGATTTAATGCCGCCGTGGGTCCAGGTCACCTTCGAAAAACCTCCTCGGAGCAATTACAAAACCATTTGCAGCAACAGGCACACAATAAATGCTATTTGACTGAAGACCCCAGGGTTCCCCAAAAGCCTGTTACCAGCACTGATGGTAGATGAGAGATTTTAGGTGCTACAAGGACAAACACTTGTTTTATTATCATACAGATAAAAAAATAATGATGGCAAGATTTTCCATCATGGTTGAATGGCATAATCTATTGTTGGTAATAACAGAAAATTTTTTTTTTTATAAATATACTTAAGATGATTCCAGCTACAGAAATAAATAAATAATAGGTATTTATTTGTACCTATTAGGTATAGGATTTGTAAAAACTCCACAGGTGGCCTACAAATTTCTGGTTAAGGTTGCTTATTTGCCATCAGAAGCTGGAGGCTGGGAGGACGGAGAAGGGGGTGCTGCCGGGCTGGTGCTGAGACGTCTGCTGGGCACCAGGAGTCTGGTTGTGGTGTGTGGAAAGCAGCAGAGGCTGGAGCCAGCCATGGTGCCCAGGGCTGCCGGCAGAAATGGCAAACAGGAAGGAGCAAGTCCCTTCCTCCTCCAGCTCTGCAGCCCCCTGCTGGTCAGGGCTTGAAGGAAGCAGGGGACAGAGGGAAAAAGAAGCTTACAGAGCCCCACTGCGGGACAAAGCCAAGTGCAGACAGGGGGCTGGGAGCCCAGACAGTAGCTTAATACCGATGGGATAGGGCGGCCAGTACTCACAGGACACTCTGAATGAAATGGCCTCGGATTGCCTCCTCACCCTTTCCTTTCCCACCGGCTGCTCACCCGGCACCCACACCAGCTAATATTCCTCAGTCCTTCGTGGAACTCCCTCTGTTTTCCCAGCTCTTCCTTGAATTCCTTCAGCACCTGCAGCTGGGTACCACCAGTTCATCACTGCTCCGTGGACTGCTGGACCCAGACTCTCTTTCCAACACAACTCCAGGCTTCCTGCCTTGGACCAGCCTTCTACGTGCTCCAAGTTGCTCGAGCCACCAAGCAAAGCTGTAGACCTCCAGTGAACCATCCTGAATGAACCTCTGAAGCTGACACAATTCAAAGCTAGAGCTCAAAAACCTTGTGGGAAAAGAGGGTGATGTCAAGCTCCTATGAGAATTCTCTGACGAGGCAGCTGTCCAAGGTGATTCTGAATCTGGGGTGAACATCGAGCCGCACCTCTGCCCAGCTGTCAGCCTCGGCTAGGTCATTGGTCCTGGCTGTGCTTCACTTCCCAGCCTGTGAAATGGGCTAACAATGGGGTCCGGCCGCTGTCAGGTGTCGTGAGGATGAGAGGTCATCAGGGGAATGCTTAGCACCGCGCTGGCTGAGCGCGTGCTCAGAAAGTGTTCAACATGGGAAAATAAACGGGGCATCAAACACGAAAGTCTCTCCACAACCCCAGGGAAATCAGGGGAAAGACAAATTCCAACCAAGGGCATTCTGCAAAAGCTCTATTCAACTGCCAACGTCATCAAAAGCAAAGAAAGCCTGGAAGACTGTCACAGCCCAGACGAATGAAAAGAAACATGAGGATTAAAAACCTTGAGTCCTGGGGATTTCTTGGTAGTCCAGGGCTTAGGACTGTGTTTTCACTGCTGAGGTCCTGGGTTTGTTCCCTGGCTGGGGAATTAAAATCTCACAAGGCACACAGTGAAATTAATAATAATAATAATAAATTTGAAGGAAAAAAAAACAAAAAACGAGTCCTGAATAGGGTTCTGGAACAGGAAAAGGATGACTCTTTGCAACCCCATGGACAGTAGCCTGCAAGGCTCCTCTGTCCATGGGATTTTCCAGGCAGGAATACTGGAACGGATTGCCAATTTCTCCTCCAGGGGATCTTCCCGACTCATGTATCCAACCTTCCTCTCTTGTGCCTCCTGCTTTGGTAGGCAGATTCTTTACCTCTAGCACCCCTTGAGTGCCTGAGCACACAATGAAGTCTGAATAAAGTATCAGTTCAGTTCAGTTCAGTCACTCAGTTGTGTCCGACTCTTTGCGACCCCATGGACTGCAGCACGCCAGGCCTCCCTGTCCATCACCAACTCTGGGAGTTTACCCAAACTCATGTCCATTGAGTCGGTGATGCCATCCAACCATCTCATCCTCTGTCATCCCCTTCTCCTCCTGCCTTCAATCTTTTCCAGCATCAGGGTTTTTTTCCAAATGAGTCAGCTCTTTGCATCAGGTGGCCAAAGTATTGGAGTTTCAGCTTCAACATCAGTCCTTCCAGTGAACATTCAGGACTTATTTCCTTTAGGATCGACTGGTTGGATCTCCTTGCAGTCCAAGGGACGCTCAAGAGTCTTCTCCAACACCACAGTTCAAATGCATCAATTCTTCGGCACTCAGCTTTCTCTGTAGTCCAACTCTCACATCCGTATATGACTACTGGAAAAACCATAGCCTTGATGAGATGGATCTTTGTTGACAAAGTAATGTCTCTGTTTTTTAATATGCTGTCTAGGTTGTCTAAAGTATGGACTTCAGTAAATGATAATTATCCATATTGACTCATTAACAAATATATCATACTAATGTAGCTTGTTACCAATAGGAGAAACTGGGTTTGGGGTGTTATGAGAGCTCTTTATAGCACCTTAGTGGTTTTCCTGTAAATAGATACTATTCTAAAATTAAAGTTTGTCAAGAAAGAAAAGAAACCAAACCCCTCTATCCCAATGACCCACAGCTGGCATAAAATGAAGTTCTAATTCAGACCCACTTATCAGTTATCAGGGAGCCCATTCCATCCAGGCTGGGCCACACCTGCTATTATTAAGACAATTACAGGCCTGGAGGAGGAAAAGCTGGGACTGCAGTCATTCCATCTGGGATTCAGGTCTGCAAAGGCATGTAAGTGGAAGATCACGATGAAATAAACACTGGGAGGTAAGTGCAAACTGCAGTTTGGGTTTGGGAGACCCAGAACCTACTTGTCTACAAAGCCCTTGAGATCAACCCCTTGCGAGTCCAGAGTAAGTCAGGTCCCCACAACAGCCAGGCCCTGGCTTTAGAGAGGCTCAAGGGCAGGCAGGCTTGTCATGATGGCAGTTACCTGCCCGGATCAAGCGTGTGCTTTAGCAGGAAGCTTCCATACAGGGTCCCATCCCCTCATCCCCTCCTCCTCAGGGTTCCACAGGCACTGCAGGGAGCCCCGTCTATATGAGGCCCCCTCTCCCCCGCAGAGTCACAGGCTCTCAGGGGCTGAAAGCTGCATCAGCCTGGGATTCCAATGTTGGGGTGTGGCAGATCTCATAGGGACTTCACCTGATTTCACCCAGACTTTGTGGCATCTTGTCTCTCGGAGGAGCTCTGGGGTCAGAGCGTCTGCCTGTCGAGCCACTGGGGTACAAGGCAGTCAGCATCCGTGCCTCTTTCCAGAAGTCTGCCACCTTGCCATATAGAGCACAGTTTGACATCAGCTGTTTTCCCAAGTCGTTGTTTTTTTTTTTTTTGCTTACAAAGATGTTAAGCACCAACCTCAGGGACATTCCAGTTGGATAGGCAGTCAGGAGAACTTTGTCGGTCCTCACTTCTCCTGAAGCCTAAGCACCATTCATCTGCATTCTCAGCCTGAACATAGGGAGTGGCCCTGTCACCTCCAAGCACGCACTCCCCTCCTTCTGGATCACCTCCTCATCTTGTCTGAAGATCCTACCTCCTCCACTCTCAGACCGTGTCTTTGGAGGGAGCTGACTCACACTCCAGTTCCAGGAACAGGTCCCACGTTCCACATCCAATCATGGTAATTAGCTCAGAGATGGACACACAATCCAGTCCAGTGAAATGGTGCTCTAGGGGGTTGCCAGATTTGTGCTCTTTTCCTGGTGAGGGTGCTGAGCTGGTAGGATGTGAGCCTGGAGCTGCTGGCAGCCAGCTCTGCCCTGACTTGGAGAGAACCCGCTGTATGAAGCCTCTTAGAAATGAAACCAACATCACGCATGAGAGATAGAAAAGCCTAATGGCCCCCAGGTCAACTGGGCCTTCAGCCCATTAATTCCTCTTTTCTTTGCCTAATCCTGTTTGAGCTGGATTTTGTTTGTTTTACCTAAAAAGTCCTGCCAAATGTGCTTACTTTGATGGTATTGTCAAAACTGAAGCAAGATTGGTGCAATAACCAAAGTGTGTCGTTGATGTCATAATAACATACCTGGTATGATAGTATGTCACATTGTACCATCCTGCTTGAAACCAAATGGACTCACTAACCTGTCAGTCTTTTAAGGAAGCAAGATGCATTAGGGAAATACTTCCTTTGAGTAAAGTGGTGAGAGCTCTCAGCTGAAAGCCTTCTGCCCTGGGCATGAGTACCCCAGCTCTTTTCCCATGATTGGGGTGCCTGTGTGTGTGTGCTCCATTACTCAGCTGTGTCTGACTCTTTGTGACCCCATGGACTGTAGCCCGCCAGGCTCCTCTGTCCATGGGATTCACTGGGCAAGAATACTGGAGCGGGTTGCCATGCCAGCCTCCAGGGGATCTTCCCGACCCAGGGATCGAACCTGCATCTCCTACATTGCAGGCATTTTCTTTACTGCTGGGCCACTGGAGGGCCCAAGTGCTAACTGAAAATCTAGGAAAGGAGCATCTCCAAAACACATATTCCTTGAAACAAAAGGTATGTGGTCAATAAGTTTGAAGAACATTGAGCTTCATTGGTTAAGTTTCCTCTGTGCAGGGCTCCTAAGAGACTTTAATATATGAATGCATGCAACTCTCCCAGAGGGTGAAATGGCTCTCTTAAATGAGCACAGAACAATTCTTTTTTAATAAAATATACACAGGGGCTTTTTTCTTCTTAGAAGACTTTCTTGAAGTCCTATGTCTTACAACTCTAAGCTAGGTGCAACCCTCACCCACCCCCACAAGAATTGTTGGAATCTCAGTGGGGAGGGGAGTATAGCAGACATGGGTTACCCGAACTCATTCTCTTTGGGGGCTTTTCTCTAAGAACATCTTCCCTGCAAAAGTTTGGGCATCTCATGGTGAGCAAAAGCATCCTATTTTTGGTGATTTCAAAGCCTTATAAGAATTAAAAGCAGCTGCTCCCAATCAAATATCTTGGTCTTTTTGGTGGATATAAATATGCACAGTGATGTTATATCTCCTTAAATATTCACAGTTCACCTCCCTGCAGCAAAGTCAGGGGGCAAATGTCTCCAGCAGACTCCCCCCCTACAAATAGCCTTTTCTTAGGACTCAAAGGAATCATTTGGAATCTTCTTATTTGAAGCCCTTTCCTTTTGAAATATCTTTGAACTTGTTTCATCTCTTTTTACCTTTCTTTTTGATAAGCCTGTACCTTCTTAAAGTTTCAGAGACAGCCCAATTTTCAGGGTAAACTCTTGGGCAAATTTTAAGGCAATTTCCGCATGAAGGAGCTTTGTCTGATCTGACTTGTCCAACAAGGACCCGTTCATTTCCACTAACTTTTTCATGGATTTTTACCTGGTTTGAAACAAAGAATGGCATGGAAATTAAATGTGACAGGAAGGGAAAGAGATAATTCTGAATTTTCTTCACTCTGTGTGCGTGCGTGCTAAGTCACTTCAATCCTGTCTGACTCGTTGCGACCCTATGAACCATAGTCCATCAGACTCCTCTCTCCATGGGGATTCTCCAGGCAAGAATACTGGACTGGGTTGCCATTTCCTTATTCAAGGAATCTTCCTGACCCAGGGATTGAACAATGTAGATCTCCTACATTGAAGGTGGATTCTTTATCATTTGAGCCATGTTTACTGACCCTAGGTGACTTACCTAATTTCTTTGTGCCTCAGTTTCCTCATCTGCAAAATGCAGGTAATAGTTTTATTTTATCCCAAAGACTTGTTTTGAGGATTAAGGAGTTAATATATAAAATATAAGGAAGCCTGGTATCGTAGTGCAAACAGTCATTCAATAAGTATCAGCAATTTTATTTTTTTCTAAATTTGTTTTATTTGAATATTTTTAGCTGTGCTGGGGCTTCATTGCTTTTGCATGGGCTTTCTCTAGTTGCAGCAAGCAGGAGCTACTCTTCATTGCAGGGCACAGGCTTCTCATTGCCATGGCTTCTCTTGTTGGGGAGCGCAGGCAGTGCGGGTTCAGTAGTTGCAGGACACAGGCTCCGTTGCTCCATGGTACGTGCAATCTTCCCAGACCTGGGATTAAACCCATGTCCCCTGCGTTGGCAAGCAGATTCTTATCCACTGGACCACCAGGGAAGTCCAGTGATTTTATTCCTTTTATGGCTGTATATTATATTCATTCCTATGGTCCCCTTCAGCCTATAAATTCCCCCTGATTCAGGCTGTGGCCACTGGTTTACAGACCAAATAGTGATTCTGCCAGCTCTCTGAGAGGGCATCCCTCTTCTACAGCTGAAGTAAAAGACCCGAATGCCAACCATTCTGCTTATGGTAACTCAGCTCTGTAGTTCAGTGGCTAAGGACCCAGCCTGGAAGTCAAGCTTCCCTGGGTTCAAATCCCAGCTCTGCCACTTGTTCGCTTTGGATAGAAGGAGCCATGCTCACACATCTAACCATGCTCTGCATCCTCAAACATGGTTAATCAGACCTCCTAGGATTGAAGTGAGGATCAGCACAAGGCAATGCATATAAAAGTGTCCACAGGAAGCCTGGTATCAAGGTAATTGGAAAATTTGCCTCTGCATCACCAAGCCTGCCCCTCACCACAGACATAAGTCAAATCATATTTAGAATATCACTTGTCTGAATTAACAATAAGAAGTCAGTCCTACTGAGAATTGAAGGCTTACAGCCCCTGGGACTCCTGCACTATCTCCCTGTAGACAGACAAATGGGGGGTGGGGGGAGACGGGGGTGGGGGGAAGAGCATCAAAAACAATCAGCAACTAACACGGGGAGACTGGAATAGAAACAAGAAGAGTTGGGGGCACTGAATCGCTGATGCTGTCAGGCTGAGAAGAAGATGCATCAGCCTCACACGACAGGTTTTGCTGCTCTGGGCAGACGTGGCTCGGATGGCTCAGCCCCCTGTACCCCTGAAGAGGCTCTGAATCCATCTCCCAGCATCTGCTAGTAGTATTCTTACTTGGCTGTGCTTCCCTGACAGACCAACCCTTCCTAGAACAGCACAAGCTCTCCTTAGATATGCTAATAGATTCAGTTGGGGGCCCCAGAAGAGTCTGCCTCCTCAACTGGCTTTGCTTCTCAATTCTAGGGAATTCAGTGATGTTCTATTTCTCCAAAGCCAACATAAGCTCGTATTTCTAAGTCCTGGAGGACTGGATAGGGCCTCAATTCAGCCTCCAAACACTTAGCATACTGTAAGTGTGCTTGGATCGCTTCAACTTCTAAAGCTGTGTGTGTAATTGAACTCAATTTTTAGAAATTATATCATGTTTCTGCTTGGAGAAACAGCACCAACTCCCACTCTGGGATGCCCTTTTATGTGGCACTCACTGTGTTAAGCATTTTACATAGTGTATCTTATTCGATCCTAAAGGTAACCCCATGTGGAATACCGCTCAGCAATAAGAATGAACAAATTATTAATGTATGCAAAACCCTGGATGGGTTTCAAGGGAGTTATGTTGAGTGATAAAAGTCAATCTTAAAAGATTATATACCGTATGATTCCATTTACATAACATTCTTGAAATGACAAAACTATAGAGATAGAAAGCAGGTTAGGGGTTGCTAGGGAAAGAGAGGTGTCTGTGGTCTGTAAGAGTGGCATAAGAGTCCTTGTGATAGAGATTCTGTATCTTGACTGTGGTGAAGGTCACAGGAATCCACACAAGATGATATGCACGTACACAAATGGGTGCACATGAAACTGATGAAGTATGAATAAAGTTCGTTGATTGAATGCACATCTATATCCTCATATCAATGTTATACTGTAGGTTTTCAAGATGTTACTGAGGAAGAGTTGAATATATAGGATTTCCTTGTGTTATCTCTTACAACCCCATGGGAATCTACACTATTACCAGGGAGACTCTGTACACAGTAGTGTTTCAGAGCTAGAGAGCATCAGTTTGAATCCCATCCACTACCTCCTGTCTGTGCAGCCTGTTACTTAACCTTCCGCAGCCTCAGATGGTCAGGTGCACAACAAGGGGAAAGGTGATGCCTATCCCAGAGGGTACTTTTTTATTTTGTTTATTTTTTATGTGTTTACATTAAACAGGATCAGTTTCTGTCCTGTTACAACAACAGAACTTTTGACTTAAATACAGATATTACTTTATGATAGGGTATCTATCATCTGGTTAAAGGTATAAAGGACCAGTCTGCAGCAAGATAAATCTTTTAGTGAAAAACTAGGTAAAATATACACATATAAAAGTTGAATTTTACAAAACTGTGCTTTTTCCCCAAGATTAAAGACAGAACTACCAAACAATGTGTTTTGCCCAGAGAAAAGGAAAACATGTTTGGATGAGGCCGTTTACCACACTGATCCCCATGAATTTCTGCCGGTTTGCAAAGAGTGTGGACACAGGCTGAGAAGGCCAGCAGCAAGCCACTGGAGGTGGGGGCCAGGCAGAGCTCTGGGTGGTGTCAGAGGGCTGCAAAATAAGCGGGTATTCTAGGATGCCAAGGTTCTCAGGACATGTAGACCCAAGACCTTGAAGGGAAGTTGGACATAGAGACACAAGTTCATATTCTATTTTTCCCTGGAGATGTTTGCTGATGGCTAAGTGGGGAATAGTGAAAGGCTAAGAAAACAAGCAGAAAACTCTACTACGTGTCAGAGAAATAGCATCACTTTCAGCTCGTGGTCCTAATAAGGTAAAACTGGAGCTCAGGGCTCCTTAGGAAAAGGAGCAAAAGAAAGAAGAGACCAAGCCTCGAAATGATAAAAGAAATTCTAACTGGCTTAAGGTGTTTTTCCCCTAACATATCTGCCTGCTATGAGAAGATACATTAAATAAAATCATATTCTGGAAGAATATAGTATCATAGAGAGGCTCTACTCCATTGTGCAAACAAGAGTTTAAAAAACATCATGTATACTATGAAATAAGACACAGAGAAAAAGCAGACAATGGAAACAGATCTATAGATGATCCATTTATTAACACTGTAAATTATGGATTTTAAAGTAACCATGATTAATGTGTTCAAACCACTGAGAATATAGGACAAAGAGAAAAACTTAAAAGCAACCAGAAAAAAAATAGATCATATGATTTCAAAGGAGTAACAGTAAGTCTGACAAGCAGAATTGTTTTAAGAACCTAGGTTCTTAAAACACAGAGAAGAGTTGCCCAGAACTAAAGCATTGCCCTCAAGGAGCAAAGAGTAAGTATAGCAGCTAACTTCTCAACAGAAACAGTGGATTCCAGTTGAAAAAGGAACACTATCTGTAAAGTGGTTAAAGAAACCAACATCCAACCTAGAATTCTTTGCCAAGTGAAACTATCATTCAAAAGTGAGGACTAAAGAAAGATTTTCTCAAACAAACAAAAATCTGCGAACTATGAAAGTGCTATCTATAGGTATAAAATCCCACTCAAAAGCACAGACTCAGGAATAAAAATAAATATGTAAATAAATGGGTCAGTCTCAAGAATTATTAATGGTACAGAATAATAATAATACAGTCTAGTGGTGTTTAAAATATATTTAAAAATAAAATATACCAATCACAAATGTGAAAGGTTAAGTGAAGTGTTCTATGGTAACTGACTCATCTTGGAAGTGGTGAAAGTGATTATTATATTAGACAGATACACAATAAGGACTCAGGTTTACATGTTATAACATCTTGTTTAAGTACTAAAACAATAGCAATTGAATGTTTGATAAGCTAAAAGGGAGAATATATATAAAAGTATGGATTAATATAAAAGAAATCAGGAAAAGGGAGAAAAAACAGGTAAAATGATGGAAGAGAAAACAAATAATTAAATTGAAGATATAAACTTAATTATGCCAGTACTTACATAAGGTAAGTTGACTAAATTCTCCAGTTTAAAAAAATGTCTGATTGGGTTTTTTTTTAAAATCTGTGCTGCGGAAGAGACTCACTTTCTACACAAGGATACAGACAAGCTGAACATCAAAGCACAGGAAAGGTATACATACACTCACTAATCAAAAAACTAGAGGTTTACTCTAATACCAAGCAAAGTCAGTTGTAAAGAAAAAAGCATTACTAGAAATAAAAAAAGATCTCTTGCAGTGGTGAAAGAATCTATCAGGAAGATGTAACTATTTGAAATTTGCAAGTACCTAATTAACATATATTCAAAATATATACAGCATACATTGATAGAAATAAAAAAGGGAACAGAAAATCTACAATTGCTTTGATAGAGTCTATCATGCCTCTCTCAGGAAATAAAAGAATAAGCAGACAAAATGACAAAAAAGGATACAAAAGCTTTTTGCACTATGATTAACAAACTTGACCTAATTTACATGAACACTGCACCCTACAACTGCAGAATTTGCATACTTTTCAAATATGCATGAAATATTACATATATATGTATGTATATACATATGTATATACACTCACAAACATACATTCATACATACATAGAAACATATATCAAAACATGTGTCATGCACCTAAGCCACGCTTAGAAGACAATTCATGGCTTTGAATATACATATAAGAAAGGAAAGAGCTGAAACATCAATGGTGTGAACCTCTAATTCTGTACTCTGAGAAAATGTCCTTCAAAACTGAAGAAGAAATAAAGACTTTCTTAGTCAAACAAAATTGAGGGAATTTGTTGCTAGTAGACCTGCCTTGCAAGAAATGTTCAAAGGAGTTATTCAGAGAGATGGAAAATTTTTGTAGATCAGAAACTCAGATCTATGTAAAAGAGGAAGAACACTGAAAAATAAATATGTGAAAAATAAAAATCTTTATTTTTCTTATTCTTAATTGATCCAAAGAGATAACAGTTTGTTCAAAATAATAATAGCAACAATGTACTCAATTATGCATATATTTGTATGCATTTTACATAATATATGAATATATTCTTATGTATACTTATACACAAGTGAAATAAATGACACCAATGAACAAAGGATGGGAAGGAGAATCAGGTTTATTTTTGTCATTATAAATCACTTGTACTATTTGTGAAGGGATAAAGTGTTATTTGAAAGTGGACCTGCTTTAGTTGTAAATGTATACTACAAATTCTAGGGCAACCACTCTAGGAAGTATAGCTAATATTTTAATAAATGAAAGAAATGGAATCTTATAAAATACTCAGTTAAAACCACAAAAGACAAAAAAAATGAAGAAAAAGATAGGAACAAAGGAAAAGGGTAATAAATAGAAAACAGTAATAAGTATGTGAAAGTGTTAGTCATTCAGTTATGTCTGACTCTTTGAGACCCCAGGGACTATAGCCGCCAGGCTGCTCTATCCCTGGAATTATCCAGGCAAGAATACTGAAGTGGGTAGCCATTCCCTTCTCCAGTGGAACTTCCTGACCCAGGGAACAAACCCAGGTCTCCAACCCAGGTCTCCCACATTGCAGGTACATTCTTTACCATCTAAGCCACCAGGGAAGCCCAGTAATAAGTATGGTAGATATTAATCCAACTATGTCAATAATCACTTTGAACATCAGTCTAAATGCACTAATTAAAAGACAGATTGTCAGAGTAGATCAAAAAACAAGACCCAATATTATATTGTCTGCAAGAAATCCACTTTAGATATAAGGAAAAATATACCATGCTAATAGTAACCAAAGACAGTAAGAGCAACTATATTAATTTCAGACACAGCAGATTTTGAAACAAGGGAAGTCATCAGGGATAACTCAGTGAAGTACTGAGCACTTTCCACCAAGACTGGAAATAAAGCTATGATAATCATTATTCAAAACTGTACTGGAGGTCCTGACCAAGGCAATAAGAATAAATAAATAAATAAAACAATAATTGCAAAAGAAAAATTGTCATATTCAATACTGATATATAGAAAATTTTTTAAAATAAACAAGCTAATAGAATTAAGAGAATTCAGTATCACTGCCCCATAAAAAAGCATATAAAAAGCATAAAAAAGCAATTACATTTTATATGCCAGTGATGAGTAACTAGAAATCAAAATGGAAAATAGTGGAAATATTTACAGTACCAATGTTGTCATTCAGTAACTCACTCATGTTCGACTCTTTGTGACCCCATGGACTGCAGCACGCCAGGCTTCCTTGTCCTTCACCATCTCCTGAAGCTTGCTCAAACTCATGTGCACTGAGTCAGTGATGCCATCGAACCATCTCTCCTCTGTTGTCCCCTTCTCCTACCTTCAATCTTTCCCAGTATTAGGGTCTTTTCTAATGAGTCAGCTCTTCACATTAGGTGGCCAAAGCTGTGGAGCTTCAGCTTCATCATCAGTCCTTCCAGTGAATATTCAGGATTGATTTCCTTTAGGATTGACTGGTTTGATCTCCTTGCAGTTCAAGGGACTCTCAGGAGTCTTCTCCAATACCACAGTTCAAAAGCATCAATTCTTTGGCACTCAGCTTTCTTTATCGTCCAACTCACATCCATATATGACACTGGAAAAACCATAGCTTTGACTAGATGGATCTTTATTGGCAAAGTAATGTCTCTGCTTTTTAATATGCTGTCTAGGTTTGTCATAGTTTATCTTCTAAGGAGCGAGCATCTTTTAATTACATGGCTGCAGTCACTATCTGCAGTGATTTTGGAGCCCCCGAAAATAAAGTCTGTCACTGCTTCCATTGTTTCCCTATCTATTTGCCATGAAATGATGGGACCAGATGCCATGATTTTAGTTTTTTGAATGTTGAGTTTTAAGCCAGTTTTTTCACTCTCCTCTTTCAATTTCATCAAGAGGCTCTTTAGTTCATCTTCTATATCAATAGAAGTATCAACTATCCAGTAATAAATCTAATAAAAGAGATGCAAGATATCTATGGAGGAAAATATAAAATATTAACAAAATTTAAAAAATTCTAAAGAGATAGATAAATAGGGTATATAATGTTCATGGATTTTAAGACTGTTATTGGAAAGATGTCAATTTTCCCAAATTAATATAGGTCTTATGCAATCACAAAAAAATTCCAGGTTTTTTTTAAAACTGATGAGCTGTGTCAAAGATGTATGTGGTGGAATGGGGAGGAAGATGGGAGGGAGTTTCAAAAGAGGGGATATATATATATATACCTATGGCTGATTCACATTGAGGTTTGACATAAAACAGCAAAATTCTGTAAAGCAATTATCCTTCAATAAAAAATAAATTAATTAAAAAGAAAACATATGTGGGAGAAAAGCAAAAGAAGAGTCATAGCAGGCTTAAAAGGATTCAGGAAACTGGAGGCTTGCAGGACCAAATGTATGGACACTGTGATGTTAAGTAAGCAGTCAAGACACAATGACACTACATGGGGGTGGCCCAGGTTTCATCATCTCGGCACTGCTGACATTGGGGATGGATGATTCTTCATTATGGAGCGATCCTGTGTGATGTGGGGTGTACTACAGAAGCCCTGACTTCTAGTCATTAGTTGCCAATAGTACACACACACACACACACACATGACAACAAAAAAATGTCTTCAGAAATTGCAAAATGTCCCTGGAGGGGGCAAAATCACCCTAGTTGAGAACTGTTGGAATAGACAAATAGAGCCCATAACACTATACAGAGAATGAGAAACAGACCACACGTCTATGGTTCCACAATTCATGACAAAAGCATTGCCTCATGCTATGGATATAGCACCACACACTACATCTGCCTCACAGACAAAATACAATTCCAAATGATCTGTAGATCTGTTAAAGGTGAAAATTAAAACAAAGCTTCTAGATGGCAATATAACAGAATATCTTCATGGCCCGAGGCCAGATAATAATTTCTTGAATAGGACACACAACAGCACAAACCACGAAGGGGGAAGGTTGATTTATTGGACTTTATTAAGGTAAGAACTTCTGTTCAGCAAATGGCACATTATGGAGTAAAAAGGCAAACCACAGTGCTGGAGAAGATATTTCTAATACAAATATTTGACAAGGACTACTGACCAGAATAAAGAGCTCACACAGCAAGGAAAGGCAGACAACACATTAGAAAAACTTGGCAAAGGAGTTGGACACTTCTCCAAAGAGAATATTCACATGGCAATAATATAAGAACAGGGACCCAACCTCATTAGTCAGCAGAAAAATGCAAACTAAAATCACATGAGATACTATTGTAATTCTATGAACGTGGCTAAAATGGGAAAGTCAGACAGTCCAACTGCCCCCGTGTTGGAGAGGATCTGGAACTGAAACAATCCCATGACGCTGGTGGATGTGTATACTGGCGAAGGCACTTTGGAAACTGGCAACACTCATCAAAGCTGTACACTTCCTAAGCTCTTGTGTAGGAGCTGATTTCTACTCAGATCATTTTTACAAACCAGGGCACCCCTTTCCCAACTTCTGTGATCACTGGCTCCTGAGAAGTCACACCTTTTCCAGAGAATGACTGTACTGACAGGGGCTGCCTCATCTGGAAATGCCTATTATGGTGTGCTCACCCTCAGGGTGGGGAACCCAACAGTCAATGCCTGGCCGATGAAAAGTCACTGAAGTCCTCAGGGGGTGACTCTGCAGCACCATTCATCCCCAGAGCCCCATGGAATCAGGTCTCCGTGGGTTCCAGCCTGCCATGGGCTGGCTTGGCTCCCTCTCCTCCTCCTCTTTCCCTCACCACCCTATAGGCTGCTCCAGGGAGCATTGTTTCTGTAAATCACCAGCCTGGCAGTACTCTGCCCAGGCTCTGCTTTGGGCCACATGACCCAAGCTGCTCAGCAGTACTCCACAGAAGTGTGCACCCAGGACACAAGCAAGGATGTTCACAGCAAAGCCAGTTATAACAGGCATCCCAGATATCCATCAACAATATAGTAGATAAACCAGTTTCTTCTTGTGGTAGAATATTACACTGCAATGAAAGGGAACACACTACAACTACACCAACATGCATGCCTCCCTAAACACACCGATGAGGGAAAGAAGCCATGTGCTTACGTTTATATGAAATTCAAGACAATCAGAGTGAATCGTAATGACAGGACTTCTGAGAAGGGTCACTTCTTGAGAGAGTAGTAATTGTGGGAGGTGCTTCTGAGATGCTGATAATGTCCTCTTTCTTGCTCTGGGGAGGAATACATTTGTTAACTCTACAAGTATCATTTATAGACACTCATGTACAGATGTTACGATGTAATAACATCCACTTTTTAAAAATAGATCACATTCTTATATATTCAGTAATAAATAATACAAATGCACCGCAGGTTTACTTTTCCCATCTCAATCATTCATCCGGCAGAGAGTCAATGAACACCCACTGGGCACCAGGCACTATTCTGGACTCTGGGGCCGAAGCTGTGAATAAGATTACAACCCTGGAAAGGGCCTTGCGTGGAATCCAACACTCGTCCATCCCCCGGGAAGCCTATGAAGTACAGAGAGAAGTATTTATTCAAAAATACTTGCACAAAGGTAATCTTTTGAGATAATAACTTATGACAGAATAGAAACAGGAGCTGCTGAAGGACTGCCTCTCTGACTCATTTCCTGAAGAAAATCTGCAGCCACCCTCCAGAACATTAGCAGTGAGGACCCCAGAATGAAGAAGGGAAGATCTCCCCCCATGACTCCTCAACCTCCAGAACTTTTGTGCCTCAAAAGGACAGCAAATGGTCTCCAAAATGTCTGTGATTGAACTTCCCTCCAGACTGCCAGGTTTTGCCTCAGACCCATATTCAATTCAGTTGGAAGAAAATAAAGAAATATGACACTTCTCAGATCCCCACATTTGCATGTAGGAATCCTCTCTGCACCCAGGGCAGCAGAGTACCATTAAGAGAGCAGGGGGACATGTGGGGAGGGACACCTGCACCCCTTGGCTGAGAGGAAGAGAGTGAGGGTAGCTGGGAGTGAGTGTGGGTTCTTCTGTTTAGTCTTCCAACTGCATTTTCCTGACCTACAAAGTTTCAGATTCCTAAGGGTTCACATAATACTCACTCAGCATTAAGCACACACTCCTGTCAGTCAGCAGAGAGCTCCGTGGGGCCCCTCAACCAGCCACCTCTGACTAGACTGAGTGACTTTCACTTTTCATGTGCACTTGCGTGCGTGTGTGTGTGTGTGTGTGTGTGTGTGTGTATACATATACATACACCTATTGGTTCCTTTTCTCTGGAGAAGCTGAATAGCTCGACAATGGCCCGAATACACAGACTATTAATTAGGATGATCTAAATAAGTCCTCTGCTGTACTTCCCATGTAGTTGAAAAGTCAAAATGTATATTCATTAAAATTAGGTTCTCAGAGTGCCTCCTGCTGTGTTGATGTCAGGGGGATTTATCTATACTTCCCAATGCCTGAATAAAATCATTTTAATCATGGGTTTTGCATATCTTTCTTAAGGAAGACTAACTTAATGCTCATGCAATTCAAATTGCCATTCAGCTGTCTGTAATTTCAGTGACAACTGTCCCCATCATGCGTTGCTGCAACACTAATCAAAGACCTCGGCATGAGGCCAAAGGATGGGAAGATGATCCTCCAAGTGGCAAGTTTAGGGATTCTGTACAGCAGTCAGTTCCAGCTGAACACAAGAGGATCTAGTTAGCTGAGTACACATTAACCCAACCCCCAGTTGCAAGGTTGCAGAGGGAAGAGAGAGTTGTCATTAAAAAAAAAAAAACACTCCCCTACAAGTGACTGTCAGAATATTAGCCTTTCAAACATCCCAGCCCACTTACCTCCAGCTCCTGCCCTCACCACTGCACCAATGTCTTCATCAGCCAGTTCTTTCCATGAGCAGATGTGGGCGTTATCTGTAAGGACAGGACAAATTGGTTTCAAAGGAAACGTGAAAATCTTACAAATGATGCAGGATTTTACAAAGTTGGCCATGTGATTTTGGAAAACATAATCTCTTGCGGAGGCATTCACAAATGAGGACAAGGCAGAGTCAAGAACTTAAAAAGAAAATTTACAAGAATGATGACAACACAGGCATTTTAAAAGAAAAATTGTTTAAATTAGGAAAAGTTCTTGGCAGAGCGGTCATAGCGACTTTATTTATAATGGGCAATTAAAACAACCCAAACGTCTGTCAGGAAGTGTAAATAAATTGTGGTATATTCATAGCATGAAATAGTATGCAGTAATATCTAAGAGTTAACTGCAAAGAACAGCAATCTGTACGAACACTGCAGATGCTGTGTTGAGTGAAAAGACAGATGTGAAAGAACACATAACAATGATTCCATTTACATGAAGTTCAGAAGCAGGAAGAACTTAGCTAGGGTCAGGAAAGTCCTCTGGGTAGGGAGGAGTTGCTGACTGTGAACAGCACAAGGGAAAACTCTGGGATGATCTGAATGTTCTACATCTGGATCTGGACATAGCCAGATAGAAAAGGTCATCAAACTGAATTCCTAAGACATATGCACTTTAGTATAATAATATTTCAATCAAAAAATTTTAAGTGTGTTCTTGTGCAAAGGATGAAGCCCCTGAATGACTCTTCAAAAATGCCCTCTCCCTGACGGTTCTTTGAGAGCAAGGGCAAAGTGAAGGATAGTGTGCTGTCATCCAGCCTTGTTAGGAAAATTACGTTCCCAAAAAGCAACATTTGCCAGTCACAAAAAGATGAAGACTGTATGACTCCACCTATCTGAGGTACCAGGAGCAGACAAATTCATAGAGACAGAAGGCTGAGAGAGTGGAAGAATGGGGGATTAGGGTTTAATCAGGACAGAGTTTCAGTCTGAGAAGAAAAGAGTTCTGGAGATGGATGGTGATGATGGTAGCACAGCAATATGAGTGTACTTAATGCTACTAAATGGTACACTGGAAAATGGTTGAAATGGGCAATTTCATGTCAGGTATGTTTCATCACAGTAAAAAAACTGGGAAAATCAACCCCTGACTCTCCATGTTAAAATTAGTTTATAGTTGTGATTATTATCTGAATTTTGAATGTAAGGCAAAATTATCCTCACAATTTTCATTTCATTATTTAAGATGAAACTTTATTTTAATCAAGTTTTTGTGTTTGTTTTTAGTTTTTTTAAGCACTTAGTAACAAATACCCATTAACCGTTGTCAGTGAAGTCACTTATGAGGCCTTTTGCCAGAGGCCAATATTCTAGGATCACAAGGCGCTACAGGGACAGAAGCCACAGTCTGAGGGACCTGCCAAGTTAATTCAAATTCCCTTTTTTCTTAAAATGTATTTTAACTATTCCCTCCAAAAAACTTATATAAGGAAGAGAAACATGCCTTCTTATAAGTCATACATAACAAATCAGAACACAAGTTAGACTGTGTGCAGGCCTTGGAATAAAGTTCTCCACAATTTTTGTGCAAAATTTAATCTTCTTAAACATGTCTCACTGGCTTAGTAAGAAGGCTGAAACTCTGCACTGCAAATTGTAAAGATTCAGAGGTATCTGCATTCTACTTTTATAAAATCATACAAGTAAGCACACTGGGAAGCCTTTCTTGAGCACATCCAGGCAAAGCTGGGAAGCATCTTGCAGGGCATGAGCCAGTACTGTGTTGAAGTATGTCTATGTGCGTGATACTGCACATCTATGTTGAAGGTGAAACAGCGGCAATGCTCATAACCTCGATACTAGTCAGAATTTGCTCAGTGGACACTCTGTGCCAGCCCCATTCTGAGCACATTACTTTCATTATATCATCCAAATCCTCAAAACAATCCCATGAGTTAGATGATATTACGATCCCATTTTACCAAGGGAGAAACTGGTAAATGGATTTTGGTGTTTTATAACTTTTTCTTTACTGAGGGATAAAATAACTGGCTCAAGATCACATAGATAGTTAGTGGGAGAGCAAAAAAACAGAAGCACCAGCAGAATCTGGTCTAAACCACTAACCCGTGCCACTCTGAGGGATACGTCATCTTGAGGTCCAACTGCAGGAGAGATATTTTAGCACCTACTATTTTAGGGTGCTCCCTGGAAAGGAATGTGAGCTGTGATAGCTATTGTTGGCAAGGTTGGCTTCATGGGGTGCAACCTGCATGGCCACACTGGACCCCACACCTTGGTTTACTTCTCCACTGCCACTGTCTTGATAATCATACAAACTTAAAAAATAAAAAAAAAAAAACTTTACTGGAGTATAGTTGATTGACAATGTCATGTTAATTTCTGCTATACAGAAATGTCATATTAATGTCATGTTAATTTCTTCTGTACAGCAAAGTGATTCAGATACACATATATAATCTTTTTTGCATCTTAATAACTTTTGCCCAAGGGTCCACATTTGATTTTGCACTGGGCGCCACAAAGCATGTACCCATCTTGATTACTGGTCATTCCTATTTGACATCCATCCCTGCTGCTCCTTTTTCATCTCACTGATTTGCTTAATTAAAGAGACAGAAAGGGAGGGACTGAAAACATTTACAGTTCACACCTATGTGCCTGTGAGAAGCAAAATAATCTTAACATTCCACAAACAAAACAAAATTCATAAGGAAATGTGACACTGAGCTTGACGTCAGATGCAAACGCCTTCTCCACCCGCCTGCACCCCCACTTCCCATTCTCAAGGTGACTCTGACTTCCCCTCGTGCTCTAGCCTGCCCACCCCAGTCCTGTTTAACTGCAGTTCTCATGGAGGAGGTCACTGAGAGGACATGATCACCGGCTGCCCCTCAAGCTGGTGGGGACATGCGGAGGCTCCTCACCCTTGGTGTCCTTGGAATGTGGGCCTTGCCCTCCAGGCCCACAGCAGGAGTCATTTTCAAGGAGCAGAACCATGTGGCCTGATTGAACCCCATTAAAGTTTCCACATCAACTTTAAGATTCTGACAGGCAGCACACAGACTCCTCTGACTCCCCAGACAAGTCCTAACCAGCTCCCTTGCTTATTACTCCCACCACCTACTTATCCTGAGCAGCGGCCTCCACTTTCCCTCAATCAGGGTCCTCCAGAGTGGAGCCAGCCTCCAACTTCCCGTAAGAGGACCTGGGAACGCCAGCCAATAAGATCTGCCCACTCCTGAGATGGACCGAACATTCTACAAGATGGCGGAGTAGAAGGACGTGCAATCATCTTCTCCTGAGAGAACTCCAAAATTACAACGCACTGTTGAACAACTCTCGACAGGAGAATGTTGGGTCTCACCAAAAAAAGATACCCCACGTCCAAGGGCAAAGGAGAAGCCCCAGAAAGACGGTAGGAGGGGTGAAATCACATTTAGAATCAAACCCCATACCCACCAGAGATGCTTGAGAGCTCAAACAAAACCTTGTGTGCACCAGGAGATCCCACAGAGTCTGAACCAGACCTGCCTTTGAGTGTTGGAGTGTCTCCTGCGGAGATATGGGTCAACAGCGGCCTGCTGTAGGGGCAGGGGCTCTGAGTGCAGCAGACCTGGGTATGGCATAAGCCCTCTTGGAGGAGGTTGCCATTAACCCCACCATAGAGCCACCAGAAGTTACACAGGAATGGAGAATCAGACTTTTGGAAGGCACAGACAAAACTTTGTGTGCACCAGGACCCAGGAGAAGGGAGCAGTGACCCCACAAGAGACTGACCCAGACTTGCCCCTGAGTGTCCAGGAGTCTCCGGCAGCAGCGTGGGTCAGTGATGGCCTGCTGCATGGTCGGGGCACTGAATGTGGCAGTGCATGCATGGGACCTTTTGAAGGAGTTAGACATTATCTTCATTACCTCCACCATACTTTGGTCAAACAACAGGGAGTGAACACAGCCCTGCCCATCAACAGAAAATTGTATTAAAGATTTACTGAACATGGCCCCAACCATCAGAACAAGACCCAGTTTCTCCCTCAGTCAGTCTCTCCCAGTCTTTCCCATCAGGAAGCTTCCATAAGCTTCTTATCCTTATCCATCAGAGGGCAAAGAGAATGAAAACCACAATCACAGAAAACTAATCAAACTGATCACAGGGACCACAGCCTTGTCTAACTGAATGAAACTATGAGCCATGCCATGTACAGCCACCCAAGATGGACAGGTTATGGTGGAGAGTTCTGACAAAATGTGGTCTACGGGAGAAGGGAATGGCAAACCACTTCAGTATTCTTGCCTTGAGAACCCCATTAACAGTATGAAAAGGCAAAAAGATAGGACACTGAAAGATGAACTCACCAGGTCGGTAGGTACCCAATATGCTACTGGAGAACAGTGGAGAAATAACTCCAGGAAGAATGAAGAGACAGAGCCAAAGCAAAAACAGCACCCAGTTGTGGATGTGACCAGTGATGGAAGCAAAGTCCGATGCTGTAAAGAACAATATTGCATAAGAACCTGGAATGTTAGGTCCATGAATCAAGGTAAATTGGAAACTATCAAACAGGAGATGGCAAGAGTGAACATTGACATTTTAGGACTCAGTGAACTCAAATGGACTGGAATAGGTGAAGTTAACTCAGATAACCATTATATCTACTACTGTGGGCAAGAATACCTAGAAGAAATGGAGTAACCCTCATAGTCAACAAGACAGTCTGAAATGCAGTACTTGGATACAATCTCAAAAATGACAAAATGATCTCTGTTTGTTTCCAAGGCAAGACATTCAATATCACAGTAATCCAAGTCTATGCCCCAACCAGTAATGCTGAGGTTGAATGGTTCTATGAAGACCTACAAGACCTCTAGAACTAACACCCAAAAAGGATGTCCTTTTCATTATAGGGGACTGGAATGAAAAAGTAGGAAGTCAAGAGATACCTGGAGTAACAAGAAAATTTGGCCTGGGAGTACAAAATGAAGCAGATCAAATGCTAACAGAGTTTTGCCAGGAGAACACACTGGTCTTAGCAAACACCCTCTTCCAACAACACAAGAGAAGACTCTACACATGGACAACACCAGATGGTCAATACCAAAATCAGATTGATTATACTCTTTGCCGCCAAAGATGGAGAAGCTCTATATAGTCAGCAAAAACAAGACCAGGAGCTGACTGTGGTTCAGATCATGAACTCCTTATTGCCAAATTCAGACTTAAATTGAAGAAAGTAGGGGAAATCACTAGACCATTCAGGTATGATCTAAATCAAACACCTTACGATTATACAGTGGAAGTGACAAATAGATTCAAGGTATCAGATCTGATAGACAGAGTGCCTGAAGAATGATGGAAGGAGGTTTGTGACATTGTACAGGAGGCAGTGATCAAGACCATCCCCAAGAAAAAGAATGCAAAAAGGCAAAATGTTTGTCTGAGAAGTCTTTACAAATAGCTGAGGAAAGAAGGAAAGCTAAAGGCAAAGGAAAAAAGGAAAAATATACCCATTTGAATGCAGAGTTCCAAATAGCAAGAAGAGATAAGAAAGCCCTCCTCCATGATCAATGAATTAGAGGAAAACAATAGAATGGGAAAGACCAGAGACATCACTTCGAGAAATTTAGAGATAACAAGGAAACACTTCATGCAGAGATGGGCACAATAAAGAACAGAAGTGGTATGGACATAACAGAAGCAGAAGATATTAAAAAGAGGTGGCAAGAATACACAGAAGATCTACAAAAAAGATACTAAAGACCCAAATAACCACAATGGTGTGATCACTCACCTAGAGCCAGATATCGTGGAATGTGAAGTCAAGTGGGCTTTAGGAATCATCACTAAGAACAAAGCTAGTGGAGGTGATGGAATTCCAGTTGAGCTATTGCAAGTCCTAAAAGACGATGCTGTGAAAGTGCTGCACTCAATATGCCAGCAAATTTGGAAAACTCAGCAGTGGTCACAGAACTGGAAAAGGTCAGGTTTCATTCCAATCCCAAAGAAAGGCAATGCCAATGTATGTTCAAACTACCACACAATTGCACTCATCTCACACACTAGCAAATGTTAAGTATAAAATTCTCCAAGCCAAGCTTCAACAGTATGAACCATGAGCTTCCAGATGTTCAAACTGGATTTAGAAAAGGCAGAGGAACCAAAGATCAAATTGCCAACATCCATTGGATCATAGAAAAATCAAGAGAGTTCAGAAAAACACCTATTTTTGCTTTATTGACTATGCTAAAGCCTTTGACTGTGTGGATTGCAACAAACTGTGGAAAATTCTTAAAGAGATGGGAATACCAGACCAACTTACCAGCCTCCTGAGAAATCTGTATGCAGGTCAAGAAGCAACTTTCCTGGTGGCTCAGATGGTAAAGCATCTGCCTATAACACAGGAGACCTGGGTTCGATCCCTGGGTCAGGAAGATCCCCTGGAAAAGGAAATGGCAACCCACTCCAGTACTGTTGCCTGGAAAATTCCATGGATGGAGGAGCCTGGTAGCCTACAGTCCATGGGGTCACAAAGAGTCAGACATGACTGAGCGACTTCACTCACTTTACCAGCCTCCTGAGAAATCTGTATGCAAGTCAAGAAGCAACAGTTAGAACTGGACATGGAACAACAGACTGGTTCCAAATCAGGAAAGGAGTACGTCAAGGCTGTATATTGTCACCCTGCTTATTTAACTCATATGCAGAGTGCATCATGTGAAATGATGGGCTGGATGAAACACAAGCTGGAATCGAGATTTCCAGGAGAAATATCAATAACTTCAGATATGCAGATGATGCCACCCTTATGACAGAAAGCAAAGAGTTAAAGAGCCTCTTATTAAAGTGAAAGAGGAGAGTGAAAAAGTTGGCTTAAAACTCAACATTCAGAAAACTAAGATCATGACATCCAGTCCCATCAATTCATGGCAAATAGATGGGGAAACAATGGAAACAGTGACAGACTTTATTTTGGGGGGCTCCAAAATCACTGCAGATGGTGACTGCAGCCATGAAATTAAAAGATGCTTGCTTCTTGGAAGGAAAATTGACCAACCTAGATAGCATATTAAAAAGCAGAGACATTACTTTGTCAACAAAGGTCCATCTAGTCAAAGCTATGGTTTTTCCAGCAGTCATGTATGGATGTGAGAGTTGGACTATAAAGAAAGCTGAGCACCGAAGAATTGATGGTTTTGAACTGTGGTGTTGGAGAAGACTCTTGAGCATCCCTTGGACTGCAAGGAGATCAAACCAGTTAATCCTAAAGGAAATCAGTCCTGAATATTCATTGGAAGGGCTGATGTTGAAGTTGAAACTCCAATACTTTGGCCACCGGATTTGAAGAACTGACTCATTTGAAAAGTCCCTGATGCTGGGAAAGATTGAAGGTGGGAGGAAAAGGGAACAACAAAGGATGAGATGGTTGGATGGCATCACGGACTGGATGGACAAGAGTTTGAGAAAGCTCAGAGAGTTGCTGATGGACAGGGAAGCCTGGCATGCTGCGGTCCGTGGGGTAGCAAAGAGTCTATGACGGAGCAACTGAACTGAACTGAACTGAGATGGACCTTGAGAGTAGCCAATCAGTTCAGCTCATTTCTGGACACGTGATCCAGCTTAACCAGTCAGAGTGACTCTCGCCCTGAAGCTCAGACCGCGGGCTTTGCAAGAGTTGATGAGTACCTCAAAAGCTGGGGCCTCCTGGTCACCAGGAGCCAAAGCAGGCTTGAAGAAGGGACCAAGGGAGGCCTAAGGACCCTGAAGTGCTGGGTGACCAACCACTGCCTGCCGCCCGCAAGTTCCTCCTCTCCCAGCTGGCCCCCAGCCGCTGCTCGGGGTGCTCAGCCTACCTGACCTATGTGTAGTCGGGGCCTACTCTGAGGTGCGCTGTGGGAAAAGCATGCTCTTCCCAGTTGTGAAGATCGAGGTAAAGTACCTCATTGCATTTTTATACCGGTTTCGTGTTGAAGTGGTAGTATTTGGACATATGGGTTAATAAAAGATGGGATTAAATGAATTTCACCTCTTGGTGTTTGTGTTTGCACGAGGCTGCTGGGAAAATGTAAATGGCGCCCAGGGCTGCTGCCCTCTTTTCCCCTGAGGAGCCTCGCTCCAGGGAAATGGTGAGGAAAGTAGTTTCCAGGATGACCTGTGATGTGCTGGTCCAGTCAGTACAGGGGAGGGGACGCCCTTCAGAGCAACACCAGGGCAAGAAGGGTCTGCTCCCCTCAGTAATAAGTCGGTGGATTTGATCATGGGATGTGTAAACCAGATTGTAAAACTCCCTCTTTTTTTTAATTAATTTATTTATTTTAATTGGAGGCTAATTACTTTACAATATTGTGGTGGTTTTTGCCATACATTGACATGAATCAGCCATGGGTGTACATGTGTTCCCCATCCTGAACCCCTTCCCAGCTCCCTCCCCATCCCATCCCTCAGGGTCATCCCAGTGCACCGGCCTGAGCACCCTGTCTCGTGCATCGAACCTGGACTGGCAATCTATTTCACATATGGTAATATATATATTTCAGTGTTATTCTCTCAAATCATCCCACCCTTGCCTTCTCACACAGAATTCAAAAGTCTGTTCTTTACATCTGTGTCTCTTTTGTTGTCTCACATATAGAGTCATCGTTACCATTTTGCTAAATTCCACATATATGTGTTAATATACTGTATTGGCGTTTTTCTTTCTGACTTACTTCATTCTGTATAATAAGCTCCAGTTTCACCCACCTGATTAGAACTGATTCAAATGCATTCTTTTTAATATCTGAGTAAAGCTCCCTCTTCAACCTCAACCACTTTGTAGGGGAAAGGGGATGCCTTTCTGACTCCAGGGTCTGCGTGGGTTCCGTGTGAGGCCTCAGAGCAACCTTGGCAGAGCTGCAGGTGCTCTGAGAGGCTGGAGTTCCAGAGCCCACCTGGGGAAGGGGCAGGAAATAGTGAGTCAGAGGGTCCCTGGGGCAAGAATGGGGTGGGGGCTCAAAGGGTATTACTAAAGGAGCAGTGTTACCTATGCTTCCATTTCAAATTGGGTCTCAATTTTTTCACCTTTTTTTCCAGTGCGAGATTCCCCTCCTCCCCAGTTTAAAAAAAGAAGCATTTGCTATGTTCGCATACATTATGTGTGAATAAGATCCATTTATGGGACTGGTAAAGGAGTTCATTATTTCTATCGGAATCAACATGGAGCAAAACAGCCCACATTCAAGAAAGCCACCCTACCCTCCTGCGCCCCCCATGCAAAGGCACCAGGAAGAGGAGCCCCCACTGTTGACTCACCCACTCACCTCTCTCTACCCAAAGGAGAACAGAAAGATTTTTTTTCTTTTGCAGAATATGCAGTAGAGGGTCTGGCACTGACCTTACACTCATCTCAGAGGACTAGGATGTCCCAGAAAGCATCAGAAACATAATAGTGAAAGTGCTGTAATAATGGCAAAATAATACTCTGAGAATTATTCAGTAATTTCCAACTACAATAGTCCTTCCTTCAGAAAGGCTGCAGATTGGCGTCTATTTTGCTCTAGAGAGAACATTCCTTATTAGGGCAACGTAAAAAGGAAAGCAACAATACCCAAAAAGAGACAGAAAATGAAAAGCCACAAGCTTCTGCCAGTGTAGAGAAGGCAATTTTTGCTGGTCCAAGAACAACTAGGCTGTACGGAGTACTCCATAAACAGCCGGCTGTGGACTCATGTGTTTTATCCCCCTCATTACAACATCAGTGTGTGCTGCTGAAAAAGGCCAATTTCTATAGCAAAGAATCATCCCCCAGAGAAGCATCTGGGCCTCATTGCTGCTGAAAATGCTTTGGAAACAGCATTGGTTTTTTCTTCCAGATTCTTAGACCTATGCCCAAGATGTGACCTGAGCTGATTCTCACAGAAGCCATATAAAGAACACTTTTACTTAATCTAGTCCAGATTCACAGTGCTTTATACAAAAGCTATGTCCTTGAGAGGAGTTAAATATGCTGTCTCTTTTCAACTTCCCTGGTAATCTACTGTTTAACCTAACTAGCCATCAGCCCTAGTGAAAACATCTAGGAAACCCATGTTACGTTTCAGGCGCTGCTCTGCAGTCTAGAAGGAGATGTCACTTCATCTTTATAACAATACTATTGGGTAGGCATTTTTTTTATTATCCTCATTTTATACATGAGGAATGGAGGCATAGAGAAGTTAAGTAGAGCAGTTAGAAAAAAAGTCAGGTCAACTGACTCTTAACTGCAGGCTTGTCACCCACACTATGCCACTTCCAACACACATCCCTGTTAGTCATCTATAAGTTTTTTTGGAATATTCACTTGTTCGTTCATTCATTTATTCACTTAACCATGATTAGGTGCTTCCAGCTGCCAAATATATAAAGATAAATGAAATCAGGCCCTTCACTTCAAGAAATTCACCATCTGGCTGAGAATCATCTTGAAATGCGAAGGATCAAATCCTCATTTGTTTTCTCAATTTGAAACATTTTCTGTGCTGGGTTTACCATATTAGGTTTTTGTGTTTTATTTGTTTGGTTTTTCTGAGCTTAAAGGTGAAAGACCTTCAATTATGGTCTGTAATTTTTTTCATCATTTCATTTTCTTCTTGTTATATTTTGGATTCAGGACCCACCTTTCTGCACATCACCCATCTGCATCTGTCTACTGACAATATGCACATCCCAAACAAACACACAAGTGGAAGCTCCATCGAGCCAGTTGTGTTACATTAGTGTGTTTCACTGATTTTCAACTTTCATGTTCGCTATGTATGTACACTAAACATTTCAAAGAGGTTCTTCAGGCTACAGTAACTTTTAGTTAGCCTGTAGAGTATTTTATTTTGAATGGAATTAATGTTTTAAAATTAGCATATTTTATATAAAAATCCAGATTTCTGATTCTCTTTAAATTAGAAGATCTGAGCTTTGAACCAAACTTCAACAAGAGTCAATGCCAAATAGTGGTCATCTTCTTCAGTAGGGCATGTTCAATTCCTCATGCCCCCCTCAACAGTCCTTAGTGCTCCTGTCATTATTACTATGTATTCATTTGTCACCAAGTATCTCACCCACCCCACTCCAGTACTCTTGCCTGGAAAATCCCATGGATGGAGGAGCCTGGTAGGCTGCAGTCCATGGGGTTGCTAAGAGTCGGACACGACTGAGCGACTTCACTCTCACTTTTCACTTTCCTGCATTGGAGAAGGAAATGGCAACCCACTCTAGTGTTCTTGCCTGGAAAATCCTAGGGACAGGGGAGCCTTGGTGGGCTGCCGTCTATGGGGTCGCACAGAGTCAGACACGACTGAAGTGACTTAGCGACAGCAGCAGCATCTCACCCACACTGTTGTATTCTTACAGTGTGAGAGTATTTCTGTCTTTAATCAAAGATGGCAAATAAAAATCATGTTAAAAGAGCCTATGACTGTTTTTATACCTAGACTTCCTTGCTCGTTTACTTTGTCTGATCTTTATAAATATGGCTCTGACATGGGGCAGACAAATTCCATTCCAAATCAGACTAACAGGAGTATATGTAATCAAGTTCTTCAGTGAAGTATAAGACTATGTGACTGAAAACCCCGCTTATTCCATGTGTTATCAGTTATCTATTGCTGATAGTTATCCCTAAAGCTCAGTGGCTTAAAAGAACGATTTATTTGGCTTTTGAATCTGTGAGTCAGAAATCTGGGTTAGACTCGGGTAAGTAGCCCTTATTGGGTATGGTAAGGAGCCCTAACTTGGACTCATTCTCGCACCTGTGGTCAGCGGACTCACTCACATGGTTGCATGTTGGCTGGCTCTAGGTTGAGACCATGAACGTAACGGGGCTTTGTGTCTCCCACCCGGCAGATTATCCTAGGCTTGTTCCTGTGGTGGTGCTGGTGGTGGTAGGGCTCCTCTATTAGTCTGCTCAGGTTATTGTAACAGAAAATCATAAACTTGTAGCCTAAACAGGAGAAATTTATTTTCTCATGGTTCTGGAGATTGGAAGTCCAAGATCAAGGTGCTAGCAAAATTGATGTCTGAGACCTCTCTCCCTCACTCGCAGACAGATACTTTCTCTCATGGCCTTTTCTCTGAATATTTCTGCTGTCATTTACGCTTCCTATAAGGAAACCAGTCCTTTGGATTCGGAACCATCCTTATAACCTCAGTTAACCATAATTTCCTTCTTAAAAGCCTCATCTCTGAATACAGTCACATTTGGTGTTAGGGCTTCAACCTATGAATTTTGGGGCATACACAGTTTAGTCCATAACAGATCCTAAGAGTAACCAGAAGGCAAGCTCCCTGTGTAACATTTACTATTTTCTCATTGGCCAAAGCAAATCCTGTGGCCAAGCCCTGAGTCACTGTGGGTCCTGGGGGCGTGAAATGAGGGACCATAACAGGAACAACCCATCAGATGTGAGCCCAGTCCTCTTGAACTGTTACATACTTGAAATAGACATGTTTCAAGTGGATGCAGTAGTCTGCAGCTCACTATCCAACATCTGACTCCAGTCAGCTGATTTTCTGAGCAGATGATGGACACCCCTTCCCCTTCCAATGGTCAGTTAAGGGGTGGTCATGGACCCACTGATGCACAAAATGGAAATATCTGCTGAGAGTACTTATTGGAAAGATTTGGGGGAAGAGACAGTCCCCATTCTTCTGGACTATGTTGATACTTGAGCTGCTGTAGCCACCATGCTCTCCTCTTGAGGATGAAACTGGCAC
Source organism: Cervus canadensis (assembly GCF_019320065.1). Taxonomy (NCBI): domain Eukaryota; kingdom Metazoa; phylum Chordata; class Mammalia; order Artiodactyla; family Cervidae; genus Cervus; species Cervus canadensis. The sequence goes on from NC_057395.1 coordinate 55,392,443, forward strand.
TGGGAAAGGAGCCCCAGAAATGCACCAGAGATAAAGGCACCAGAGCCTGATGTCCACACCTGGCTCTCATTCATCCTTGGGCTTCTCGTTGCACAGCATCATACATGCCCTTTTGGTTTGGAGTGGCCTGAGTCATGGTGTTCTGTCACTTAGAACCTATTACACACCAACCAGTACAGATACTAACAGGATTGGTCAATCCATTTGCAGAGCCACAGAGAGCAAACAGGCTTCCTTGGGGGGTCCAGGATCCCTTTCTCACACTGGCTCCTATCTCAGGTTCCTCCTCCGTAAAAGTAGGAAATGTCTATCCTATGAAGCCCAAGCTTGAGTTTGTGATGAGATAATGCATGGGAAAATAATTTCAACAATATAAACTGTCAAACCAATGTAAAGAAGAGAAAACAGCACCTTTAAGGTTGAAAGGATTGATAGCTGATAACTAGAATTAAGTCATATCAACAATCTATCCATTTAGTCAAGTGGATATCAGCAAACCAACTAAGAGGACTTATCAGACATGTTTACTATTAACAGAGACCAAAATCACCACCTACTGTACAACAGACCTCTTCCTATAATTAACTTTTCTATTAAATCAAGACAGTCTTAGCATAGAGTATGAGCTAAGAGTGCTTAAAGGCGGGGAGCAGTGTGCAAAACCAAATCTGTATCAGGACAATTTCAGCTGCAAGGAACCAACACCAAACTTGCCCTGACTTGGAAAATAAAGGACAGTATTGGCTCAACTTGGAAGGGTCTGATAGTACAACATCTACCAGAAGACTTCGGGTGAGTTGTGATTTAGTGGCTCAGTGATGCTGCCAAGAACCCAGCCTCCCTTTCTCTGTGCCTTCTGCCTTTCATGATCTCGCCATCACATTCACACGTGTTCAACCAGTAATTACCAGATACACAATCAAGGAAGATCACACATGTAGTCATTAATTGCACTTTGCTGCAGGAAACCATGAATTAGTTCAATACAAACATTGAAAATATATACTGGGAGCCTCCAAAACTGGGTGAGACATCAGACTACCTTCATCACAGAGAGGATCTATTTCCATTGATGCTAGCCATGATCAGCCCAGAAACCATCTGCTTGAAATCTCTCTTACTGGAATGCAGTTTGCTTTAGTTTTGGTAAATACACATTTGGAAACGTGCTTTCATTGAGATGGGCTGAAATGCCCATGCAACAGATCCCCAGCTCCCCCACACCCACCACACACACACATGCAGATATCTGTGAATTTGAGGTGATAGCAACAGGGACCAATTCTAAATATGCCCCACGGAGATTTAAGGGAGTAAGTAAAAGAAGGAAAACCTTGTTTACATTAATTTATTATCACCCACTGCGGTTGGTATGCTCATTAGAATCTGGCATTTATAAAGAACTATAAATTGGCCCTGGTTTTTTAACTCTTTTGATGAGTGATTCTCCTCTACCAGCCATAGATATTAAGACAACTCGTCCTTATATCTGTGTAAATATTTTTGTACTGATTTCTATGCTGAAGGTTGACAGTGAGCTTGGTGTATAGGAACCAGAGATAGCTAAATACTAACAAAAGTAAGCCACATCCCCAGGGTTCTGAACCATCACGGTCTGGTCTTTCTGAACCCAATTGAATATGTATTTCTGTAGATAAGCAAGCCATCTACCAAGTGGAAAGCATATTTGATATGCAGAGATATCAGCAAACCTCAGTCTCTAGTCAAGCAGAAAGAAACAGCAATTAAGATGGTATACAACATCCACCAAGATAAACTCACCCATTTCAGAGATTCATGCCTGTACTCCTTAGGACTAAGGAACTTTGGAACAAAAATCTTAAAATCAAATGCTATTTTTATTCTATTCATGCTACCAGAAGATATAGGAATAAAATCTTATTTCTATAAACACATATATAGCTCCTGACTTTTCACAACTTCATCCCTCTCCCTCATTTTATTTGAATTATTCTGAGTCACCCATAACAAGCAAATCATAATATAGTTGACACCAAAAATACCATATATGTGCATTTGTATCCTCATTATTTGGATGTCCTGAGATCAATTTCGAGTGCAGTTATGTGTGTGTGGAGCATGTCCCCCAGCACTATCAAGCAGTCCTCCGGGACCGCAGATGGGTGTTCTACAATTTAACCAAATTCTGACACTTTCTACCCAGAAATAGCCTCGGATTCCACAGATAATGCCTCAGTTCTTCAGAACTGCACTACCACCCCCTCTTTAGACCCCAGTCCCAAACCTGTGCTTCTGTAAATTGAAGATTCCAACATCTCCCTCCTCAGGTTCAAGTAATTTGCTGAAGTGACTGACAGAACTCAGAGAAGCACTTTACTTATTAGATTACCAGTTTGTTGCAAAAGACATTAAAGGATATGAATCAACAGCCAGGTGAAGAAGCTCACAGGCAAGGCATGGGGGACAGGCTCAGGGCTTCGTTATCCTCTTGAGCACCACCCACACTTCATCTCCGTGTGTTTACCAACCAGCCCACACCTTGCACCTTTCTGAACTTTCTGCTAGTCAACTCACTCACATCACAAAAGACACCTTTATTGTTCTCATCACTTAGGAAATTTCAAGGGTTTTAGGAGGAGCTCTTTGCCATAAATGACACAAATACATATCTTTTATTAAACATTTTGTTATATGTTGCTATAAATAATAATAGCACATCAATGCCCATTTGTATATTTGTTTCTCCAACACACAACAGATCATGTAGTATGCAGTCAGTGCTCAATACATGTGGCCTAAATTTTTATGAACTTTAAACTACCCAAATGTATAGACCCTAGCCTCTTTGAACACTCATCCCTAAATATCACAGATGCGAACTTTCCTGGATGGCTGAGCATGTGTTTGTGACTGTGTCACACCACTGTTTGACCAATCAGGAAGTTATAGGATGGAATTTTTCATGTTCTCCAATAAAATTATTCCATCCGTCATGTGACCTTCAACAATGCTAAAGCAAAATAAATAAGCCGCTGTTAAATACTGCCCCTCAGAGGAGATAACTAAAAGGGATTTACATTATCATTCCTAAACTCTCAAAAAACAAGTTTCCTTTTTCATAAGACATTTTAAAAAGTAGAGATCTACCAGTAAACATCTGACAATTACTGCCTTTGCATCCTTAGAGGGAAAAATGAGACCAAAAGTTAGATGTTCTGCCTTCTCATCAAACTCCTCCTCCTTCTACCCCTGAATACAAACAAGTAAAACTTCCAAAGTTGTCCTTATTGCCATTCCTTTAATCTGGAAAGACCAGGCCAGCCTCATCATATAGTGATTTTTTTTACCTCTAATACCAGTAGACAGACATTTTTGGCCGCCAGACATCCATTTCTACTTTTCCAAGTAGCAGAGTATGAGTTCCCATCAAAGAACCACCCTCCCCAGTTTGATGGATGTAGGCATTGAATCCACAACATGGCCCCAGAGGTGTAAATATGATCCAAGCTTGGCCAATGCGCAGCATGCCTCTGGCCACATGGTGTATGTGGGGATGCCAGTGTGAGGAAAGCTTCTTCCCAGTTGGGTTGCTGAACTGATGGGATGTGGCTGAAGCTCCTGTTGACCATGTTTACCACCAAGTGGAAAGAACCTGCCAGAGAAGGAAGCCAATGCAAAAGGCTGCAGGACCTAGACCAAGATCTGGGAGAGAGTTTCCTGAAGGCTGCCTACCTGGCCAGCCACGTGCAAGGAGCTGGCCTCTGGCTTTCCACTCAGTGACACAATATATTCCCTTTTAAAAGGAAATCTAACCTATTTATTGAGCTGAGTTTCAATAGCAGGTAACTGGAAGACTTGTAGAAAAAAACATAAAACAGTATCTGCAGGAAGTCCAGAGAAAGGTGTTTTAAGGAAAATAAATCAGTTAAACTTTGTAAACAAGCCAATTAGATCAGGGATACAGTTTGGGCTCTTTCAATGCAATCCTTTTTAACAAACTCGGTTTAATCTGATGTCTTACAGTTATAGACACTGTGGAGGTATTTATCTGTATTGTTCTGAAACCACCATCCCCATTCTAATATTAGCTTGGTCCTATATCATGCATTTAGGTACGCATGAGGATTTATGTCTTCATTAACCAATAGCTCTCTCAAGTTCCTGGTCTAAAGCACTCCATTAATATTTCCCTGCAATGACAGATGAAAGTGTTGAGAACATTATAGTGCAATTAGTGGTTGGCTCAAGAAAATAGAATTATTCTTTGCTGCCTTCATATAATTGATTCAGATACTTAATATTATCTCCAGTGGTTCTGAGGCTCTTTCCTCATACTGCTGCTCCAAAGTATGAAAGGTGTTTGTTGTATTTTTTTCATCTTTGAAGAGGCCTCTCAGTTGTAGTAATATCTAGTTGCTGGTATATCCCATGTCGGATATAAGTTGCTTTATATCAACTTCAATTAATTCAAAGTAATTCAATTATTCTGAGATGATGAATTTGGAGAAAAAAAGAAAAGTGAGATATAGAATTAGTCCAGATTACCTTATATACCCAAGGGAAATACAAAATGAGAAAATGGTAAATACATTTCTGGAAAGAGTCAATAAAATAATAGAAGAACATTTCTGAGCACTAAAAATATGGAAGTCTCATGTTGAGTCTTCTAAATGAAAGTGTTCCAGGGACCTAAAAAAAAATTAGTGAAAGTATAAACAAAGCCTACATCTGTTAGTGATTCTAGGGGCTTGTTTTTTCCTGCAAATATTTAGCATATATCTCCAAAAGATAAACATTTTTTAAAATAATTACAATATCATTATCACATGTAACAAGTGACAGTAATTTCCTAGTATCTCCAAATATCCAGTAAGTGTATAAATACCCAGACAGCCTCTTTTTAAAATCTTTTTTTTTAATAGATGGCTTATTCAAATTATGATCCACACAAGGCCATACCTTGAAATCTCTTTATGTATAGTGTTTCCCTTCTCTCTTTTTAATTTCTTTGTAATTAATTTGTTGATGATGTCATAGGATTTTCCATATTCTTAATTTTGCTTATCATATCCCTGTAGTGCCATTATTTCCCCATCCTCTGTCTTCAAGTTCAGTATGTTGACAAAAAAAAAAAAAATCTTGTACATGTGGTCACATATTTCCATCAGGAGGTACACAATGTCTGGCTGTTTCATTTTTGATCCCAGCAGTCACTGGAGGTGATTCAAGACTGCATTTGAGGTTGAAAAATTGTGATTTCTACTCTGTCATTCTGTCTTCATTCTTGAGTTGGAATTCATCAGTATAAAGCAGAAACTTTCTCAAGTAAACCATTTGGTTATCCTGAGGTACTTTTTCAAAGTAGAGGCATGAAAATTGCTCAGTGCTCTACCCTCATTTGCTAGTTTTCAGGATAGTTTCATCCTTCAGAAGGACCCCAAACCAATGTTGTTGTTTTATGCATGTAATTTCACATAGCTGGTGTGTTTCAATCCACTGATGTCTTTATTCTTATTGGTGCTCCAAGTGTGCCATCCCTGACTGGGGAGCCTGATCAAGTTGCTGACCCAAGTGCCTTCTTTTTTGTTTCCTTTGGTGAGATAAGATGATGCAGTATCTTCTTGTACACACCCTGCCCCAAATCTGGAATCAGCCATGTCTCTAAGGAGGTCTGGTTTGTTTCAGTGATAAGCGCTGTTGAGGGTTCACAGTCTGCATGCTAGGAGTGTCCATTGCTACTAGATTACTCCTGGTTTCTAGGCTTGTGCAGTGGACAGATGCAGAAAATGTGTTTTAAGAGAAGACACATCAAGAGTCTATAGTGATATTTCCAAGTCAAAATAGGGTTGTAGTGTTTTTAAGCTCCTTTGTTTTTCTCATTCTCTTGAGCTAAATATCTTGTTTACTGATGACATGAACACAATTCATTGTTTTTTTCTATAATTTACTTAAGTAGCTTCCAAAGAGAACTGCCAATGTAATAGCTAACGATACAATTACTGAAGAGAACAGCTATTCTTTTTGTCCTTAATATATATCCCACTAAGATGTACAGTCAAATTACTGTTCTTTACAGTCACTTAAATTAATTCCTCTCTGTGTGGGTTAAATCAGCAACTCAACTCATAGGGTAATTTCTTTCATTTTGATTTTAAGAAAGGGTCACATAAAAAACAAAATCTCACCAAACCACAGATAATGACTTCTTCAACTTTTTAACATATATGCTTCTTGTTTGTACATGAATGTTATGACAAAAATGGAATCACGATTAGACTTTGTATTTGCTTTATTCATTCCAGAGTATATCATAAACCTCTTCTCATGTCATAAAATATTTCTAAATCACTATTTTAGCACCTTCCTGGTATTTTATCAGTTAGATGAATTTACAGCTCTCTCAGCTAATCCTCTATTGTTGACCGTTTAAGTTGTTTACAATTTTTCAGTTTTAAACGATACTGTGATGAGTATCCTCAGGACCAAATATGTGCAAATATTCCAAAATTACTGCTTTAGATAAATTCCCATGAATGCATTTGCAAAACCAAAAAATTTAAAAATAAAATAATCACTTTAAGACTTGTTTCACACAGCTAAATCGCTCTCCTGAAGTATTTGACAGTTCTCAAATCCCTAAATTCTCACCAACACTAGACATTATCATTCATTGTTTAATTTGTCTAATTTGAAAGGTAATATAGCATGTGATTGTTGAGTCTGTAGACATTTCTTTAAATGGATCCCTGTAGGTATTCATTTATTCCTTCTTTCATTCAACAAAACTGTAATTCAGCATTTACCTTTTGCCACACCCTGGACACAGGACTTCCATCATAGACCAGTCCCTCCCCTCATGGGGTTCCGAGTCCAGAGGAAAGGACAGATGTTTGAATGAGTAAGGTGGGAAGGAGAAATGCAAGGTATCAAGAAGGTGCATGATAAGGAGACCAGGCTAGATGGGGTGGGGGGGTGTGGTCAGGAAGATTTATTGAAGTTTACACTGAGACTGAAAGGATGGGTAAGCTATAACTAGGAGATAGGCAGTAATACAAAGGAAGAACAGCTCAAAGAAAGAAAATTGCACCTCAAAGTCCTGAGGTATGATTCAGTTCAGTTCAGTTCAGTCGCTCAGTCACGTCTGACTCTTTGCAACCCCATGAATTGCAGCACGCCAGGCCTCCCTGTCCATCACCAACTCCCGAAGTTTACTCAGACTCATTCAGGTCTTCTTTAATGTGCAGAGGCCCCATTCATGAAAGAGGATCCAGAAGTCCAGGGACCCATCTTCCGCATGCCTGTTGTAAGCAGGACCCAGTTTGTGTGTAAAAGAAGAAAGAGCAAGACTTCAGCATTTTGTCTCAGACTCCTGTCCTGAGCACAGGCTTCAGGTCTCTATCCTCCCTGCCAGCATTAGCAACAGGTGCCTCTTCATCAGCCCCTCACATTCTCCCAGCCAAACCATGTGATCGAGGTGATCTATAGCAGCTGTACATCATGGGCAGATTAGAAAGAGAAATCTTTATAATTATACAGACTGGCTGTTACTTAAATATTTACCAACATTAAACACCAAAGGGCTGTGCAAACGATCCAGGGATTCATATTGTTCTAAGCTAATATTCTTTGTACAATATTATGCAAATTGCATAAACTTTATTTTGCTGTTGTTGCTGCAAGCAGTGTATCCCAAGGCAGCCATTCACTAAGTTGAAACAGATAAAGTTTTAATAATAAATAGTGATGATGAATAAGTCACAAAGTTTGTGCAATGCTAATGTACTCGCTCACTCTAGGGTAGTTTATTAGATAAACAAGTAACATTTCCTGATTTGCTTTTGCTCAAGTGGTGTCGTTTTCCTGGAAATGTTTGTGCAATAAATTATTTCAACCCATTAGGTGTTAACGAACAAATCATATTCACTTGCAATCTGTCGTGAATTGCTGAGAATTGAGATTTAAACACTGAAATTATACATTAATTTTACTTTACAAAAACAAAGCTGGTTAAGAGAAATTAAACTTGGCTGAAATGGGAGCAAAACAGTATGTCTGATGCTGAATATTTTAAGCCTGCAAAGGAGGCTGTGAATGGCTTCATTAATATTCAGAACACTTGGGCGTTGTGACAGCGACAAAATGCAAATAACCACGCCATGCCTTGGGAATATCCATTAGCAGCAACACGGCTGGGCCATCGATGTGTTTGCCCACAAGATGCCTATGTGGGTTCAGTGTGGATCAGGGTCCCACACACATGTGGTAGTCAGAACAGGCTGACCTGCCTCTTGGCATCCACTGGGTAGAATTGATTTTGTGCAACAAGGTATCATCTGTGTTCCTAACAAGCTGCTTCCATTTAGAGTGATTAGAAAATAGCTCAGAAAATAGCAGGTGGAAACAATATAATTGTGCATCAGAGGGCCAATGGTGAAAGGAAACTGCTGGCCATCTAAATAACACAAGTCCCCACAGCTACAGAAGAGGAGGAGGTAAACCGGTATGGTCTGAAATCGATTTCCAACATAGGAGTTTTTAAATTTCTAGCGTGAATTTTACTGAAGAAAATCTTACAGAAATAGGCACAAAACCGTAAGTCTCACGAAGGGTGCATACAACGTGGGTAACCAACACCCACAAGTGCCAGCATTGCAACATCCCAGAACTCCTTTGTGCTCTCACCCTGAGTATTCACTACCCCGACATCAGAGGTTAGTGCTGGAGCCATCTACCTTTCACATCTGGATTATTTACATCAGCGTGATATCTTTGAGGTTTTTCTACGTTGTTGCTTATATCAATAACCTCAGATATGCAGATGACACCACCCTTATGGCAGAAAGTGAAGAACTAAAGAGCCTCTTGATGAAAGTGAAAGAGGAGAGTGAAAAAGTTGGCATAAAGCTCAACATTCAGAAAACTAAGATCATGGCATCCAGTCCCGTAACTTCATGGCAAATAGATGGGGAAACAATGGAAACAGTGGCTGACTTTATTTTTCTGGGCCCCAAAATCACTGCAGATGGTGATTGCAGCCATGAAATTAAAAGACGCTTGCTCCTTGGAAGGAAAGTTATGACCAACCTAGACAGCATGTTAAAAAGCAGAGACGTTACTTTGCCAGCAAAGGTCTGTCTAGTCAAGGCTATGGTTTTTCCAGTAGTCATGTATGGATGTGAGAGTTGGACTATAAAGAAAGCTGAGCACCGAAGAATTGATGCTTTTGAACTGTGGGGTTGGAGAAGACTCTTGAGAATCCCTGGGGCTACAAGGAGATCCAGCCAGTCCATCCTAAAGGAGATCAGTCCTGGGTGTTCATTGGAAGGACTGATGCTGAAGCTGAAACTACAATACTTTGGCCACCTGATGTGGAGAGCTGACTCATTTGAAAAGACCCTGATGCTGGGAAAGATTGAGGGCAGGAGGAGAAGGGGATGACAGAGGATGAGATGGTTGGATGGCATCACCGACACAATGGACATGGGTTTGGGTGGACTCCGGGAGTTGGTGATGGACAGGGAGGCCTGATGTGCTGCGGTTCATGGGGTCGCAAAGAGTCGGGCACGACTGAGTGAATGAACTGAACTGAACTATGTGTGCTCATCTTTGCATAAATACACTGCTGTTGCTGCTGCTGCTTAGTCACTCAGTCGTGTCTGACTTTTTGCGACCCCATGGACTATCACCCACTAGGCTCCTCTGTCCGTGGAATTCTCCAGGCAAGAATACTGGAGTGGGTTGCCATGCCCTCCTCCAGGGGATCTTCCCAATATAGGGACTGAACCCAGGTCTCCTGCTTTGCAGGCAGATTCTTTACCACTGAGCCACCAGGGAAGCCTACATAAATACACTACAAATTCTTTTACTCTTTTTCCCATTGACAGTCATCTGGGTTCTTTCCACTTTTAACTATTACAGATAGTACTGCTTTAAATAGTCTCGCACACATCTCTGATGAATTTGAAAATGTGTCTTTTCAAAGCCATCACAGCCAGGTACAGATCAGGGTGTCACAGTGCACTTACACTGATCTGGGGATGCAGGTTAAAGGGTTGAGGATCAATGTACATGTACCACACACACATCATGTGTTCACTAGTGACGTTCCCAAAGACCCCTTTTGAAATATATAAGGTAATAGCCATGTTAAGGGACATGGGGGACCTTAATCATCACTATGTATATTTTTGTACTATTCTGAATTTTCCCAAGGATGTGGAGTAAGTTAAAAATTAAACAGAGGGGTGTAAATATAATGAATCCAGAGCCATTTAGGCTCTAACTGAACATGTGGTCATTGTTAAAACATTTCGTCTTCCTTCAGCTGTGCATTCTAGCTCTTTTCCAAGGCTGTCTCATTTGCTTCTCACAATAATAGATTGTGAGAAAGCAGTTGGCCATTTCTGTAGACCATACATGTGCCATGATTTCATTTTAATTCTCATACTCAACATTGTAAATGGGCTTTATTAAATAACCCCACTACACAAGTGAAGAACCCAAAGCTCAGAGAGGTTGGTGGGGTTATCTGGGACCACATGGCTGGTAAACAGTTTTTGGACCCTTTGGCAAGTGCTCTTTCCACTCAAGAATGCCTAGAAGAGCTTGGAAAACACTGGCTTCAAAATGAAGAAAGGAGAAGGAAAGTGAAGGACAAGGAAATTGTGAAGTGACCCTTCCCATGTAGTTAGAGGGGCAATCCTGGAATAAACATAGAGGCTTCCTGTCCCCCTCCTCCCTAAGTGCAGGTCATGTCCTTAATGACCAATGAATGTCAATGCTTCTGCATTGCATGCCTCAGACCACAGATGGCAAACTTTTTCTATAAAGGGCCTGGCAGTAATTATTTCAAGTGTATAGGCCATATAACCTCAGTCAAACTTCTCTACTCTGCCTCACTGAAGCATAATGTAGCTGAAAGTGGACGTAGACAATAACATAAGTGGAAGGATATGGCTGTGTTCTAATAGTGCTTCGTTTAGGACATGGAAATCTGAATTTCATACAATTTCCACATGTCATGAAATATTTTTTCAGCCATTTAAAAATTTTAAAATGCAATTTTTAAGCCATTTAAAAATTCAGTGGTCATTCTTATTCTTAGCTCATGGGTTGTTCAAATACACTGGGCCAGATATGGACCATTGGTTTCAGCTTGCCAACTTTTGCTTTAAACACATAGAGAAATAGGTTAAGAAGCAGTCACTGAACAAAAGCTTATCAATTTGAGGTTAAAATTCATTTAGTTGCAAAATGGGAACCAAACTTAAATCAGCTAAATCAAAATAGGGAATTCATAAACTTATAACTGAGAAGCCCAAGGAGTTGGTATTCAGACATGGCTGGTTTAGGGGTTTGGATAACATAAAGAAGACTGAGCACCAAAGAAGTGATCCTTTTGAATTGTGGTGCTGGAGAAAACTCTGAGAGTCCCTTCGACTGCAAGGAGACCAAACCAGTCAATCCTAAAGAAAATCGACCCTGAATATGCATTGTAAGGACTCATGCTTAAATTCCAATAGTTTGGCCACCTAATGCAAAGAGCCAACTCATTGGAAAAGACCCTGATGCTGGGAAAGATTGAGGGCAGGAGGAGAAGGGGGTGACAGAGGATGAGATGTTTGGATGGCATCATTGACTCAATGGACTTGAGTTAAAGCAAGCTCAGGAAGATAGTGAAGGACAGGGAAGCTTGGCATGCTGCAATTCATGGGGTTGCAAAGAGTTGGACATGACTTAGCTACTGAACAACAACAACAAACTTTTTTCTCTCTTCTTCCCTCCATCTCCTTTTTCCTTCTCCTTCCCTTCCTCTTCTTCCTTCTTTTCCCCCTTTGCCTCAGGTGAAAAGACATTAGATACAATGCAGCACTAGAAAGAATATAAGCTGACATCTCAGCAGAAATTATGGAGGCCCAAAACAGTAGAGCAACATGTTTTTATTGATGTATGATATTATACAAGTTACAGATGTGAATCACAGTTATAGTGATTCACAATTTTTAAAGGTTATACTTCATTTATAGTTATGAAATATTGGATACATTCCCCATGTTGTACAATATATCCTTTTAACTTATTTTATACTTAATAGTTTGTACCTCTTAATTTCTTACCCCATGTGGCCCTTCCTACCTTCCCTCCCCCTACCCAGGTAACAGCTAGTTTGTTCTCTATATCTGTGAGTCTGGTTTTTTTTTCCCACTAGTTTGTTGTATTTTTTAGATTTCACATTTAAGCGATAGCATATAGTATTTGTCTCTTTTTGACATTTCACTTAGCATAATGTCCTCCAAATTCACCCATGTTACTGCAAATAGCAAATTCTAATTATTTTTTATGACTGAGTAGTATCCCATTGTGTATATATACCACATCTTTATTCATTCATCTGTTGATGGACACTTAGGTTGAATCCATATCTTGGAAATTGTAACTAATGCTGCCATGAATATTGGGGTGTTTGTATCTTTTTGAATTAGTATTTGGGGTTTTTAAAATATATATCCAAGAGTAGAATTGCTGGATCATATGATAGTTCTATTTTTAGTTTTTTCAGAAACCTCCACAGTGGCTGTACCAATTTACATTCCCACCAACAGTATGAGAGGGTCCTCTTTTCTCCACATCCTTCCTTGCCAATATTTTTTATTTGTGTTCTTTCTGATGAAAGCTATTCTGAGAGGTTTGAGGTGATACCTCACTGTGAATTTGACTTGCATTTCCCTGATAATTAGCAATGTTGAGCATCTTTTCATTTGCCTGTTAGTCATGTGCATTTCCTCTTTGGAAAAATGTCTATTCAGTTCTGCCTATTTTTAAGTCCGATTGTTTATTTCCCTGATGTTGAGTTGTATGAGTTAATTATATATGTTGGATATTAACCCCTTATCAAATATTTTCTCCCATTTAGTAGGTTGTCTTTTCATTTTGTAGATGATTTCCTTTGCTGTGCAAAGGCTTTTAAGTTCACTTTAAGTTCACTCATTTGTTTATTTTTGCTTTTATTTCCTTCACTTTAGGAAACAGAGCTGAAAAAAAATTGCTGTGATTTATGTCAAAGAGTGTTCTGCCTATGTTTTCCTCTAGGAGTTTTATAGTATCTGGTCTTATATTTGGGTCTTTAGTCTATTTTGAGTTTATTTTTGTATACAGTGTTAGAGAATGTTCTAATTTCATTCTTTTACATATAGCTGTCCAGTATAAGAAAAATGAATAACATCTGTTCAATCTAGAGTGCTCTGTACAGTTAAAACATACTTCAAAATTTAAAAACATAAATAGTTTTTTAGACAGACAAAATCAGGGAATTCATATCCAACAGATATACAAACTCAAAAAATGTTCAGGCTTATAGGAAATGATACCCACCCTTAACTGTTTAAAACAAAATAATAAAGTATTGAAAGGTTTATAACATACATAGAAGTAAAATATATGACAGTATGAATACCGAGTATTGTGGGGAATAGATGGAATCACATGGTTATAAGAGATTCACATTGTTCATGAAGTAAAATATTATTTGAAGCTGTCTGTGCTAATTTAAAGATGAATATTATAATATCTAAACCAACAGTTAAAATAAATGCAAAATATAGAGCTAAAAAAGGAGAAGATAAAAAGAATTCTATAAAAATATTCAGTTAAACCAAGAGAAGATAGGAAAGTAGAAAGAGAGCAACAAAGACTAAATGGAGCGAATAGAAAAAAATGACAGGATAGTCAGCTTAAATTCAGCTATAGTGACAACTACATTAAAAGTTAGAGGACCAAATATTCCATGTAGAAGACAGACATTGTCAAATTGGGGGAAAAAAACATCGAGACTCAATTGTATGCTGTTTACTAGAAACATTCAAAATATAGACATACAAGTTGAAAGTAAATTATTATAAAAGAATCAAGCAAAAAAGTAACTTAAGAAAATTATATCAATATCAAAAAAACACTTTAAGACTACTAAGTAATATTGCTGGAGACAGTGAGGGCTGTTTTATAATTATTCAAGAGTCATATATGAAAAAGATATTACAATCCTAAATGTTATGCAAATAAAAAGAGATTGAGAAAATATAAGTAACAATTGGCAGAGAGATGAGCAAAATAGACCAATCCACAGTCTTAGTTGGAGGTTTTAATGTTCTCTCTCAGTAATTACTAGAAAACTGCAGAACAAACCTATAAGAACATAAAACATTCACTCAGCACTACCAGTTGCTATGGTGTTCAAGTGCACCTTGAGCATTTACCAAGGTAGAGTAACGATGGGCCATAAAAACAAGTCTGTATAATTTCAAAGGGCTGAAACATACAGAATATGTTCTCTGACCAAAGTAGTATGAACTAAAAAAATAGTGACATCTGCTGCTGCGACTGCTGCTAAGTCGCATCAGTTGTGTCCGACTCTGTGCGACCCCATAGACGGCAGCCCACCAGGCTCCCCTGTCCCTGGGATTCTCCAGGCAAGAACACTGGAGTGGGTTGCCATTTCCTTCTCCAATGCATGAAAGTGAAAAGTGAAAGTGAAGTCGCTCAGTCGTGTCCGACTCTTAGCGACCCCATGAACTACAGCCTACCAGGCTCCTCTGTCTATAGGATTTTCCAGGCAAGAGTACTGGAGTGGGTCGCCAGTGCCTTCTCCAATAGTGACATCTAGAAAACCTCAAAATGGTTGGATATTAAGCAGAAGATCTCCAAATAATGCATGAGTCAAAGAATAAATCATAGGGGGAAATAGAAAGCAAATTAATAGACTGATAAGGGGAAAAAGTACCGAATTATAGGAATAGAACACACATCAGTGATAATAGAATGAAGGTCCAGAAATAGACCACTCCATTGATTTTTGAGAAAGATACCAAGTTAATTCAATGGGGAGAGGAAAGTATTTTCGATAAGTAATCCCGAAACAACTGTATAGCTGTATGGAGCCGGAGTTGGGGGGAAGCTAGGGAGGCAGGGAATGGACCCTTGACCCCATCTTGATGCATACCAAAATAATAATAAGAGATTCTATACCTAAAGGTAAAAGCTGGAACCATATACTTTCCAGAAGAAAACAATACTTTCACAACTTTGAGATAGGTCAAGATTTTAAGATAAGGTGTGTAAAAAGCAAAAATTAAAAGTATATTTTAAAAAGACAAAGACTCCAATTAAAATAGTGGGGAAACAACTTGAATAGGCAATCCACAAAAGAGAATGAACAACTAATAAGCACATGAAAGTTGTTTAACATCTTTAGTGATTAAGAAAATTCAGATTAAAGCGAGATACTTTTTCCACATCCGCTAACAGGACTGAAATCAAAATAAATGACTGACAGTTGCTCACTGTGGCAAAGCTGTGGAGCAACTGAAAGTCTCATTCATTGCTGGTGGGTATGTAGAATAGTACTTTGAAGAACTGTTCAAAGTTTGTATAAAGTTGTATCTACAACTCCTCTGTGACCCAACAATTCTGCCCCAAGAAATAAGAAAATATGTGTCCAGAAAAAGACTAGTACAAGAATGTTCCTAATGGCCTTAGCTATAGTGGCCCATAGCAGGAAACGAGGCAAGTGTTCCTTAACAGGTGAACGGATGAACAATAGTGGCATATGCAAAAAATGAAATGCTAATTGTCAATAAAAAGGAATGAACTGCTGCCAGTACAAATCAACAACAACCAAAAAAGGACATGAAAAAATACATTATGTGTGATTCTGTTTATGTGAGCTTTTAGAATAAAACTAAACTGATCTATATTAACAGAAATCAGGAAGTTCTTGCCTTTTAACAGATCAACTGGAAAGGGGACTATGGAACTTTGGTTGGGATAGGGGTAGGGGTGATGAAAATATTCTAGATCATGTATGTCTTGGGTGATGATTATTTGAATACACACAACTGACAAAAATCATTGAACTAAAGCTTAAGCCCTGTGTATATTTGTAAATTCTTGATTATAAAAATATTTTTAATTGTCTATCCCCTTGGTGCTAAGTGGGCAGAATTTAAGACAGAGGTCACAGAAATGATGGGAGAAGACAAGGTAGTAGACTGCTACAGTGGTTCAAACCATTCAACAAGGAAAACTGAGATGCTCAGCTTGTCATCCTCATTACCATTTGCAATAAGCTCAGTGTCTCTGATGAAATCAAGGGAAAGGAAGTCCGCCACTGCTAGAAAAGAAACCCTTCAAACCCTGAGGTCTACTTCTCAGCCCTTCCCTGGGCAGTGATGCCCTAAGGGCAGTCTCTACCCCATGTCCCATTTGTTACATTACAACTGTTTGCTTCTTCCTCATCCCACTTGTGATCACTAAAATGTTCACTTCCTGCAGTCCCCTCTTTGTAATTGTTTCTTCCTCCAGTGTCTTCCTTGAATTTGAGAAATTAACATTCTCTTAATACTCTGAAATATAGTATATCTCCCACCTCTACTTCAGAGGGAGAGTGGAGGAGTGGTGAGGTCCCTGTCTCTGGGAGTTTTCAAGCAGAGAGTAGATAATGATATGCCCAGGGACTTAAAGTCAGACCAGCCAGCATGGTCCATACAACTCACACAATCCACAATTTTAGGATAAGTCCTTGATAAATGTTAATGCACTCTAGTAAATAAAAAATATGGATTAATTTATGCTTAATTTAATTAGCTAAACTTAATTTTCCTCTGTATGCATTTTGTCGGACTAGAAGATAGAATTTCATGCATATTCATTCTGTGCAAGAAATTCTACAATTTCTTTGATCATCTGCTAATTTTGCTGCTGTAACAATTAGCTGCTGTTAGCCACCCTGGCTTCCAGGCAGAATCTGATGCTGAGTTTAATTACTTAACCCAAGACCAAGGCAAAGTGAAATACCCACTGAGTCCTAGTCCAATTTGAGTTCATTGCATGTGAAATCTATTGATTGAAGGTTGGACTTTGCTCCCGGAATGAAACATCACACATTGTGCAGCATTTAAATATTTCTTTTTTCTTCAGTCCTCCTCTCACAGCCTTCCACAACTGTCATGGTTAATCACTTCAGCAGTCACAGCATTCTAGCTAACACGGTGGTCCCAACGACCCTCCCCAATGGTCCTCTCACATAAGCCACTCCACCTCCTGTGTGGGTTTTTAAGGGCAGCTCTGTTCAGCTGATAGTCCCTTTCAACCCCCAGACTAAGACATCTGGGACTCTTGTTGAGACAGCATGGTGGATGGTTCTTGCTTGAAAGCTTCCACCTGAGGTCCACTGTCCAATGCCACTTAAAAGATTGTTTTAAATCTTCTCAGGTAATTTAGATTAATGTAGTGGGCTTCCCTGATGGCTCAGATGGTAAAGAACCTGCCTGCAATGCAGGAGACCTGGGTTTGATCCCTGGGTTGGGAAGATCCCCTGGAGGAGGGCATGGCAACCCACTCCAGTATTCTCGCCTGGAGAATCTCTGTCAACAGCAGAGCCTGGTGGGCTGCAGTTCTTGGGGTCGCAAAGAGTCGGACACGACTGAGCGACTAGCAGAAACCAGACTTTATTTTACTTTTCGTTCTACTCACAGCCAGATCTAATGACCATAGGTGATGGTCTTGACTGGAGTTCAATACTAATCCAGCTTAATGGATTTATCTCATTTGCTTCACTTTTTAATTCATGCTCTGGTTTAAATATCAAAAAGAACATGTAAATAGCTTGATGCCATTGAGTTGCAGCATCATTCCATCCCTGTCAGCAAAGAGGGTCTGTTTTCACTTTGTTTTCCTTCCTGCTGGCCCCCTCCCACATTATGCCAAGTGGGAGCCAATCCTGACTCATTTCCTGAGCAAATTGTGGCCAACAGGAAATAGGCAGCACAGAGAATTTTAGGAGATGTTCTGTTTTTTGATAACTTGCAAATATGCCTGAAGAAAGAGAGATCAAATTATCTTCATTTTTTACAGCAAAAGGAATTGGGAACACACATGGGTGATCTCACAAAATGTGTCCTAGTTTAGAAATCAACATATCCTCCTAATTAATGTCAGAAGGATCACCTTGATGCCAGTGATCCAGATTATCAGAATTCCCCCACAGATCTACTTTTGGGCACATGGACTTTATAAGATTTCTACCCTGGAAAGCCAAGCAAAAGGAAGAGAGCAGGTGCTTTCACTATTTACAAAGTGAGGTCATATGTCTGAGCAGTGAGTGTGTGTGCCTGCACCCACTTAACACTAAGCATTTAGGGGGCCAGTGTGATCTCCATGGTTGGCATGTCATCCAGTGGAGCCAGATACAAAGCATTTCTCAGTAGTGGAGAGGGTGACCAAAACACATGCAATAAGAGTGGAAATGGAGGGACGGCCGGCAGCTCACCACGGCTTCTGCATATCTGTCTTCAGTGCTTGAGTGAACTCAGCTCCTAAACACGGGAGGTCATCTGATTTGGAGCATCTTCTTCCCAGAGTTGGCCACTGTGCTAAGAAAAAGCTATTTAATTAAGAATTATCCTCATGGTCATGGAGTTCAGGACATAGGGCCTGGCACCAGTTGGCCATTATTGCAAACATTAAGTGCTTACAAATATCCAACCCAAGGTGAGGATGTGACCAAGAAGGCCATAGTCCCCAGACCTTCATTTCAGCAGAGTGAACAAGAGCAGAGACTGCCATCAGAGGTCGTGTTCTAGTTGATGCCCCAGGCATCCTGGTATAACAGGCCTGGTCCCTGCTCCCTCCCACAGAAGGTTTCTGAACTTCCCACTCCCTCTCCACAAACACCCTCGCTCTCCCTCCTGGTCTCTGCCTTTCTGATAGCTGTCTTCTGGGTTTTGTATGTTCCACCTTACTTGCTTTCTTTTTTTCTCTCTTGCTCATTACATCTTTACCTGTTTCTCTCTCTCACTACCTGTTTTTATCTTTCTCTGTTAATTATGAAACAGACCCATAAAGCACCCTCTTCACACAGAAAACTAAGCATTCAGGTTGCTTTGAATGTTCTCCTCCCAAAATGAGACAGAAATGTGGATGCCCTGACGCCCTGCCTACCACTTCAGCGGGTTCCTGGGAGGATCTACTGAGATTGCATGGATGTTTGGAATATTGTCCAACCTTTTTTTTTTTTTTTTTTTTAACTGGGATTTAATTTTTTCTTCATTTATTTTTATTAGTTGGAGGCTAATTACTTTACAATATTGTAGTGGTTTTTGTCATACATTGACTTGAATTAGCCATGGATTTACATGTATTCCCCATCCCAATCCTCCCTCCCACCTCCCCCTCTACCCGCTCCCTCTGGGTCTTCCCAGTGCACCAGGCCCGAGCACTTGTCTCATGCATCCAACCTGGGCTGGTGATCTGTTTCACCCTAGATAATATACATGTTTCGATGCTGTTCTCTTGAAACATCCCACCCTCGCCTTCTTCCACAGAGTCCAAAAGTCTGTTCTGTACATCTGTGTCTCTTTTTCTGTTTTGCGTATAGGGTTATCATTACCATCTTTCTAAATTCCATATATATGTGTTAGTATACTGTAATGGTCTTTATCTTTTTGGCTTACTTCAGTCTGTATAATGGGCTCCAGTTTCATCCATCTCATTAGAACTGATTCAAATGAATTCTTTTTAATGGCTGAGTAATATTCCATGGTGTATATGTACCACAGCTTCCTTATCCATTCATCTGCTGATGGGCATCTAGGTTGCTTCCATGTCCTGGCTATTATAAACAGTGCTGCAATGAACATTGGGATGCACGTGTCTCTTTCAGATCTGGTTTTCTCGGTGTGTATGCCCAGAAGTAGGATTGCTGGGTCATATGGCAGTTCTATTTCCAGTTTTTTAAGAAATCTCCACACTGTTCTCCATAGTGGCTGTACTAGTTTGCATTCCCACCAACAGTGTAAGAGGGTTCCCTTTTCTCCACACCCTCTTACAAATATAGGAAGTATTAACACTAAACTAGATCCACATTCTCAAATTCTTTGTTTCAGTAAGCATGTATTGTTCCCTGTTTTAGCCTAGCACTACTCTCCCAGGGCGGGGAGTGGGAGGATCATGGGAGGTGAATGAGGCATGGAAGAGCCTCTGTGAGACATGAAAGAGCTACTGTCCCTGCCCTCCTGAGACTGGCCTAGTCAGATCATAAGCAAAACACCCAGAGATTGTGATGGATGCTATGAAGGAAGAACCGAGGTGCTAGGCTGAGGAAAACAGTGGGTCCTTCATATCGGGTGGTCTCTTAGTCTACTCAACTGCCATTCAAATTCCATAGGCTGGGTGGCTTAAACAAAGTAAAGTTATTTTCTTACAGTTCTTGAGGCTTTGAAGTCCAAGATCAGGATGCTGGCAGGGTTGGTTCCTGGTGAGATTGGTTTCTGTTCATACACAGCTCTTTTTCCCTGTGTGTTCATGTGGCATTTCTTCAGTTTATGTGCTTGGAGAGAGAAAGAGCGAGCTCTCTCTTCCTCTTATAAGGCCAGCCCTATCAGATGGGGACCCCATCCTAAGATCTTATGTAACCTGAATCACTATTAGTCAGGGTTAGAATCAACAAGAGACAAATGAAAATCCTAGGATATATAGACATGTAAAGAGATTTATTATAAGGTTGGCTCACATGATTATGGCTTCCCTAGTGACTCAGGGGTAAAGAATCCGCCTGCAAATACAGGAGACTCCAGTCCAGTTGCTGGGTTGGGAAGATCCCTTGGAGAAGGAAATGGCAACCAGCTCTAGTATTCTTGCCTAGGAAATCGCATGAACAGAGGGACTTGGCGGGCTACAGTCTATGGGGTCACAAAGTGTTGGACACAACTTAATGACTAAACAACAACAACACGTGATTATGGAGGTTGAGAAGCTCCATAGTCTATTGTCTACAAACTGGAGACCCAGAAAAACCAATCGTTAGTCCCCATCTAAGTCTGATGGCCTGAGAATCTATGAAGCCAATGGCTGAAGTCTGAGCCCAGAGGTAGAAGACTGATCTAGCTCAAGCAGAGAGAGCAAATCCTCCTGTTGTTTACAACAGTTCAAGCAGATGGTCAAGAAAAGACTGTTTGAGCAGATGACATTTCTGGTGAGCCTTGGAGAATGGGAGGGAGACTGTCATCTGAAACTCTGGGAAAAGCCCACTGCAGAGAGAGAAACAGCAGGCAAGCAGATGGAGAAAATGCTGGAGAAATCGGTTGTAGGAATTAACATCCAGTGATGTTATTTAGGGCATGTACAATAAATTTGAGCATCAGGTGACATCCAAATGGATAGATCAGTTAAACAGCTGAATAAAAGTGGAAAATTCAATAATAAGTCAAATTATTTATGCCCTCCCAAAGCACGTTGGTCAGAGACATCCAAAATAAATGTATGTGGCTTTCTCTGGCTGCCCCTTCTGGGCCACTGCCATAATGCTTGGCTGGTGTAGAACAAGCCGTGTTGGTGTTGGGGCAGCGTGGGGAATAAGCTGGCAGACGTACCTGGGGAGCCAGGTGGACTCTCAGCACCTGGGGTTTTTTCAAGACCTTGTACTTCACACAGTGTACCAGAGGACGTGTGTTTGGGGGCCTCATTAGAGAGCACAGTTAGTCAAAACACAGTCTTCCTGTCTGGGAAGCCGAGTCCCGGACAGATGCTTCCTTGGCATTTCAGTGGCCAGTTGTGCATCAGAAAAAGCTGCCGTCACCATCTGAGTCAGGTTCACTAAGTCCACAGCACCTGAAATTGCTCTGCTTTTCCTCCTGAAACAGCATATTTTAAAAACTCTAGTAATCCAGTCTGCCTTCTCGCTGAATACAGCTGTTTAGGTAAATCAGCAGAAAACCTCATCCCTCAGGGAGACTGGAGGGGAGGCTTCCAAACATTATTAATGGTCTCACCCCCTCACCGGAGCAGGGGTCTCACCCCCTCACCTGGAACAGGAGTTTCAGGAAGGGCCCGTTCCTTTCCACTGTCAGTGTTGGACGGTTCCATATTGAAAAAGCATCCATGATGTGACAGTAAATGGAATATAAACAGAACTCATCCAGATTTTAATAGTTTTATTCCTCTCAACCAAACAGAACATGCGGACCGATAAGGGCCTCCAGACTGTCTTACAACTTACACGTCGTTTGCGGATTGCCAGCATTAGTGACCTCACGACTGCTCATGGCGAGGGTTCTATTATAGATCCAGGAATAGGGTTGCCATGAGGAGAAGGGAAGAAGGAGTGGAAAAAATCTTCAGAACATTCTTGATAATATACCTTAATCTCAGTGTGTTGAAGAAACACACCCATATCCTCTCCCATACCACAGCCTGAAGTCTGGAGAAGCAGATGATCCAGAGATTCAGCTGAGGTCTGCTCACTGCGAACACTCTTTGGTGGTGATTTTGACATGTTGCTGTGAGCCAAGTGTGTGCTGGCTGGAGAGCAAGACACTCCTGGGCTGCAGGCTCTGGTGGACTTTATCTCCAGAAACACTCCCTGCCAGGTTCTCATGGTGTAAACCCTAAAAAGGCCCCCTCCTATTCTAACAGTGGAGGGGAAGGACAATCCCTGAAACACCCAGGGCCATAACAAAGGCCCAATCTACAAGGGAGGGAGTCTGCCCGAGACCTACCCCACTGGGATGAGCCCTTCTACCTTCCAGGGTCAGCTGACAAAGTAAAAACAGTCAGAGGCAGGCTACAGAGAAGAGGCTGGGAATGCTGCAACCAGAGCAATCTGGGCTTTACCCGAAGATTATAGAACACTCCCAACCCCACACCTCTTCACCACGCCAACAGGGCTCCAGCATAGGAGCTGGGTTATGGCTTCAAGAACTACAAGACAGATGCTGTCTTTGCCAGATTTAGAGAAACTCAAAATCAAGAGAGCAGCCTAAAACAAGGACACTAGAGAAATTTGCAGCTTGGGACAGCTGTGGCTACTGCAAGCATGAAACACCGTCTGACAGAGTCAGGTGACATTAACCCCTCACCCTAAAGCTTGTTTACCTCACTTCCTACTCCCAGTTTCCGTTACTTCAGATCATCAGACCAGGCACTGAATACAACTCTGGTTAATATGTTATAGTTTCTGATAGAAAAAGTATATACCATGCAAAAACAGATTGGTAATAGAAGCAGAGAGTTATAAACGCTAAGAAAGGATTTAAGGAAGTACTAGAAATTTTAAAACTAAAAAAAAAAAAAATGGAGAATGCCTTTGGCGGACAGACCTAAGGAAGAAATCAGGAAACTTGAAGATATATTGATAGAAACTTTCCAAACTGAAAAGAAAAAAGAATGAACAATAACAGCAACAACAACCAAAAAAAACAAAAAACAAAAACCAGAACAGAATACCAAGAACTGTGGGGAAACATCTAAACTTTTGACATATGCATTATTGGAATGCCAGGAAAAGAGAAATAGAGCAGAAGAATTTGAAGTAATAATGGCTAAGAACTTTCCAAAATAAATGATAAATGCCTGAAACCACTACATCTAGCTATATCATATTCAAACTCTGGAAAACCAAAGACAAACAGAAAATCTTGAAACAAGACAGAGCAGAAAGAGGAGGGAAAACAAAAAAACAAATAAAAAGCCCTTACTTAAGAATCACAGTGGACTTACCAAAAACTATTCAGTGGTCATGTATGGATGTGAGAGCTAGACTGTGAGGAAAATTGATGCTTTTGAACTGTGGTGTTGGAGAAGACTCTTGAGAGTCCCTTGGACTGCAAGGAGATCCAACCAGTCCATCCTAAAGGAGATCAGTCCTGGGTGTTCATTGGAAGGACTGATGCTGAAGCTGAAACTCCAATACTTTGGCCACCTCATGTGAAGAGTTGACTCATTGGAAGAGACCCTGATGCTGGGAGGGATTTGGGGCAGGAGGAGAAGGGGACGACAGAGGATGAGATGGCTGGATGGCATCACTGACTCAATGGACATGAGTTTGAGGAAACTCTGGGAGTTGGTGATGGACAGGGAGGCCTGGCATGCTGTGATTCATGGGGTCGCAAAGAGTCGGACACGACTGAGCAACTGAACTGAACTGAACTGAACTGATGCTAGCCAGAGAATGAAATGAAGTATCTAGTGTTAAAAGGAAAAAAAAAAAAAAAGCTTTCTATATCCAGAAAAATTGTTCTTTCGAAATAAAGGAGAAATAATTTCTCCCATAAACAAGAATGGAGGAAATCCATCACCTGTAGACCAACCAGGCAAGTAATGTTCAAAGTTATTGAGGCAGAAGGAAGATGGAAGAGATCAGAAATATGGATTGATGTAAAGAAAGGAAAAGCATCAAGAAAGAAGCAGTGAAGGTAAAAGAAAATCATGTGTGCGCTACATTGATCTGTACAGATGACATTAAAAGCAGTAACATGAACAACATGCTGGGTGATCATGACCCCTGGGGAAGTGGAGTAAATGGCAGTGATGATGTCACAGGCATGTGTGGGAGGCGCATGGATACTGATTAAGGTACCTGCAGTATCTGTGGAGAGGTGCAGTGTTGTTTGAAGATGGACTTGGATAATTATATCCAATAATTATCAAGGACAAGAGTTCCTAATGATTTAAGTGGATGAACCAAGAAGGCAGAGTTGTTCAGAGCTCAGCTCTAGCGCCAAAGACAGTTCAGGCTCCACTGTGCCGCTCGCCAACCATACCAGCTTAAAGAGGTTCTTGCCCTCTGTTACCCCGAGATGCCTCATCTCAGAAATTAAGCTGTCAATAGCTCCTTTATAAGGTTGCTCCAAAGATGAAGATAATGCAAGCTAAGTGGTTAGCAGAACACACGGCACATGGTAAATTTCCTATAGATAGAAGCAGCACATCTCAAATCATGGTCCCCAGACCAGCAGCATCAGCATCACCTGGGAAGGTGTTAGAACTGCAGCTTCTCAGCCCTGCCCCCAGACCGCTGAGTCAGAAACTCTGGGGATGGGCGCGGGGATCTGCAGTTTCACAAGTCTTGCAGGTGATGCTGATTCTTGCTAAAGTATGAGAACCACTGCCCTAGAGGATTGAGAAGTTACTGCTGCTACTTGCTACTGCTAAATCATGTCAGTCGTGTCCAACTCTGTGCGACCCCATAGATGGCAGCCCACCAGGCTCCCGTCCCTGGAATTCTCCAGGCAAGAATACTGGAGTGGGTTGCCATTTCCTTCTCAGTGCATGAAAGTGAAAAGTGAAAGTGAAGTCACTCAGTCATGTCTGACTCTTAGCGACCCCGTGGACTGTAGCCTACCAGGCTCCTACGTCCATAGGATTTGCCAGGCAAGAATACTGGAGTGGGTTGCCATTGCCTTCTCCTGAGAAGTTACGAGTGATGCCAAATACTGAAAAGGGCTTCCTAGCTCAGAAACTGATCCACTGACTCCCTTCAAACCAAGCTCTAACAGCACCAAATGGTTCAGACAGCCACATGGATGGACCTAGAGATCAAACAGAGAAAGACAGATACCATATGATACTGCTTATATGTGAACCGCCCCCCAAAAAAGGCTACAAGTGAACTTACCTACAAAAGCCAGAGTTACAGATGTAGAAAATAAACTTATAGTTATGGGACATGTGGGGAATTGGAACATTGGTACTGACAGTCTGTCACTCAAGGATTAAGAGATAGCTTCTCTGTATCTGTCTCCCCACACCATCACCCCCCTCCCCCAGAGCTGGGACTCCAGCAAGGACAGAGAAGGGGCATGGACAGCCTCATGATGAAGCAGAGTGTGGAACAAACATGTCCTGACAAAGGCACACACATGCGTGATACTGGGAGTGATTAACAGATGGGGGCACCAGGGCAGCTTCCTACAGGAGCAGGGGGGAGAGCAGCTGCCATGGGGGGCTCCTTGGAGACGTGATGCTTCTGCCCTCTCCAGGGGATTGGAATGTTCCACCTGACTGTTACACAAGGGGACAGAAGTTAAAACAAGCAGCAAGTCCCTTTTGAGTATTAAACTAGTGTTAAAATGTATGTAGTGGAAATATCTAGTGCTGGCAACAGTGTAGTGAAAATGGCATTCTTATGTGTTTCTGGAAGCATCTGCCAAACCAGCAAATGGGAATAATAGTAATAAATAATAACAATGAGTTGGAAAGTACCAGTTAACACATCTGAGGAGCTATTATAAATTTTCATATCATTGGGGCCCTGCAATCAGATGTCTGAAGTGGCTGTTGTTTTAAATAGAAAGGGAATGATATTCACCACTGCCTTCATCTGCAAATAAGTGGAAGCAAAATAGATGTCAAAGAATGGTTATGTAAACTGATCCTAAGGACACAGCAGTTTGCCCTTTAAAATATGTTTTCTGAAGAAACTCAGCCACCTGCAAATAAAAATCTTAAGATATATTTAAGGTAAAAATCATGACTCAAAATTTTAGTATGATTGCAAATACCTGATTAATAATAAACATTGGGGAAAATTACTGGAAGGAATTACAACAAATATCAGGTGTTGTCAATAAGATGGAGGGTTTTAATTGTTAATTCTTTATTTTCTTTACTTTCCAAATTCTCTAACGTTTCATTCTATGTAACACTTTACAGAATGAAAGATATTAGAGCAAGAAAGAGGAGAGTGGAAGATCACCTCCTTCTGCTCAAAAGGGGGACACAAGTAGTCAGAATGTTTTCTCATTCCCAGTTGCATCGGCCATTTCAAGACTTTATTTTCCTTCTTCCTTTTCTTTTGCTGAAAAATAGACTCCAAGGGGACTGAAGTTGGGGGCATGGGCAAGGGGGAACTGTTTGAATAGATGTGCAAAGAAAAAAGTAGCAAGACTGATTTCTGAAGTTTGCACTTGAGACTGATTTGTAACAAACTGCAATCTGGGCTTGTGGGCCATGGGGCATAGAAACAGTTGCTATGTGTTCACACTTTTCCAGCTGTGTTCTGTTATGCCCTCAACAACTGGTCATGTTGGAAGGGATTCCCCTATATCCCCGTTTCCATCTCAGACAGAAAAGCTCTTTTTATTTTCTATACTCATTATTTTTCCTTCCTCATATAATGTCAGTTACTCAAAGCTTGAAGATACTTGAAAACATCTACTTAATTTTATGTGTTCAGTCGTGTCCAACTGTTTGTGGCCCCATGGACTATAGCCCACCAGGCTTCTCTGCCCATGGAATTTTCCAGGCAAGAATACTGCATAGGGGTGCCATTTCCTACTCCAGGGGATCTTCCCAACCCAGGGATCGAACCCTTGTCTCTTGTGTCTCCTGCTTTGACAGACTGATTTTTTACCACTAGCACCACTGGAAAGCACTACTTAATTTTATAACTGAACATAATATTATTTTTCACTTACTTAATGGCTATTTTAATATTTATTTTCCACTTATTCTAATAGCTATTGCTTTGAGTTAGATTAAGCAGTTTTTTTCCCCCTGTTAACTATCATTGTGTCATTGAAAGCTAGCTATATCTCACTGCAGATTATAAGATCTAAGTCCTTGCCATCCCATTAGCCTCCAGGCTCCATGATACCAGGGACATTCTCTGCCTTGGCCCCTGCTCTATGCCCAGAATATCTTGCACATAGTAGGTGTGGAACAAAGTGTACTTTTGAAAGAGTGAATGCTCCCACTTGGTGACAGCATACCCAAGTTTCATGCTTAGCATTTTGATTACTTAATGAAATTCACAAAAAATTGAATCAGAAAACCCAGGACATGAATCTTGGTGATAGTCATCCCATTTAGCTCTTCTGTTTGCCTACTCAGCACAGATTGGAGATCTGTGAGATCACTCTGCTCCACATCTGCTCACACCTGCCCTCATGGCACACAGGCAGTGCTGCTCCGTGGGTAACAGGGCTTGGCTTCTGGAGGATAGAATCTTTATGCCATCTTGGAACTTCTCACTGGAGAATGGCATTCAGCAAATCCTAGCCCCACCTATTCCCAGGCCACTTCAAAGGTTGTGTCCCTGACCTTCAGCTTCTCAGCAAACAGCTGGACTTCTGTCCCACCATCCGTTGTGTCTCTGCCCTGACACCGGGCACCTGCAGTCAGACCAGGTACTGCCATCGAGTTATCCTAATCTGGACACAAGGAGCTGTCTCAGATACGAGAGACAGCTGTTTGCTCATGGACCGGGCAGATTTTAAATTATTGAAGGCAAGCAATAAAGGATGTTTCTTACCCTCTGATGCACTGCTTAATTGGTAGATTCACATGACATCGCACTGGATTGTGAAGCCGTGTTACTCTGATTGGTGATATTATGCTATCTTAATTCGGTTTATATAATTATTTAAGTTTAATTTTTAGGGCTGCTGTCAAATATTAACATTGTCTTAGGTAGAGGATATAACTAATTGGGGCACACATGCCCACACACGCCGAGGGCCTTGATTGCTTGTACAGTGAGGGCAATTACTGTAATGAGAGCAGCGCTGAGTCTGGCACATACAGATGACTCTGTCCCTGCAAAGCCCATTAGAGTGACAGTTACTGGACTCTGAGCTCTTCCCAGACGTGCTACTGTTTGGCTGAGTCGGTGCGGGTTGACTTGACTTGGAGCGGAACAAGAACAAAGGAAAGCCCAGGGTCTGAGAGGTTGTGTTTGCTGGGGTCCTGACTCTTTCATTTCGAAGTCAGTGGGAGCCATTGCACTGTGCCTCCCAGGCCGACATCCTGCACTGTGGAGCAGGTGCCGGCCCGCTGTGAGTGCCGGGATTATAGTCTCCCAGGTCCCTCTCCCAGGGACTGCCATCTCCGGAGGCCTCTGGTTGTCATCTGTGCAATGGGGCTACAGAGTCTGCTCTACTGGGTTGAGAAGCCACTGAGAATAAGACAGGTGATGTCCCATGTCTGGCACACAGCAGACCATGCCTGCACGGGCATCATGGTCATTATTGTTTTTTTTATCACTACAGCAAGAGCCAGGCCTACCTGCCACTTCTGGACACTAATTCCACTCCATGTGCTAGACTGGGAGGGTCTCATAAAGTTGTCTCTGGAGACTCACGGCCCATGCATTAACCCCCTTATCCCTGAAGAGTCTCCCGCCCTGCCTGTAAAGTGTAACTACACACCCATGCACTGTTCCACCAACTAGTACAGCCCAGTGCCTGCTGCCGACGAAGCACAGCGGCCTAGCAAGAGACAAAATCCACCTGCAAAACAAGTCTCTGTTCTGGATTCTTTCAAGAGATTAAACAACCAGACACGCTGAGACTTGAGCACAGGGAGAGCCCTGAGCCATGCCAGCTGGTCACACCCCGCGGAACAAGTGTGTGTACACCTCAGATGCTCAATGTTTAATCCGTGGGATGGACAGGAAGCACCATGAGGAAGCCTGGGAGATGGAGCAGCTTCTGGAAGAGGAGTGGGGTGAGGGTGAGGGGCACGGGAGAAACACGGGCATGGGTACTCCTGCTGGAAAGAGCTGCAGAGGACTCAGAGAAGTGCTTTCTCTGGTGTGAAGGATCCTTCAGAGGAAGCTAGGATTATAATGATCTCATTACTAGATTGGAACTTCCCAGCCAATAAACCCCCTTGGCCCCTGAGGAAAAGGAGTGCTACAGCTCACAGTTCTTATTGCACATTAAATATTAAACGAGATTTCCTCTTGGGCAATCTTTCATGGTCATTACCCTGTTCTGTCTACCACATCATAAAAGCCCTCAAGCAAGCGAGAAACCTTGGTCTGGGAGAGAGCTGCCCAGGTTAAGCTCAAGGACACCTCAGCTCACCAGTGGCCCACCTACATATGAAGTTTTATCTGGAGTGTCTTTTGCAGCCTTGATGTCCTATCTGAATTATTCTGTGAGACCAGGGAGAGGAGATGAAGTCTGTGGACCCCAGGAATGTACTTGTCCCACCTTTGTCTTTAAAAAAAAAAACAAACAACCATGTCTTCCTCCCCAAGAGGGTGGGCTGGGCTCTTGATTCGTCAGTCTCAGAATCATCTGATTCCCTCACCCCTTCAACAGGCAGTCAGGCTCCCTGCGCTTCCTCCTTCCTTCTTTCTTTCCCTCCCTCCCTCCCTTCCTTCTTTCCTTTCTTCCTCACACTTCTGGAAGCCAAGAATTCTTTTCTACTCTGCACACTTGACCCAGCTACAGGTGCTTCCCACCTGGACAAGGGAAGGGGATTTGCTTGTGTGACAACCCTCAAGCCAACTCCTCACTCGCTCACCTTGCCTGAAGCTATGCTTTGCTGATGAGTTGCCCTTGGCTGCCTAGGGGGCTCCATCCAAGGGTTCTAGGATCCTTCAGTGACTGAACTCAATGTCTCCTTCATCACAGAAAGCTCATTATTAGGTTTCAGGTTGTTTCTCTTTTTCTTTTGTTTTTTTTTTTTTTTTTAGCTAAGTTCTATTTGAAGGCAGAACTCAGGACCCATCCTTTGCAAACTACCAGGATCAAACTCAGACCACCTCCCATGGCATTCAGAGCCCCTCATAGCCTCACCACAACCCCCCACATGAATCTGCCTCAGGGCCAGTTGGTCACACTGTCCCCCAACACACCTTGGCTCTCATCCTACTGTTTCTGCTCACATAATCCCATTCACCCGGGCCAGGTGACCTTTTGAAGCAATGTGACAGACCAGGTCACCTCCCATACTAAATCCCTCCAATATTTGGCAGGTGGCCAAGGTTCACTTCATCAGTGATCAGGTCATGTTGACTGCATGCACTCTGATATAATGAGAAAGTCACTTCCTCTCTGTGGGTTTCTCCCCTAAAACTCATAATTTCAGTCCAACCATGTGAAAAACATCAGACACATCCACACTAAAGGACATCTTGCAAGACACCTGGCCACTGCTCTGAGATGTCCAGGTCATCAAAAACAGGGAAAGTAGGCGACACCATTACAGCCCAGAGGCGCCTCGAGAGACATGAAGACTAACACACAGTGGTGTCCTGAATGGGATCCGTGACCAGGAAAAGGACAATGAAATCTGAGTCAGGTCTGAGTTTGATTGACATAAATATTCCGTGTTTGTTTCTTAATTATAACAAAGGCACCAGAGAAATGTAAGACATCAGCAACAGGCAGACCTGGGAAAGGGTATGAACGAACCCTCTTTTCTGTAAACTGAAGACAAGTCCGTCAATCCAGAACAGTTCTACCCTGAGTAGAGTTTATTTTAAAAGCCCTCCAATACTTGCCCAAGGCCCCTGGCATGAACTCCGGTTCTGCACTCCGCCCCCGCCAAGCCCCACATCACAGCATCCTCCTCTGTCCTCCATCCAGCTCCTTGCCAGCCTGTTCTCTGCTCCTGGGCCCTGACGCTCCTTTCTGCCTGGGGCTCTGAGGCGTGTTCTCCCAGTCACCACTCCTGGCCATCCCACCTGGCTGGACTCCAGCCTGGCTTTGAAAGTCCCATCTCTGTGGTGGCCTCACATCTTTCTCATGACCTGATGAGTTCTTCATAGGCTCTCCTCTGCTGACCTCTTCGGCCCCAACTCGAAGCCAAGGCTATGGCTCCCCGGTTCACAGCAGCTTCCCCAAGTGCAAAGAACAATGTCCAGTATAAGGCAGGTGGCCAGAAATCCTTCCTGAGTTAACAAAATCAGCTTATGCTATTGCTCAACAAATATTTTGAACTGCAACGTATTGGCTGTGTGCTGAGGACCAAGAGATGAATGAGGAAATGTCTTCTGCCTTCCAAGAGCTCATGGTCAAGCCCTGCTCCATGGCTTCAATGAATGTTCAGCTCTTAGGACCAAATGCCAACCTCAAGCATCCTCCTGAGTACCCATGTCTCATCCTTTCTGCTCTGTGTTAGCAGCATAGTTAATATCTGTATCAGAACAACACTGTCTTCCTTAATCAGATCTAAAATAATTGTTATCATTTTTATTCAGAGTTCCCATATAATGGGAAATGTATTAAAAGAAAATATACATGATAAAATAAAAATTTCTCATAATGTGATAACTCAGGAGATTTTATTATTTTATGTATATAAGTAATCATTATGGGAAATAATTACAAATGCCCAAGGGAGAAGTTCTTTTAAAACATATAATTAGCTGAACTCTCCCACACATGGATTAGCATAGTTAAGCTTTGGGTCTTTTGCATTCCAGATGATGCCCTGCTTGTGTGCTTCTGTGACCACCACGTAGAGGCTTGGTGTTTTATAAATAAGCATGGACTCCTGCAATATGCTGGTGTGAAACCCATGATGTCCACCTGGCATAGTTTCTCACTGTAGTAAATACAGGCCCTCAGCATCATTTTGAATGGCTAGATCCCTTCCAGTTGTTTCAAACTGTGCAACATCTCAATTTAGTTACACAGCCTTTTTTATTATTTGTTGTGGATACTTTGCTTTTTTGTGTTTGTTCACTATTATAAATAGTACTTTAATTAATGACCTTACACAAACATCTTTGCATACTTTTCCAATTATTTTCTTAGGGTGAATCATAAAAGTTGGATCCTAGACTAAAGGTTTTTTTTAATTGTTATCTTAGGTCTGTTTATTTTGTTGTGTTACCTCTGAAGAAAACTGTATAAATTTATATCCCACAGGTCAAGGTATTATTTTCATACAAACTTTCTTTTTCATTAAAAAAAAAAATCCAAGTAAGAAATGCAGACCATAAGATAATGCATTAAGGTAGCAGGATGTAAAATTATCATATAATATTTCATACATACAATTAATTCTTTACCTTTTTGGAGGCTTACAGGGTAAAGAATCTGCCTGCAATACCAGAGACTCAAATTCCATCCCTGGGTCGGGAGGATCTGCTGGAGAAGAGAATGGCAACCCACTCCAGTATTCTTGCCTGGAGAATCCCATGGACAGATGAGCCTGGCAGGTTATAGTCCACGGGGTTACAAAGAGTTGGACATGACTGATCGACTAACTCTTTCAACCTTTTATAAATGTTTTTATTTTGTCAAAATAAATTTAAATTATTTTCAGTTTAAAACGGGCAGACCAGCCAAGATCCCTCTGCAGGCAAGGTCATCAGACTGACTCAAGCAGACATTGGGCAGAGTCAATGCAAGCTGCCACGATCATTCATTCATCCATCAAACAAATATCTGCTGAAACCTTGATTCTGCCCAAGGAACTTGTTTTATAGCAGGAGAAATGAGTCACTGGGGCCTCTCTGGAGATTTAATGCTTTTACTGTTTCCTCACCATCTTTTCCTTATTTATTAAACCTTTTATTTGGAGATAATGGTACGTTTACATGCAGTTGTGAGAAATAATGCAGAGATCTCATGTAGCCTTTCTTCTTTTCCTCTAGTGGTGAATTTAGCAAAACCAAGTGCATTATCACAGTACTTGTGTGTGTGTGTGTGTGGTTCTATGCAGTATTATCACACATGCAGTCTCATGCAGCCACCACCACAGCCAAGACAGAAAACAGGTCCATCACAAGGGTCCCTACTGCTCCTCTTCTATAGCAAGAACCACCCCCCCCCAGCCCCTTCCCTAACACCTGGGACCCTGATCTGTCCTCTATGTCTGTAGTTTTTCATTGCAAGAATGTTACAGAAATGGAATCATATGTAGAAAAGCCTGTAGCCTTTGGATTGGCTTTTTTCACTTGTACATAAAAGTTTATGTGTATCCTTGGTTTGTTCTTATAATTGCTCAGCAGTAGTTCACAGGGCAGAGATGCAAGTGGCTCCCCTCACTGATATACCTAACAGCCCCCACACAGCCCCCTCCCATCTGCCCAACTTTCAGCCCTGCAGATTTATTTAGAGATCTTGGTTGCCAAGGGGGGAAATGGTGTGACAATGTGAAAACGTCTCATGGTTCCCAAGACAGGGAAAGGGCTTCCTTTATGGGTTAAGGTTCTCAGACATGCAGAGGAGAGGCCCATGACTGCTGGTGCACAGCGGGGCAGGGAGGAGGAGACTTGAAACCAAGGGACTCTCTAGGGTACCTCTAGGACATGTGAAAAAACCATGGCAAACTCAAACAGGTGAGACCCCTAAGAGCCTGGCTGCTTAGGGATGCAGTTTGGGATGGAACTATAGTAGCTGCAAAGATAGCTGAGACAGCAAGAACATACAAGGGATGGTGAAGAAGGAATTTATAAATGTCAACCAGGGCTTTGTGACCAGTTGCAGAAACTAAGGACTCTGGTACCTATACACATGTTCTTGTTTGCTTTCCTGTGTGTTTTTATGTACATTAGCCCATCTCTCTTCCCCTGCTCTCCCCTTTGTATTGATTGTGGCTAGCTGGTAGTTCAGACTTTAGGCCATATTCTATTCTAGGGCAACTCTTACTGAACAAGAGGGATGAGAATCAGTCAGAGACACATCATAATTGATAAGGCTGTGGGTCTGTTTCCTTCAGGGTTAAGTGAGCATGAAGAAGCATGATTTTTTTTTACAACTGCTGGTTGGAAATTAAATGCAGGCAGAACGTGAGTTTGGGTGCTGAGTGTCCATATGCCTGGACTGTGCCAGCTGTGATCTGTTGGCCTTGAGCATCACGCCTTTCAGCCATGCCCTGTTATCTCAGTGGCTGGAAACCCGGGAACTACATTTTCCAGAATCCCTTTGAAGCAGGAATCCAGTCAAATTCCACCTATGAGAGGGGCTTACTGAGACCTGGAAGGCAAAAGATAAGTATCAGTCAGTCTCTCCTGCAGCAGCAGCAGGGGCATCTAAATCTTCCTGCCTTCTCCCACCACTCCCCGATTCCCTGTCAGCCTCCTGCTCCAGGCCCCAGGCAGCAGTGGTGGCATCCCCAGCAGGTTCTAGCGGGTTCCACCAGTTTCCTGATTTCTGGACAGCACCCCCACCCAACAGCTTCTGCATGCCTCAACTCTACCAGCAATGCTGTCAGCACCTAATTCCCTCGCTGCTGGAACGGTCTTGACTGGCACATGCATCATGCACCAGACTGAGTGGAGGGGGAGGGACAATTCCAGGATGTTCTCTCCTCTTGTAAAACCTTGCCTGCCTGCGGGGGAGGATGCTCACATCTGTTTCACAGTCTGAAGTGCATCAGGGCAGATGTTCTAATGGGCACAGCGCTGGGTGCTAGTCAGCTTCATCACAGCTTTCTCACCCTCTAGCAGCACAACAAAAGCAAGAACGCCAAATGCGCTCAGAACCGTGACAGACGACTTTCAAAAGTGATCTCACCTCCCTCTCACCTCTCCTGGCAGCCGTCCACGCTGCTTATGAACAGATTCTGCTGATTTGTGAAGCCAACACACCGAGCCTCACCTGGGCTGGGATTCCCCCCTCCTTTTTGTCTTCTCCCACGTCTTCTTCCTTCATTTTTGCTGGAGGTGGCACAGAGAAGCAGAAATTATTTCAGCTGCTGCTACACTGTTCGTGTTTTTAATTTGACAAGAAAACTTGTGCAAATGCATGGAACATTTATCCTATTTCTGCAAAATTTTGCTTTCCTCTTTGAATAACAAACAGGCTCTGAAGGCAGCACCACCCCAGCTTCTAGAACAGAGCCCACCTACACGACCTTCGCGCCTCTGCGCCCATAGCCTGCACTCTTTCTCCTTCTCTTGGGTCTCCCCACACAGTCCTGGGGGACCATCCGCCAGCATGTGGAGGGCGCTGGTATGTTCCAAACCAGCAACAAGTACACAGTTGCTTCCTGGAACTAGGTCTCTGCATCCTGAACAGAAATAACCAAAAAGACAGGTCCAAATGCAGGGAGAATGGGGACCGTGTGACTCCAGGAACAATATACACAGATTTAGACAAATTCTCCATCCTCCACAATAGACAGAACATGGATGGGAGCAGGTACAAATCATCTCCCTGTCTACCACCCGCAGCATGAGGGGCCTGCAGTCCCCACCTCCTCTGCTGTCAGAGGAATCCCAGCCATTCCTCACCGAGTGCTGTGGACAGCAACTTCTCTAAGAAACAGTCTTCCAGATACTCCTGTCCTCCCACTCAATACCCCTCATAGCCAGCATCTTGTGGCCCACTTTTTCTTGGCCCTGAAGAAGTCTCGTCTCATGTGTGTATGTAAAGTTACAAATAATCTTGAAATAATCAGAAATAATAATACTAGCAGTTTGATTCCAGGGCCTGCTTAGTACTGGGTACAATGCAGGTATGACCTGAAAATTCTCCTCTTCACCTCTCACAACACAGGTGATGTGGCCACAGTCCCCATTTGACAGATGAAGAAACTGAGGTGCTCCAAGTTCAGCAGTGCACAGTGCTTTTAAAGAACTGAGCCAAGATTTGAACCCCTGACTTAAGAGCTCAGTCTTTTTACACTGAGCTAGAAAATGCATAGCACATGATGTAATGGGCAACATAAATAAGGACCATCTCTGTGTACCGAGTTTTAGAATCTTTAAATGAAATGCATTGTTGGCATCAGCAAGTGTGGCAAAGCATTCACTGTATTCTGCATTCAGCCTGCATCCTGATGAGATGTGCAATTAAAGCAAAGCATCCAGTTTGATTTATATCAGGTTGAGCAGCGCCCAGAACAAGTTTCCGCATTCCCCTACACTCTGACTTTGGAAATGCCAGTTCAAGCCTCTCTACACCTAAATATTCAATGTGAGTTCCTAAGTTCCATCTGAAAGACTTCTCAAATTCTCATCATTATTCTTCCAAATAACAATCAACAAGTAAGAACATTAAGTGGAGGGAATCATATTTACACTCATTGAGAATGTGACCCATGTTATACAACCAGGCAAAATCTTAAGCAGAAATGTTTTACTGCACATTTTTCATTGACATTTATCTAAGAAAGAATACAAAGATAAAACCTTTCCAGTGATAAAACAACTAAGCTATGAATTATAACTTCACAAAAATTTACCTTATACTCTTTTTAAAAAATTGAAGTATAGTTGATTTATAGTGCTGTGTTAGTTTCAGGTGTATAGCAAAGTGATTCAGAATACATATACAAATATATATACATATGTATTCTTTTTCAGATTACCTTCTATTACGGGCTATTACAAGATATTGAATATAGTTCCCTTTGCTATACAATAGGTCCTTGCTGTTTATTTCATTTTGTGTGTAATAGTGTGTATCTGCTAACCCCAAATTCCTAGTTTACCCCTTCTCTTTCCCCTTCGGTAATCATAAGTTTGCGTCTTGTGTCTGCAAGTCTATTTCTGTTTTGTATCATTTTTTAGGTTCTGCATATAAATGATATCAGATGATATTTGTCTTTGTCTTAGTTCATGTACTGTGATAATCTCTAGGTCTGTCTATATTGCTGCAAATAGCATTATTGCATGCTTTTTATGGTTGAATAGTATTCCATTGAGGATATCCTGCATATTCTTTACCATTCTTCTGTGGGTGGACATTTACCTTATACTTTTTGTGGTTAAACAGTGTGGGGAAAAAAAAGGTGGTTGCTTACAGCTTCTGGAAACTCAGGCATTAAATTTATCTGGAGGTGATGCCACAGAAAGGAAAGTACTGGAAAAATGTTACTATTCAGTCTTCATCTTGACAAATTTTACAGTAAACTTGTCAACAAGTCTCCAAATTATGCCAACCCACTAACAGGTTAGAAGTCTAAGAAATAAACCCTAAGACCTACAGCCCCCCTGTTACTCACATCACACAGCGAGAGCCTGCCTTCAAACAAAGCAGATTTTAGAACCAAAAAACAGCTTAGCAAGAAATTTTATTATGTCAAGTGTGGAGAACATCCATCTCAAGGAGGACGAAGGGGTTCAGACTGAGCTGATCCCATTGTCTCAGAAGTTACATATAGTATCAACTCAATACATGTTTGCTAAATAAGTGAACAGCCCACGGGAGACCTAGGATGAGCACCAATTCTGCCATTGTTAACTGTGGGGCCTGCACTGCTTCACCGCCCCACCCCGCTGAGACTTGACTTCTTACGTGTGAAATGGTGGAGCCAGCAGAACCTCCTGGTGTCACTGAGCTAAAAGACGTGAGGGAGCGTTGCAGTGCACCAGCTCTACATTGTAGTGCAGCGCTGGATGGTAGGGATGTGGTTGAGCATCCAGTTCAACCAGAAAACAGTGCAGTGTATGGTTCATGTCAGGCTGCTTTTACTGGGAAACTACTTAGTCTTCTACTCCTGCTTTCCTTTAAATCACTTAAATCACTTTCTACCTATAAACAGTGGCACATTAGCCTTTACAGGTCCAGTAACTCAGCTTCGTTTATACTCAGTAGATATTTGAGAGTCTCCTCTGTACCTGGCAGGATGCAGTGCAAAGAAAGACTGCAAAGCGGGTGGAAAGGACAGGACGACGGGGCTGACTACTGGTCCAAGTCCCACTTCATCTTGAAGTCCCGTTACCCCCATGGCCTCAGTCTTCCAAACCACTCAAGAGGGCCATGTCTTCTTCAGAGGGAGGACCACAGTGAATGAGATGATGCCTGTGAGGCACCTTGAAAGGACCCGCCAAGAGCAGATGCTCAAGGAGAGAGAGCATCTTAGTTACCAGAGCAGTGATGACATGAATGGTGATGATGGTCCTGTTCTGGAGAAAACCGCTCTTGAGGAGAAATAATCGCTCAGCCAACTGAGTCACGAGGCAGCGTACAGCAGGGGCCAAGAGAAGTGAAGTTCCAGGGAAGGAGGGATGACATCCAAATGGAGAACCAGGAGGAAACATGTGCATATGCTTCCTCACACACAAAAAACATATGCACGCACACATACACACACATGCACAGGGGTCTGGGGGACTGGAGTATGGACCTGGGGACAGGGGAGAACTGGGAAGGCAGAGACACAATAAGGACTGTCCAGGAAAGGGAACATGAAGGGGAAAGGTGTGGCCTACCAGCCAGCCTCCTGCTACATCACCAACCCAGGAGTACCAACAGCTCATCACAGCCAGCTCTTTCTCATGATTCTGTGGGATGGCAGGTGGCTTGGTCACGGCTGGGTTTAGCTGGGGCGCCTTGACTTCCCCTCACATGGCACTTCATCCTAGACTTCCCCACAGCACATTGATGGGTTTCAGGGCCCCAGGGAGGGAAGGGAAGCTGCCAGGAGCCAATTACCACCACTTTCTGTCTTTCAAAACCAATCAGGAGACCAACCCAGATACAAGGGGTGAATAATCGGGGATGGGCTCCAACACTGCATGCAAAGGGGCATGGATCCATGGGGGAGGAGTGTGTGGTCCTGTGTGGCTGCATGAAACATGCCCTGCAAGGCCTGTTGAGTGGCACAGTTGGGGGAACATTTGGGAAGTGCTGAGTGGATCTGAGCTGGGATCCCTGCAGATGAGCCCACACAGGAGAGCTGTAGGCTGGGGTAGATCAAGGGGAACTCAGTCCAGACTGCTGGAGAAGTCCAAGCAGAGAGTAAGGGGGAGCCTAGAATTCTACTCTTCAGTGTATACCCTACAGAAGTGCATATGTACCTTCACCAAAAGAAATTTATAAGGACATTCAGGCATAGAAGTATTATTCAAATTAGCCAAAATCTGGTGACAATCCAAATGACTATCTGCAATAAAATGGAAACATGAATTTGGTATTTGCATACAGAGCAATATTCTACAGCAATTAAAAGGCAGGAAATGCTGCTATAAGCAACAAGGATGGACCTCACAAGCAAAATGTTGAACAAAAGAAGCCACACATAAAAGCAAATTTACTGCATGATCCCCTTTATACAAAGTTCAAAAACTGATGAAGCTGATCTGGAATGTTCCATGTTCCACGGGGTTATCTTTGGGGAGGAGGATCCAGTGACTGGGATGGGTCATCAGGGAGGACAATATCATTTTCCTGACCCAAATGTAAACACACATGTGTGTTTACTTCATGAAAACTCACCAAGTTGTACACTTATTATTTTTCTGAATGTATACTTCAGTTACAAACCAAAATAAATTTATTAAAAGATGAAAAGAGAATGAGGAGCTAGCCTAGGCTAGAAGCAGCAGTGATGCAGAGGAGGGGGAAATGACCTTGAGGGCAGGGCTGTCTACCGAGCATCTGTTGCTTGTGTCTGAGAGAGGAGGGGAGTCAGCGAGGACACTGAGGCTTCTGGTCATCCTGGAAGGTGGGACTGGACCAGGCAGAAGAGCAGGGAAGTCTCAAAGGCGCCATGCCTCTGGGGAGGCTGATGGAAGACGAGGTGAGAGAAAAGAGGAGTTACTCCAAGAGCGTGCTGGGTTTATGATTCTGGGGTGGACACAGTGGCGAGCAGGGACTCTTTTTTTTTTCCAGCCCTCTATGCATGCACACAGATACACGCACATTTCTCACACACTCAGACATACATGTGCACACTTTTGTGTGTGGACGCATTTGTGTGTTCACATGTACATGCATTCACACGTGCCTATACCCTCAAACACACAAGTCATTCAAATACATATGCACACATTCAAATACATGCTCGCACATGAACACGCACACATGTACACAAACATTCATATATGCACATATTCATGCATAGCTTAAATGTTTACACATGAGCATTTATGTTTACACATTCAAGTGTGAATACATGGACAGACATCAGACTGCATATGCACACACATACACACTTGATCATGCACACACAAATGAACACACACACACAAAACATGCACACACACACCTGCACATAGAAACACACACATACAGGGAGAGCCTGGCCACTTTTCTGAGACCCTGTCCTGGACAGCGTGTTAGTAAGTAGACCCCTGAAACTTGGAAATAGCTCCATCCTGAGTATCAGATATAAGGAGAAACCTGGTTGCCCCAGACGAATTCCAGCTACTCTCTCTGGGGGGATCTTTCATATGGCCTATCTCTTGGAGCCCCTCCTGGCCTAGCTGGGGCTCAGCTGACCTCATGCCCCACCTGCAACATCAGAGTGACAAAGGAAGCCGTCAGCATCTGCGTGTCCTTATGGAGGACCAGGGACAGAGCCCCAGCTCTTTCACTCATTCAGTAATTCTCCATAAAGTGATGCACACGAGTAAATCTCAACAGCTACAAGCAGAACTCCCAGACCAATTCAGCCTTCCTCAGGGTCCTGCTCTGGGCAGTTGATGGGCAATTCTGTGTGCTCCAAAGAGCTCTTGCGAGCTGGTCATCAGCCCATTAGCTCCATGAGTGCCAACCCTCTTTCAGAAGGCAAACCACCTCCCTCAG
Organism: Cervus canadensis; assembly: GCF_019320065.1. Taxonomy (NCBI): domain Eukaryota; kingdom Metazoa; phylum Chordata; class Mammalia; order Artiodactyla; family Cervidae; genus Cervus; species Cervus canadensis. Next base: position 55,433,416 of record NC_057395.1, read on the forward strand.
TAAGTCGAGCTCCTTTTCCAGCAGCAGCCCCAGCAGAGCCTCTCTGCAGGCATGCGGGCTGCAACCATGAATTATCCATACGCCTTGGAGCCTGTTTGACAGGGAACGTGGGAAACGCTGCACACAGGTTCAGGCAGTGTGGGACTCGGGTGCTAATTACTCCTCGCTGTCACTTAGCAGTACCATCACATCTGCTGGGGAAAGGGGTCCTTTGCCTGTCTTGTGGAAGAGAGGAGTGTAGGCAAACACCAGGATCCCACAAAGCATGCAAAGTAGCAAGCTGAGCAAATGGGTCTGTTTAATCTCAGAGAGGAAATGCTTTTCCAACAAGTTGCCTAGAAGGACAGTGGACTGAAGTTGAAAGTTGGTGGAGGGGGTTGGCGCAGGTGCAGGGGGTGGCTTTGGAGTAAGCCCGGCCTGCTTTTAGTGCCTTTGGGCAAATGACTTTGGCCACTTAGACTCATGCACTCACCCATGAGAGACTGAGATCAATGGGGCAGATACACAAACTTGCTCATCATCTTGAAGTTTTCCCAGAGGATGTAGCATTCAGAGGGCTCAGTCTTCTGAGGGCTTCTCAGCCTGCATGCTGGGTGCAGAGGACACTGTGAGTGCCCTGCCAAGATCCCCTAAAGTCTGTCAAGGATCCTGCTCCCTGCCAGCTTTCGGTTAGCTCCTGAGCCCCTTTGCCAGGACTTACTAAAAGCGTAGATACCAGGAGCTCATGGCCATCAGGGGAGCCCTTAGCCAATGACCAACTGCCATGAGATGTGCAAGTCCCAATCTGAGAAACCCCCCTAGCTCCCCAGAGGGTCACCTCCACGAACCCTCACCTGGCCTCTCCGCCTTTCCCATCCTGCTCTCCCCTCCCTTGGAGGGTCCTGGGAGGGCTCCTAGGCACTCCCCTGCTCCCGCATGGGCTCTCACTGGCCTTCATAAGCTTGTGTTGCAGGCTTGGCTCTTCCCAGATTCCCTCCCCCTTCAGGGGGCAGCAAGGATCAGCCTCATCACAGAACCACAAAGATAGCACCTCCGGTTTGGCTTCCAGGCCTTCCAGAGCACCCTCAGCATCCACACTTTGTCCAACTACAAAGGCTGAGGTTAGCTGTAGCCTCTTCCAGGGATGACCTGACCTTTATTACTATTCTGAATCTTTGCTCACCTTCCCTGCTGCTCAGTCCAGCAGGGGAAGAGACCAATTTCAGGCTTTTCTTTCAAAAATGGTAGTAGAATTTTACTTCTTATGAGACAGGCAGGAGAAGGGAGAATTTGTTTGTGTGTTTCTTTTCAAATTGTGGCCCAAGATTTCAACAGGAGGGTTCCAGGAATAATGTTTCAGAAATGACATTTGGGTTATAAGAAATTGTTTTGGGGTTTTTATTGAAATATGGATGTGAAAGCAGAAAGACAGGTTCAAATTTTTCTACTCTTTTTTTTTTTTTCCATATGAGGAATTTATAAAATATTCTCTTCTTACAACAGCTCTCAAAGAAGGGAACCTGTTCCCACCAGCCCCAAAGTTGACATTTGTGGAGAGTGAAATGGTAAAGGTGTGTCTTCCTGAAAGGGGGCTGGTTTGCTTTCCCCTAGATAAAAATAGCCCACCACAAGCTTCTATCCTCTGCAGTCATCTGTCATCCCTAGCTGGGTCCATGTGGACAAGTGAAACCAGGTCTCACAGGGTATAAGCCCTGAGTTACCCTGGAACCAGGACCACTTTTACAGGGTTTTTGGACAGTGGTATTACTTCTTAATAAGCTTGGGAATGGACCCTGGCCTGCTCTGACAGAGGCTTAAAATCTAAAGATAAAGGAATACAGGCAATACACACTCAGGCAATACACACTCCTGGAAGCAGCACTAGATAAACTCAGTCCCTGGGAAAGCTCATGTGCGTGGCTCAGAGCAAACTCTCCCCAGAGAATTCATTTAAAAACAAAATAATGCTCCCCTCTCCCTGAAACCTCTGCCTTCCACTCCAGGAGTATTGTAGATAAAGCTATTTTCACAAAAGCACTGGAACAAAACGGAAAACAAATGTAACATAACTAGTGACATTTTCCCGGGAGATGTCTAGTTTGAGTGTATTTCCATTTTAATGTCATTTTAAAGATCTTTATCAAAATTAGTTGCACATACTCTATTTTTAAATACATGTGCATTATTTAAAGTTTCCTTAAGAAGGAGGAAAACCTACTCTGGTTTGGCTGCCTGTGGCTTTTCTCATTTGCCATTTGATCATATCTCATCTTCCCCTATTCACATCTCGGCTCTGTGCTTGTGGAGCATCATCTTGAAAATTTCACACAGGAACACTTTCAACAGGGCTTAAACAAGTTGCTGACTTTGATTCATTCCTTGTTTCCTTTAAAAGCATAATGTTGCTTTGCAATTCACCTCCCGCCTATCAAAGATGATGTTTACCTGAGGCCTTTGAATGCATTTTGCTGGGATCAAAAGTAATTACTTTGCAAAGTTCATTTACGACTGCAGTGTCTTCTTTGCTACTGGATAAATATTTCATAAGCCTGAAACTCAGAGGCTGTTTGTTTCTCGTAGTTTTGCAAGCTTTTTTTTTTAATTAGCCCATATGCCTGTATTCTTTTTCTCCTTCCCTAGATTTCTTCATATCCTCTTACAGAATAAGATACTTTTAAAACAAATCTAAGGAATTTTCCCTCAAAATACTAAAGAAGCCATCGCACAGGGTACAAACGCGGAGCTGGGCATTTGCATGAGATAACACACGCCGATAATTTATTCAGTGTTCATTCAAGCCCACACATCCAGGCCCTGCCTCAGAAAAGGCAGTGGAAATGAATGCTTGCTCATGTTATTTCTGGGGACTCTGGTTATTAGTTAACTCGGAAACTTCTGAGATCTAAGACCTAGTTTTGGAGTGCATCATTAGATCTCAAACTCCCTTAGACGGTAGCATATGCCACTAGCTGCCTGCCTGCCTGCCTGATGACAGGAATACTTGCAGCAGCCGCCGACGTTTCTGCAAAATCCTGACTTCAGATAAACAAGCTGGAGCAGCTGACTCGGAACTGACAATAACTTCTCACCCAGCTGGCAGAGGATGGAGGCCTCAGTGAGAAAGCTGGAGGGAGGAGGAGATGTGGGGCATGCAGGGCAGGCAGGAGGCTCAGGTCCCATGAGGCCTGCAATTTTGAATCCGGCATCTGGATCTACTTTGGGGCATCACTGTTCCCTGTGCTCAAGTTTAGAGCATCTTAGTGAAGGTGCTCTGCCTGCCTGCAAGTGATGGGCTGGTGACCCAGACAATGGTCAGGGACTTGGATCAGGAGAGAAAAACACCAACGAGTGCCCAGTAACTCACAGCTCAACACTGTGTTCTGATGGGGCTTCCCTGGTGTTTCTCTTACCACTGAGCCCAAGTCTCCAGCATTCCTGTCCACTTGTACCAGCCACCCAGCAGCCTTCCAAGAAAGTCCTTTGTTGCTTAAAATAGCAGAGCTGGCTTCTCTTGCTTGCTACTGAAGAACTAAATGATCCATGTCTTATAGCAGTCAACAGGAACCAAGACCTCCCCTCACTTACCAGCCGTCACCCCGCTTCCTGTGTGCATTGAGGCAGGTTCATTGTCTAGATCCTCCCCAGCAGTAGCAGTAGCCCACGTGAGCTCTAGGTAGAGTTATCCATTATCCTCACAGTGCCCAGGAAGGCGTGAGTTACTCTCCCCACTGAAGGTGAGGAACCTGAGACAGCAGGGCTCAGGTAACGGGACCAGTGAATGGGCACTTAGGTTTTGACCAAGGTCTGTTTGACAACAAGGTCCACCTGCTCCACGCCGCCCAAGCCTTTTCAACATTCAATAGTAAACAAGTTGATTTTTTCTTTTTAAGTAGTTCCCTTCAATCTTTTCATTAGAAGCCACCCCCCTCCTTTGAATTAATAGCAGAGTCATTTTGTCATTTTCTCCACAAAAGTCGCATTTGGAATAAATTACCAAACACCAGAGTACTGGAGGGGAGGGGCGGGGACCAGCTGCTGCCTCCCTACCACCACCAGAATCCAGCAGTCAGATATGCAGAGCAGAAACCAGCACTCTGGGCAATTTGGCTTTTTCATTAATTCAAATAGGACCACACTCTCTGACCTCAATCTATTTCTAATCATAGGGTCTTAGGAAGCTTAGAGACGTAGCAAGCTTCACGAAGCCTCTTTGTGTTTCTCTCCTGTGTCAGCTCAAATGCTCAATTTCAAGCTCCTATCTGCCCTGTGTTCCTTCACTGAGAGCTGTTCATCTTCTTCATGTTTAGGAAACTGCATACTCAGTATAAATGTGCCATCCTCTGGTGTCTCTTAAATTCCGTCTGGAAGAATGCCGTGGGGAAAAGGCTTTAGCATATCTCCTTAGGCACTTGGGAGCTCAGAATTCACATGGAGATTAATGTGCTTGCTGCAAGTCACCACGAAGAGAGCTATAAATAGAGGGGCCTCTGTCCACGCGATTGAGGATTTTCGGGTCTAACCACGATATTTTATAACCCAGATCCCCACACAAGGGCAAGCATCAAGATGACTGTGCTCCGAGAGTTGATATTTTATGCACGAACTGGCTTCATTTCTGGAAGCTGTGAGCTTTTAAGACATGAGAGTCATAGAATATCCCACACTTCATCTGAGTTACACCTGGAGGTTCATTGGAGCACCCGTTGGCATAGTTTTGGGTCATAAATCCCAAGGGCTTCCGGAAGGCCACTTCCAGAGCTCTGGGAGGCTTTTTCCTCAGAGGTTCACTTTCTATTTTTGAGGATGAAGTCACTGCTTCCAGGTTGCATCTCTCTCGATAGGAAACCGAAGCAGCTCACTGGGGCTCTTCTCCTTTGCAAGCCCCAGCTGCACGTCTGTCCTGTGTTTCTCCCTAAAACATGGAGCACCATCTCTAGGCTGCTGTCCACTGTGTTCCCGAACCAGGCAGGGGCTGAGACTGGCCAGCCAGCCCCCACCTTACCCAGGATTTTATCCAGAGCAGTCCCGTGACCTCCAGAAACTGAACATACGTGATTCAAAGACAAAAGACAAGGACTGAAAGTCAAGGCTGTGTGTCATAACAAGTTTCCGCTGGATCAGGGTTTCTCAGCCATGTGACCACTGACATTTTGGACCAAGTCATTCTCTGTGGGGGGCTGTCCTGCATATTGTGGGACATGTAGCAGCACCCCTGGCCTCCATCCACCAGAGGCCTGTATCACTCCACTCCAGGTGTGACAGCCAGACAGATGTCCTGGGAGGAAATCATTCCGAGTTGAGAATCTCTGAGCGCTATGTTTATTGAGCTCCCATATGACTGTGATGAAAGTAATCTTTCCAAAGCTGAATTCCGAAGCCTAATATTCTGATGACCAGAAACAGTCCCGCCTGCAAGCCCAACTTCCTCTGTGATTTCTTCAGCTCTCACATCTACTGCCCAAACCTAAAGGTTGCAAGTAGAAGCACCTGAACCCATTCTCCCCAGAGCCCCACTTCTGAATCTCCATCCAAACATTTGAAATCAGGATCCGAAGACACCTGCACCCCATGTTCACTGCAGCACAGCTCACTGCAGCGAAACCACGGAAATAACTAAGTGTCCACAGACAGACAGAGACAGAGAAAATGGAGCATATCCATACGATGACATATTTTCCAGCCTTGAAAAGAAGATCCTGCCATATGAACCACAGGGATGAGCAGGGAGGACCTTATGCTCAGTGATATAGCCAAACACTGCATGAGCCTCTTACATGAGGAATCTAAAACAAACTCACAAAAGCAGACAGTAGATTGGTGGTTTCCAGGGCCTGGGAGGAGGGAGAAATAGGGAATTGATGATTAAGAGGCTTGAGTTCAGTTATGCAAGATGAGTAAGTCCCAAAGATCTGCTAAATAACAGTGTACCTGTAGTTAGCACCACTGGAAAGATTAGGCGGGTAGATCACATGTCAAATATTCCTACCACAGTGATAAGGAGAGGAAGAAAGAGCAGAACCATTTTGAATCCTGGAAGGGGAACTTGACAGTGAAAATGAAGCCCTCAGGAATCATCAACAACACCTGGTCCCTCCATCTCCTTGCCTGACCATTTCTAAGCGCACAGTCAGCTGTCCAGCCTGGAATAAAAGGTTTGTGTTGGGTTGTCACATGGATTCTTATGGCAATAACATTTGGAGCCTTTTACTGGGACATAAACTGTAAGCTAAAATGTCACCAGATTTTATTAGACAATCTAAACTTAATTGCAAATAAGTTGATGTACTCATAAAAGAGGATGTAAGACTGCCATCCAAGCAGGTGTCCAGGGACCATCCAGGAGCACGGGGCGATGACTAAGTGCTGACTTGTCCTCCACTCTAAAAGGCACTGCTTGGTTTCTGAAGTGCCAAGAGGAAAGAGTGATGTTGGCAGGAAGCGACGTTATTACTTAATAATAATAACACAGGGAAGCAGAGGTTAAAAGAGGTCAGTGCAAACCATGTTCCAAGACCATTTTCTCTGGAATAAAATTTTCATAAAGAGCTCTAAGTCTTTTTTATGGCCAGTGAGAACGTCATTGGGAAATTAATGGTGGATCTGAATGATGAATCTGCTTTCACATGGAAGGGTTGGTTTTATGAAAATATGCTTTTATGCCTCTAAGGCTGTAAATGAGAACAAGACAAGGATATATCCAGGAGGATCATTATTCCAAGCCAGGCTACCTGTCCCACCGCCTGAAGTTTCATCAGATTTATTGGAAATAAAAATACAGATCAACAGACACCTATTTTTCCTGAAAAGTTTGGTAGTTTTCTATTTTTTAAGATAAAATACACTTACTATTGTGAAGACTCCATGGTTTGGGTCATAATCTTATTTTTTCACCTTCTAATCTCAGAAGGATTCACCTAGGATAACAACTGCAAGGAAGAAATGTTATGAATATCAAAATGTTCATCAGTATATGAAATAAAGCCATTTTTCTTAATTATTCATTTATCTTCTAATGATCAGCTTTCAGAATGTGGTTATAGAGGTCTCCTATATATGCTGTAACCAATGACTATAAACTGGGGGCACTTCAAACAACAAAAATGTATCCTCTCATGGTTCTCAAAGCTGGAAGTCTGAAATAAAAATATAGGCAACACCACCACACTTCCTCCAGAGCATCTGGGAAGGACCTCCCCATGTCTCTTCCGGCTTCTGACAGTTGCTCACGATCCTCAATGTTGCTTGGCATGTGGCTGTGTCCCTCCAGTCTCTGCCTCGTCATCACGGGCCTTCTTTCCTGAATATCTGTCTCTGTGTCCACATTTTCTTCTAACAAGTACAAGCGTCATTATATTAGGACCCATCATAGCTGCAATACAAGCTCCTCTTAACTAATCACATCTGTAGAGACCCTCTTTCCCAACAAGTCACATTCTGAGGTTCTGAGATTCCTGAGAATCTGAGGAATTCTGAGGTTCCCACGGACATGACTTTCTAGGGATGCTGTTCAACCCAGCAGAATGGTACACAGGATCCCCAGACCCATGGTCACAAAACACGACTTCCCTGGAATGCGGTGAGGTTACATCATCTTCCTGCCATAATGGGGACCTCCTGCCCTGGTCCAGCACCTCTCCTCTTAGTTAACGTTACTTGATTTACCTTTTATTTTTTTATTCAACTGACTCACTTTCTTACTGAGTGTGTTTTTACAGGAAACTTGGTATCACCATTGTGATAAAAACAAACCTCCCTTGCATGCAGTATAAGATGATCTTAGAAATCAGTTCTAAGAAGGTCTGTGGTATCCTGGTAAGTGTCCAGTGGATGCTGCCATCTGCCACAGCTCCTGTCTGAGGAAGAAAGGCAGACTGGCAGGTGGAAGATGGGTTGGCACCTCCAGGAGACTTCCGGCTCCAGTGTTCAGGGCAGGTGGAGCCGCAAAGGCCAGGGCTGGTGTGCATGTAGCTGGTGCCTTGGTGTCATGTCCCTGGACCACCTGAAAGCATCTCCCAGACATGTCTGCACTTGGGACCCACTATCAAAATGACCACAACCACACCGTGAAGGTAGACAGACCTGTGTCCACTTTAGCAACCTTGGGCTTCAGGTTGCTCCCCAGTCAATGGGATTTACTGTTACAGACCCAACAGCCAAACCTCTGGAAGGAGTGTCCACCCCCCATCTCCATTCACCCTTTCACCACATCCCCTCGGTTCACTGCAGTTTGGCTTGGACCCACCAGTCACCCACGGCAGCCTCTTGCTCAGGCCACTGTGTTTCTCCTGACCTGACCCTTCTTGGCTACTGAGGAGGAGGAGCAGGTGCCTGACTTGATGGAGCCATGGCTGATCTCTGCTCACAGCTGGGACCACAGCTCCTGGCTCCGCCTTGCCTCCGGGAGCTGATGCTCGTCTTGTCTGGGGGTCTGAGCCTGGTGCTGATCTGCCCTAAGTCTTCCCCCATCACTGCACACATTCTCAGGGTGATCGCACCACCCCAGGGCTGCCCTCCCATCAGCAGGTACGCACCTCCAGGTCCAAGCCTCCAGCCGTGGCTCCCGTGGCTCCAGCACCATTCAGCCAATCGCCTCCTCAGCCCTGCTCACCTGGGGGATCCCCTTCTGGACTCAGCTCCCACTCTACTACTTTGGGGAGCCTGGCACATCCCCACTCTCCCCACCCCTGTGCTGCTTCACACCAGCACTTCAGTTCCTGTGAGAGAACTCAGCCTGCTTCTCTGTCATCTTCTGTTGACTTTGTCTCAGATCCTTGTAGCTGGGAACCCTTCTGGGGGCAGCTGGAACTCTTATCCCAGCACAGTGCAGGCTGAAAGTGGCTGCTGCATACTATTCATTCATTCATTGATTTAAAATAGTGTCTACTGTGTGCCAGGCCCTGAATTAGGTGCTACAGATTCATCAGTTCAGTTCAGTTCAGTCGCTCAGTCATGTCCGACTCTCTGCAACCCCATGAATTGCAGCACGCCAGGCCTCCCTGTCCATCACCAACTCCATAGTGAACAACAAAAAAAAGTAACTGTTCCCTCCCTCAGTTCCACTGCCGTTTACACTCACGGGAGGGAAGACAGACCATAAATGGATAAATATAAAATATGTCAGATGGTGACAAGCGCTACAAAACAAGCAAAAGGCAGGATGAGTTTCAATAAGAGCTCGAGTCATATTGAGATGCAGTGAGGAGAGGTTCACTGGTAGCCTGGGCATCAGTGGGGGAGGAGCAGCCATGTGGTTATGGGAGGAGGACACCGGGTGGGGGAGAGGCAGGGGCCACGGTACGGATGGGCTGCAGCCCAGGAGCAGCAGAGGGGTGGTCAGTGAGGTCCACGGGGAAGGCGAACCAATTCCCGTCATGCCTGCCACGGTTCAAGGTCACCATCAAGGGATCCTTAATTCCCAGCCTCCCTCCCTGAGCTCCTGAAAGAGGAGCCAGAGGTCATCCACCTGTTAGCAAGGGAGGCTGGCAGCTCAGGTGAGTGAGGCTCCAGGGTGAGGGTGGGGAGGCAGGTGTCTTCAAGGCCACACCTCCAGACGGCGCACACCTTGGCCCTCCCGGGTGCCAAGTCAGCCAAGAACTCACCCACCCCTGCCAGTCACTGGACCTCACATCAAATTAGCACAGAGAATTAGAGCCTGGATATGTCTGTTGGCTGTGGTGTTTGCTCTACATTTGCAGGAAAAATTCAAGAAATAGAACAGGAGTTCAAAAGCCCATGTTCTCCTGGTGGTGAGCATCTCCTGGCTTCCTAGCCTCGGGGTGTAATAAATTGCCTATTTTAAAAGGTTTGTTTTCAGGCAGGTGAGGGATTTTGTCCTGTGGTCATCAGCAGCATAAATTAGTGGGTTCTTTCAAGGGGGGTTATTTACTTAGCAAGTAAATTGGGATAGATCATCGCTAAATTTTGCCATTTGGCACATATGATATTTATGCACTTAATAGCTTCATTAAGGAGGTTTCTGGGAGTATATTACCGCGCGAGCCTATAGATCATTGGGCAATAAATTTAGAGAACTCTCCTTAGCATTTATCTAATTTGGCCATGGTTTTAATTAAGTGTTTCAGCTAACGATTCCCATTTATGTTTAATAAAATTTATTGTAGAAAAACAAGTTATCAAACCCCAATTTATTCAAGTTCCTTCAGCTGATGTGGCTGCCCAAGTGCAGTGCCTATTATGAGTTGAATATTTGCATTCAGAGTCTCCACAGCTCTGAAGGAGGTGCTGGTCAGAGGCATCTGATAAGGAGTCAGAGGCTGGACGTCACCCTCACAGTCACTCACTTGGACGGGGAGGAGGATATGGTCAAGATACCCTGGTGGTTATGGATGACATCGTCTTAGCAGCTGCAGGTCAAGGCTGCTTTTGGAACTGATTGAAATGCAGACTGGTGGTGCTTGTCCCTGGGCCTCCCATCTTGCCTCAGGTTATCTGACAATGTATTCTCCACTTGAAACCAAACATCTTCTCCAGACTGCACCCACCCTATAGTCCATAGCCCATCAAAGGCAATCTCGCATTGTTCTTTAAATGTGAGGACCCTGTGGGTCTGTGGGGCTCTGCCCATGCTCCGCCCTTGTGACCCCAACTCTCCATCCGCACGCTGCCCCTGTGTGTGTGGCTGACAGCCACAGTCAAGGCCCTAGCACCACACCCTGCCCGCCACCGTCCCTGGGATTGCTGGAGACCTTTGGTGTCTCTGCTGAGCAGGCACACTGCCCCCAGAGGCCTACACAAGGGTGTTCACTGCAGCACGTTTTTGTGAAATAGTGAAAAACATAAATCACCTGGAAGGCCCACAGAGGCTTTGTAAAACGTGGAATATTCCTATAGCACAAGCTGTCCAGCAGCTAAAAGAATAGATGGATCTGTGTGTGATAATATGAAAAACTCATCAGGCTGAGCTGAGTTTTTAAAAAAGTGAAAAGAGACATGGTGCTTTTTATATCAAAACAGAATAAAACAATATTAGACATTCTCTGTGGAGATATGTAGCTATCTGAATGCTTAGCTAGGGCTTTCCTGGTGGCTCAGGTGGTAAAGAATCTGCCTGCAATGCAGGAGACCTGGGTTCAATTCCTGGGTCAGAAGGATCCCCTGGAGAAGGGAATAGCAACCCACTCTGGTATTCTTGCCTGGAAAATTTCATGGACAGAAGAGCCTGATGGGCTACAGTCCATGGGGTCGCAAAGAGTCGGACATGACTGAGTAACTAACACACACACACACACTTAGAACATTCTAGCAGAAGATGCAGAGCTGGTAACAGTGGTTGCCTCTGAGAAGGGGTGAGGACAGAGAATGAGTGATGGGTAGAGGGAAATGACAGAGTTGGCCAGGAAGGACTTTAACCTCACGTGGAATGCTCCACCTTCTTTTTATGAGAGAAGATATTCACTTGTTGGTAGCTAAAGTAAATATTAATCAGTTTTTTTGAAAGATGGCCATATAATTTTCACTGAAATATACAGATGGAACCATTTATGAGGATGAAAAGGAAGCACATCAAAAATACTTAGATGCCGTTTAAGTGTCTGCTTTGCTCCTCACTTAGAGAAAAATAATTGGATTACTTGCGAAAAGAAAGCAGACTCAGAAAATATGTCTGATCCACTACACCAAGCTGTTAACAATTTACAAGGATCTTCGAAAAGCATTGCCCTAAACCTTGGAATTTTCTTATTGGAAATTTTCCATAATACTGGAGGTGGTTGAGAGCTGAATAAAGCTGGAGCCCATCAATTTAGTTTTCTCATTCTTGCAATATGGGTTTTTTTTCTTTTAATTTACAGTCACCTTTTAATTCTGATACAGTTGAGGCAACTTATGGTTAAGAATATCACTGTGTCCATAAACTTGGTGCAAGGTAGAGATTAATTTTCACAGCCTAAGGGAGGCAGTCATCCACTGGATAATAATAGCAGAGCTGAAACACTGCTAGAGACCACCTAGCCCAGCTCCGTCATTTTATGTACACAACAAAGGATTAGAGACAGCAAGTGATAAAGCTATTCAAGGAGAGATTAAGCTTAAATCATATTATTTAGCACAGGCCCTTGCAGTGTACATTTAGAACGTAGCTTGGCTACGTTCCCTCTGTTTTCTAAAAACAGACCCACTTTTCATCTATGATTGGCTATATAATTTGCAGGTCCCAGTGCAAAATGTAAACCTGGGGTCCCTTGCTTAACAATTATTAAGAACATCACAATAAGAGCAGAGCAGTAAATCAAGCGCAAGGCACTTCTGAGCACAGGACAGGCTGAGTACGCACACTATTTCTCCTCCATATGGCAGTGTGGGCACTGTTTCCAGCTATACCCAGCCTGAGGGTTAAAACACATGACCCTGTGCCAAACCAGCCCCCGCATCACATTGCTCCGGCCACAATGAGCAGTTCCGGGGTGAGCATGCGAACCACACCAGAGTAGGAGCCTGATGAGGGTGTTTCCTGGAAGCTCTATTCCCCTGATGTGGACCTTGGGCCATGTATTAATAACCTAGTCGCTACTGGCAGCCTTCCTGTGGCCATGAGGAGGGATCTGTCTGACAAGAAGCGAACACAGCAGCCTACAGAGCTGAGCTGGGAACCCAAGACAATCTGGCTCTGAAGCTACCTGTGAGGCTCTTACAACAAACTTCCCCATCACATGATCCAGTACCTTTCATTTAAGCCATTTTGAGTTGGGTTTTCCGTCACTTCCATCCAAAAGCATCCTTTCAGCTGTGAGTTCCCACAGATTGTTAAGGGTGTCCGTTTTTCACAACCTTATTGTGAGAAGTAATTTGGATTGTCAATTAATATTTAAAATATTTGTGCTATTTGCCATATGAATTCTATTTCTAGGAAGAAATTTATCCTAAAGAAATTGTCACCTAGTTACACAAACACATATTTTTTAAATGGTTTTTGCAGTATGGCTTGTAAATGTGAAAAATTGGAAACACCCATATTAACGTCAATACCAATACTAATTAAACTATGGTCATTTCATTTTTCCCAAACAACAGAGAAAAGTTGAAAAGAATGAGGTTGATATGAATTTAGAAAGAATACACAATTTGTTAAGTAAAAGAAGCAAGCTGTTTTTGTTTCCTCTCAATTTTGTAAAATAATGAGGAGGTACTACCACATACCTACAGAGAAAAAAGCTGCTGGAGAATGTGGGGAATTAAATGGAGGGGATTTCATTTTACAGAACACGTAAACATTCAAATGCTGCAGAAATCTAATGAGGATGTATTGCTTTTACACTGGTGGGGGGCTGGGGAAGAAAAAGACATTTTAAGTTGCCAAGCACATAATTTTTCTGGAGGTATTTGACCATAAGTAACCCATATCTGTTTTTCCTCCTGCAGATTCTCTGTGGACTGAGGACTGAATGTTCAAGAATAAGAGCAATGCTCATCCCCGACACCAAGGACTCACATTCCCTGCTGATGTGAACAGCCCAGAGAAGTTGGTTTCCTGTCTCAGGATCCCCAGTAAGCATTTCTTGCCTATTTTCACATGATCACCTTGATATGTTTGGAATGTGTCTTATATCTGAGAATTGAATGTTTCTAAGGCATAGTGGGTACCTCTCTACATTAATGAGCTTCTGAGCCCTTGTTTCTTAATGAAGGTGTAGATGTTTACTGAGCATAATTTACTATCATGCTTCAAGCACTGAAGAAGCAGTGCTGAGGGTGTCGGTCATGGTTCTCTCCTCCTGGAGCCGGGGGGAGATAGACATCGGGAGAGGTGGAAAGACACAGCCTTGTGACCACGGGTACTAGGCTCACGCAGCCCGTGGCATCACAGAGGCTTCTGGAAGTGGTGTGGTTCCAGGCGAAGCTTGAGACTGGATAACAGTCATCAGGGATTCAGGTCCACCTAGCAGAGGGACCTACATGTGTGAAAAGGAGGGCAAAGAGAGAAGGAGGAGTAGGAGCTGGAAAAACTAAGTGAGCCCATCTTGCCTGAGCATGTGTGGGGTGGATAGGGAGACATGTGAGCTGGACAAGAAGCACAGCAGGTGGGCCTTACAAGTGCCTCAACATCTCATCATTTCTTTCTCGTAAGGAAAATGCAAAGCCACTGGAAGGTTTAGGTCAGGAGTCTGTGATTATGTTTGCCCCATGAAGGGACCCCCTGGCTGCAATGATGGGGATGGGTAGAGGGGCCAAGCTGGTCCAGGCAGGAACACTTGAGGCAGAGAGAGGGTTCTGATGGGAGACTCAGCCTGACTGGTTTGGGCTCATGGGGAAATGGGCAGGAGGAACCCACTCCCCTCTTTTGCTGCTGTCCTGAAAGTGGAGAGTCTTTGTGAGGCCTCGCTTCTTACTGTATGTACTGTCAGCTCCGTGGTGAGGGCAGCAGGACGTCAGAGGCATGGTCAGCTATGGAACTTGCCACACAGGCGAAAAATGAAAACGTGGGCCCTTGTTCAAAAGGTCCCGAGTGCCTGAAGTCAGGCCCCTCTGAGCACAAAGATAGGAAGGCAGCCCCTGGTTTCTGCCAGGGTTAGCAGCGGTAGGTATTGCAGCCACTTGGGTTACTTGCCAAGAACAAACTCAGCTATTGTCAGAGGAGAGACGAGGTGTGAGGTGGGCCTCTGAGGTCCACTCTCACGGTTTCCCCAAGCGCAGCAATAGTCTGAAGCAGTCGGAGGCAAGCTTTCTCCCACTTGAAAAGCAAGTCTCATCAATTTTAAAAAGTGCTTAAAAGCCCTAGAAATACCTTCTTGTAATGCAAGCAGTGACTGTGTTAGTTGCTTCAAGAGCCACTCCACTCCCCACCCATCAAGCTACTAGGAGAATATGCACATCCACGAGCAGAAACTACAGCCATTTCCCCCATAGGACAGCGGATCCGTATATAAAGGCAGACTTGTCTCGGCTTTTAATCTTCATTTTAAAATCATCTCTATTCAAAGTGAACACCCCCCAGGACCTACCTGTCATAGAAGGAAGCACCGGCAGGGAGCTTCAGGCTTGGCGGCTTCTCCGACCATGATACTAAATTGAAAGGGGTTAGGGGTTTTACTGCATTTGTTATTTTTCTGTGAGTGCTTTGGTAACAAAGACCCACAGGTTTTGAGTGATCTGTCCTAAACCTTTCTTACCCATAGGCCTTATTTGTTTTCAAGTGTTGTTTGGTTTGGGCTTCCCAGGTAGCACAAGTGGTCAAAAACCCACCTTCAGATGCAGGAGATGAAAGAGACAAGAGCTGGATCCCTGGGTGGGGAAGACCTCCTGGAGGAGCAAATAAGCACATGCACGCATGTTGTTTGGTTTTATTTTCCGTGCATGATTTCACATGACAGGCTTTTAAGACTGTGGGCATGTGCTACATCACCTCAGTCGTGTCTGACTCTTTGAGACCCCATAGACTGTAGCCTACTGGGCTCCTCTGTCCATGGGATTCTCCAGGCAAGAATACTGGAGTGGGTTGCCATGCCCTCCTCCAGGGGATCCTCCCAACCCAGGGATGGAACCAGCATCTCTTACGCCTCCTGCATTGGCAGGTGGATTCTTTACCACTAGCGCCACCTGGGAACCCTTTAAGACTGTATGGGTCATGTTATAGCTGAAACTCCTGGGTCTGAATTTCGGGGGGCCCCCTAAAAGGTTTGCCCTGTCTGTGTGGTGAGAGCTTAGCCCTTGCCTCGTGCTCCTGCCCTTGCTGGGCCACAGCTCTGCCCTGCGCATCGGGGGATCCTGCCCTCCAGCGAGGAGACAAGGAGAGAGACGTGGGGTGAGGGAGTCTGCAGGGGTGTGTGCAGAGGGTCCGTTTTCTGAGACAGTGCAGAGAATGGAGGGGGGCAGGATTCAGTGAGGAGGAGGGAATAGTGACTCCAAGGAGAGCATTTGAGTCTTCAGACATCAAGCTTCTGATCAGCATAGCAACAAACAATCCATCCCCGAAAAGGACAGATGGATCGCCAAGTACAGGTGTTAATTGTGTGTGTGTGCATATATATATATATATATATATATGCATCATATACATATATACATCATACATATATGAAGGGATGAGAGAGCAAGGGAGGGGGGGAGGGAGGCAGCACTCTGTTTGGCTCCGGTTTATCTGCTTCCTCTCAGTCTTTATCATCTCGCCTCCTTCTGCCCACTGATTTCAGCAGGGCTCCCCAAAGGCTTCCCCAGGGGCCCCCCAGTCCCTCCAGGCCCCCTCTATGTTCCTCTCCCAGGGGTGTCCTTGGAGTTGTTTGCCGGGCAGCTGCACGTCTCGCCTGTAGGGGGCACCATTCACACAGGACACAGCCCAGCAGGTATGTGATGAGGGAGTCTCCCATCTGACCTCCTCTCTAGAAAAGGAACCAGACCCTCTAAGCTCTTAGTTAATTGCCAGACACCCCCTCGCCAGCACCAGGCACCAACACCCTCAGTAAACGAACATCAGCTGGTTTCTATCACTAATAATGAAAAACAGTATTATTAATAAGTATAGAGCTGCTGTTAGCCAGAGCTTATCAGGGCGAGAGGGTGCTAAGCTGATGCTCACTCCCACCTGGGGTGTCAGGGTCACGGTATCGGCCTCCCATTGAGATCCTGGCAGGAAGGCAGGGCCTGACTTCCGGGAAAGTCCTCATCTGTCCCACGGAGGTAGCTACTGCTAGAGACACACTCTACTTTCCCAGGACGGGGCTCCACTTCTCCAGCTTCCTGTCTGAAGCTCCTGATCTAATTCTCTGCTCCTCTCCCCCGACCGCTGTTAACACTCAGCAGAAACCACCACTAATTCCAGGAGTTTACTTTCAAAAGAATTTCATTTGAGTTTACAAGAAGGTAACAGAAGCCCTTTGATCTCAACAAGGCACATACTGTTTCATTCCATGCTTTATGAAACAATTTTAGACTAATTATTTCTGACAACTTGCAAATGTTTGTAAACTTTTTCAATGAGGAAGCGGCACAATTATGTCTTCCGCTGACAAACAGAAGGAGGTTTTCCTTTGTGCGGTGTGGCTGATGTCTTTCCCCCCCGGAGAATTCGTAAGCCTTGATCTTCTAAGGCTCTGATTTCCGCTGAGATTCAGAATTAATCAAATTGTCCTCCAGCCTTTTGAGTTAAATTTAACTAAGCAGGTGAAAAGCGGCTGAGGTGGGAATCTTTCCCTGTGAGTTACATCTTTTGTCCTGTGGTTGCGATGGTCATGGGCAGGCGCTGGCCTTCCTCCTGGCTCCTACACCGCCACACTCATGGCCCTTTGTGTCATTTCAGTGTGTCTCTGCCGATAACTGTATGCTGCTGATAAACAGGCCTCTCAATTAAATAGAACCTGGATTCTCAGTCAACTTCACCATTAAAGAAAATTACCCCAAATCAAGGCTATTTGCAACGTGGTGGGAATGATCCTGGGGCCTGTGGAAGCCCCCAAGTTTCTGGACATTATAAATTCAAAACCACAGAATTCCAGGGAGGTAAAGTGAGGCCCCCGGGCTCCGTACAGCAGAGAGACAGATTCAGGGCTGTCTCTTTGAGGCCCGGCTCACATTTTAATACCCTTTTGATTATTTACCATTGTTAATTCACGTATATGCACTGTAGGCAGGTGGAAATATTGCAAAGTCAACCAGCCCTTAATCCCTAGCTAATCCCTGGTCAACTAACTATATCCTTCCTTTATTAAAAAAAGAAAAAGAAAAGGCATTCTGAATCTTTTGTTGAAAACAAATTGCCAAGGTGAAGAATAGACCTTTTCCTTCCCTGGAGACCAGTGCATTAGCTTCCACAATCCAGTGAAATAAAAGAGATCGCTGTCTGCTTCTCTCACGTGTTTTTCCAGGGCACCAACAAAATTCTCATTATTTTCAACATAAATCTGTTTTGTGATATATTTGAATGAAAAATTCCTTTTTGCACCTTGGACACAAGAAGAAATTCTTGATACTCGCCATTAGGGGTCGGCCCCCAAGAAGTGGAGACTTTGCCAAGCCGGATTCTTTCCCAAGAGAAAACCCAGACAAACTTGGATTTTTCGTTTTTAAGATGTAACCAGAAGAAGCAGATGCAACAGGAATTTCTAACATGACCTAATCAGGTCACTTCTACTGGGGCACGAGCAGCAATGTCTAAGGATGGGGTGCTTTAGAGGGAAAACAGCCACTCAGACTGCCTCAAAAGGGCACTTATTCTGAGGAATCTCATGCAATCCAGGAACAAGGAAGCGGCCAGTTTCCAACAGGATAGGCAGGAGACAGAAGGCCCCTGGGACTTTGGGCAGCCCTGCTTGAGTGCCTGGGACCCTTCCCACCAGGCCAGGGCCCCACTGAGAGCAGCACAATGCAGCATCCCAAGCCCCTCACCACGTTGTTCCCCAACCGAGCAATTCTGGGGCTAAAGACAGAGCCTGCTAGTCCTCTCCTGAGGCAGTGATATGCCAGCATCACAGATTTCACACATCTGCACTATCCTTGGCTTCATACTGCATGGCAGGAAAAATGTTTCCTCTACCCCTCTTGGTTCTTTCACTGGTCTAACAAATAAGTTAGCATAGGGCATATTAACAGGGGAAAAAGTGTAGTTACATGTGTATGGAGTTTCCATAAGAATTGGAGACCCACAGACAGCTGAAACTTACCAGCAGTCCTAAGCTAAGGAGAAGAGGGTAAGGGGTCAACACCAGAAGTGAGTAAGACAGTTCATAGGAAGTGGGAAAGCAAATGTCTGGTAAATAAATATACCAGACATAGACAGTAGGACACAGAGAGGATTCTGATCTCCAGCTCCCCCCAGCTCATCACACCTCACCATATTCTCTGATCACACCTCACTTCCTGCATCAGGCCCTGTGTCTACTTTCTTTTAGGCAGTTAAGGGAGAGGTATTGACCTACCAGAAGCAGGAGATAGTAAGAAGAGGTGGCAAGAATACACAGAACTATACAAAAAAGATCTTCACGACCCAGATAATCATGATGGGGTGATCACTCACCTAGAGCCAGACACCCTCAAATGTGAAGTCAAGTGGGCCTTAGGAAGAATCATTACGAACAAAGCTAGTGGAGGTGATGGAATTCCAGTTGAGCTATCTCAAATCCTAAAAGAGGATGCTGTGAAAGTGCTGCACTCAGTATGTCAGCAAATTTGGAAAACTCAGCAGTGGCTACAGGACTGGAAAAGGTCAGTTTTCATTCCAATCCCAAAAAAAGGCAATGCCAAAGAATGCTCAAACTACTGCATAATTGCATTCATCTCACATGCTAGTAAAGTAATGTTCAAAATTCTCCAAGCCAGACTTCAAAAATACATGAACCGTGAACTTCCAGATGTTCCAGATGGTTTTAGAAAAGGCAAAGAACCAGAGATCAAATTGCCAACATCTGCTGGATCATCAAAAAAACAAGCAAGTTCCAGAAAAACATCGATTTCTGCTTTACTGACTATGCCAAAGCCTTTGACTATGTGGATCACAATAAACTGTGGAAAATTCTTCAAGAGATGGGAGTACCAGACCACCTGACCTACCTCTTGAGAAATCTGTATGCAGGTCAGGAAGCAACAGTTAGAACTGAACATGGAACAACAGACTGGTTCCAAATCGGGAAAGGAGTACATCAAGGCTATATATTGTCACCCTGCTTATTTAACTTATATGCAGAGTACATCATGAGAAACGCTGGGCTGGATGAAGCACAAGCTGGAATCAAGATTACTGGGAGAAATATCAATAACCTCAGATATGCAGATGATGAAGAAGGCAATGGCAACGCACTCCAGTATTCTTGCTTGGAAAATCCCATGGACGGGGGAGCCTGGTGGGCTACAGTCCATGGGGTCGCTAGAAGTCAGACATGACTGAGCGACTTCACTTTAACTTTTCACTTTCATGCATTGGAGAAGGAAATGGCAACCCACTCCAGTATTCTTGCCTGGAGAATCCCAGGGACAGGCGAGCCAGGTGGGCTGCCATCTTATGGGGTCGCACAGAGTCGGACATGACTGAAGCGACTTAGCAGCAGCAGCAGCATGCAGATGACACCACCCTTATGGCAGAAAGTGAAGAAGAACTAAAGAGCCTCTTGATGAAAGTGAAAGAGGAGAGTAAAAAGTTGGCTTAAATCTCAACATTCAGAAAACTAAGATCATGGCATCTGGTCCCATCACTTCATGGCAAATAGATCGGGAAACAGTGGAAACAGGGGCAGACTTTATTTTGGGGGGCTCCGAAATCACTGCAGATGGTGACTGCAGCCATGAAATTCAGAGACACTTACTCCTTGGCAGGAAATTTATGACTAACCTATACAGAATATTAAAAAGCAGAGACATTACTTTGCCAACAAAGGTCCGTCTAGTCAAGGCTATGGTTTTTCCAGTGGTCATGTATGGATGTGAGAGTTGGACTATAAAGAAAGCTGAGCACCCAAGAATTGATGCTTTTGAACTGTGGTGTTGGAGAAAACTCTTGAGATCCCTTGGACTGCAAGGAGATACAACCAGTCCATCCTAAAGGAGATCAGTCCTGAGTGCTCATTGAAAGAACTGATGCTGAAGGTGAAATTCCAATACTTTGGCCACCTGATGCAAAGAGTTGACTCATTTGTAAAGACTCTGATGCTGGGAAAGATTGAAGGCGGAGAAGAAGGGTACGACAGAGAATGAGATGGTTGGATGGCATCACCGACTCAATGGACATGAGTTTGGGTAAACCCCAGGAGTTGCTGATGGACAGGGAGGCCTGGCGTGCTGCAGTCCATGGGGTCGCAAAGAGTCAGACACGACTAAGTGATTAAATTGACTGAACTGAAGGGACAGGTAAAAAGAAAAACTTCCCGAGTCTCCCATTTCTTAAAAAGGATCAGCCTAAAAACATCCTCATGCCAAAGAGATACATTTGGCGGTGGCAAGTTTTGCTCCCCTATAGTATCTTCTTGGTAAATGTAAAATTAATAAAAAAAATTTTAAGAACAAAACTATGACACCCGCCCCCCCAATTTGCCTGCAAGCTAATGTTCTCTTTGACTTGGCGGTGCCTAACAATGCCACTTCCTGGATAGGCTCACACATGTGGGCTGATGTGAGTGCAAGTTACTTCCAATTGCTCTGCGTTTAGCATCAAAAGATGAGAAGCAACTTGTGCCCATCAGTAGGGAATGGTGGTTGAACAATGGCACATCCATACAATGGAATTCTATGCAGCAGAACAGAGTGAGGAAATACACAAATAGAGAAAGGTTGCCAAGGTGTATTATTATGCAAAGAGGGTTGCAGGAGGCAGGCCTGTACACAAAGTACCTACCACTTTGTGTAGTAGCCTGCACTGGGGGAGTGTGTCTGTTCAAAGGAGGCTTCATTTGCATAAACTCTTTGGAAAGTTGCTCTGAAGGAAGGAAGCAAGAGCCTCAATGTAATGTGGATGGGAGCTGGGTGATGGGAGAAAGGGCTAGAGGCAGAAACCATCAATGTGCACCTTTTCATACACATTTCATTTTGAGCCTGGTGAGTGTACTGCCGTGCCAATGATAAATGAATGATATTTTAAATGGACCTAAGTTGCAAATTCCAAAGAACGTTCATTCCTATAAATGGAAAAGCAGTACCACTCTTCTTAACTAGACATAACCTTAAAAATTTATGAAACACGACCAGTGTTACTGAACATTTGGCCTAGTCACCTGCAGAAGCTGCCACTCCGGGACCCTCTCTCTGTTTCAGAAAGGAGTAAGGGTTGTGAGTGGTGCTCACCCAGCAGGAGCTGAGTCTTATGTGATGTCACCAGGTCAACAGAGAGCTGAACGAAGTGATTTCCCCTGTGACTCACATCATTTTATGCCACGTCTGCAAACCACTGACCATGATCCTACATGCCCAACTTCAAAAAACTAAGGAACTATTATAAACAGTGCTGCGATGAACATTGGGGTGCACGTGTCTCTTTCAGATCTGGTTTCCTCAGTGTGTATGCCCAGAAGTGGGATTGCTGGGTCATATGGCAGTTCTATTTCCAGTTTTTTAAGAAATCTCCACACTGTTTTCCATAGCGGCTGTACTAGTTTGCATTCCCACCAACAGTGTAAGAGGGTTCCCTTTTCTCCACACCTCCTCCGCATTTATGGCTGTGACTTTTGGATTAGCAGCCATCCTGACTGGCGCTGTAATGGTTACCTCATTGTGGTTTTGATTTGCATTTCTCTAATAATGAGTGATGTTGAGCATCTTTTCATGTGTTTGTTAGCCATCTGTATGTCTTCTTTGGAGAAATGTCTGTTTAGTTCTTTGGCCCATTTTTTGATTGGGTCATTTATTTTTCTGGAATTGAGCTGCAGGAGTTGCTTGTATATTTTTGAGATTAATCCTTTGTCTGTTGCTTCATTTGCTATTATTTTCTCCAATCTGAGGGCTCCGGCCTTTGCACTGGGAAGAACCCAGAGGAATCGGGTGGAGAGGGAGGTGGGAGGGGGGATCGGGATTGGGAATACATGTAAATCCATGGCTGATTCATATCAATGTATGACAAACCCACTGGAAAAAATAATAATAATAATAAAAAAATAAATAAATAAAAATAAATGTGTAACAATTAAAAGCTAAAAAAAAAAAAAAAAAAACACTAAGGAACTGCTGGCTCCTCCTCTCCCCAGAGAACAAGCTGCCTTCATGCACTGACTTGGTCCTTGTGGCCACTCATCTTTTTGGAACGCTGTAGCAGTCAGACACGGCTCTCGAGCCAGCTAACAAGCAGCACAATCAATACACAACATCTATTACGGGTGCCACAGTCTCCGCTTCACCCTCCCTGCCCTCCTCTCCACGGTGAATGTAAGAGGTGCCAACAACTGGTTTGGGATGGTGTCTCAGAGCGCTGACAGGTAAATAATTTGATTGTTGGAGGAAGTTAACAGTGCATGTGATCAGATGCATCCATCTGCATTCCACACACACAGCTGCCTTCCACTGTTGGGGCCACAAGTCCGGGGCTGAAGCAAACAGGAGCCCAGACTTGCTGAGGAACAGGGCACCAGGACTCCCTGGGGCCAATGTTAGATTAGAGTCTAGGAGGCCTCAGTGTAAAACAGAGGCCCTGCACGGCAGCTGCATGGGGACCTGACTATGAGTGGTGTCCTGCCTGGTGACAGGCAGCACGGGACATTTAACTAGCAGTTCTGTCTGTCTCTTTGTTATTCACCATGAGTTACTCCTGACAAGCAGCTGGGGGAGCATGTCCAACAAGTGGAATATTCACAGACCTTCACAGCAGGGCCACCAGGCTGGGGGACACTTGAGTAAGGAAAGCAGTTGAAGAATGAGTTCTTCCCAGAACGGCGACCTGCTGATCTATGGAGCAGCATAGGGAAGCTTCCGGCCTCACTAGGACACTTGTCTTCTTTGCTACTGCCCTGGCCTTCCCCAGGCTGTTTGTCTCTGTCCAGCCCACAGATTGGCCTCTGTGAGGAATGAGTGCCATTGCAGGACCTGGCCCCACGTGAGTGAACATAGCACACTGTCTGGAGGGAGGTGGAGCTTTTGTCTCCCCAAAAGCCCCCACAGCCCTGGGTGTCACTCATGTGGGACCGACGACAGGCATCTTTCTACCCTTGAACAGCCGCTGCAGTATTGGGCTTTACCAAAACGCCACCTGGAGTGCGTGGAAGCCCTAATTCCAAGCCCACTTCCACCAGCATCCACCTGCGACCAAAGAAGACGGGGTGAGACAGCGTTTACCACTGGAGGCAGCAGGTGCTTCGTCGTAATTGAGATTATATTGTAACTACCAGAGTTACGTCAGCAGTCACACTGACTCAGTGTCTCACTGTGAGCTCTGGGGGGTCCGTGTGCCTCACCAGCAGTGCAACCTGGGGAAAGGCTTGCTGGGACTCACGCAGCCCATCGAGGCCCAGCTGGGGTTTCAGCCCACATCCCCGCTCCAGTGCCTATTTCCATGACGACTTTGCCACGATGACAGCAACCCAGAGCACCGCAGTCTCTCTAGGTAATAAAGAGGTGTATTAGGACTCTGAGCTGCTCATAACAAAAACCCAACTCAAAGGAAATAAAATGGGAAAAGAAGGGACTATTGGCTCCACAAATGGAAAGTCTTGTCCTAGATGGATGCATATGCTCAAATGGGGACACGGGGACCAGCCCTTCCTCCTCTCAGCTCCACTTCTCAGGTAGTGGCTTCAGACTCAAGACTCTCTGTTCACGGGGAGCTCCCTGCACCCCCTACCCACTATCAGCTCAGCAACCCTAACCCAGCAGGAATACAGCCTTCAGACTCATCCTGTTTGGACAGTCTTGGGTAATAAGCCTTGAACCAATCTCTGAGGCTAAAAGTTTAGAACCTGCACGCTTGCCAGAGCAGGGTCCTGTGAGCCCCACGTGGACAAAGAGCAGAAATAAGATGTGCCCTCAAGAGAAAACAGAGACCGGCCTTCTGGGAGCGGGGAATGGAGAGCAGATGCATATCTGCTACCAAAGTTCTTATCTGCACAGAGGGCAGGGGCATTCCTCACAGGTGAGGCCACTTTCAGCAGCACCAGGCAGCCAGCAGGCTGTAGTCACCTCCACCATCCGTCCACCTGCCTGCCCTGGGCGGGCCCACCTCTTTCCTCTTCTCTCCCCTCAGCAGGCAGCCTGCAGCCCAAAGGAAGGGCCAGTTCTCAGCAAATACATAAAACTGGTGGTGTTCCCCACATGACTCTCGACCACATTCTTGCACCCATTTGTATGTAGCCTTCCCTCTTCCGAGCTTGCTCTCAAAGCCCTGCCATTAGTCATTCACACCTGAGTTCAGTGGTTCCCAACTCAAAGAATCTAGGAACCCCCTACATGAATTATACGAGCGCCACATACAACCTGCACCATATTGTCTCATGTTTTTCTTCAAATTACCTCATTTTTCAAACCTAAATAAATACACTTAGAAGTGAAACTTGCCAAAATAGAAAGCAGTAATAAAAAAGTAAACTCTATGAGAATCAATGAAGGTTATTAAATCCTGCCTGAATACGATGGCTGGTTCAACTCTGAGCCCCAGGTTTTGTTCTCCCAGTTGAGGGAGGGGAGGAGACAGGACTGGAGATCTGGGAAAGATGACTTGGCATCCACCCAAGTCACTGTCTGAGGCTCCCAGAATATGCTCTGAGCAGAGCCAAAAGGGAGCGAGTCAGGCATGCACCATGAACGGGCTAAGTTCTGAATGTGCCGCTGGTGCTGAGTCTTATCATGCCCTGGTGCTCACTGCTTCTCACTCACTGCCCGGAAGAGCCATCCCAGGACCTAACTCCCCTCCTGGAATGAAGGGAACACTCCACAGGGAGCCATTTCTGATGCAGGAAAAAAGCAGCATGCTGTAGTCTTGGCAGCAGACCAGTCAATACCTGCCCTGGAGTTTATGTCATGCACAAATCTCAGAGCCCTTAATCTGCACCCAGATGAGCCCCCACCCCAGATCCAGAAAGTGTCAGCCAGCGGCCTCAGTGAATTAAGACAGGCATAGCTACAGAAACACATGGCAGAGTGGATAATTGAAGCCCCAACATTCTGGGTAGAGGATGGAAAAGAAGATCTCCAGAGAGTCAGAAAGCACCATGGGGATTACAGAGAGAAGGAGGTGTAAGATGCTTATGAATCCAGCTGGCACACAGGAGCACCTGACCCTAATCCTCATGCCAGCTAACCTGAGAGCTGCTCTGTTAGTCCCTCGCCCCTGGGTGTCACACACGCAGCAAATCTGAGAAGCAGGTAAAGACTCTGAAAACGGAGCTGGCGATTGGAACTACAGCCCATAGGTGGTTGGAACTTGTGGCTTAGACGTAACCAGTCCAAATGCCTGCGAAAGCAAAAATGTCAACATTCTCCAGAAGTCTCCACAACCGTAATAATCAAAATGAGCTCCAGAAGGAGAGGAAAAAGAATATAGAGCTGAAAGATTATTTGATAAATAGTGGCTGAAAGAGTCCCAAATTTGTTAAAACACATAAACTCTCAGATTTAAGAAGCTTAGCAAACTCCAGAAGAGATAAACCCAAAGATATTCACACCCAGACTCATTGTAATTAAGCCACTGAGAACTAAAATCAAAGAAAAAAAATCTTGAAAACACTATGAAAAAGTAGTCTGTAACCCGTAGCGGAACAGTGGTCTGAATGGCTCGTTTTCTCATCAGAAACCACAGAGGCCAGAAGGAGGTGGCATACCATTTTCAAAGAGCTGAAAGGAAAGAAGTGTCAATCCAGAATTCTATATCCAGAAAAAATAAATTTTAGGAACAAAGGCAAAATAAAGATGCTTCCAGATGAAGGAAAACTAAGAGAGTATACTGTGAGCAGATTTTTAACTACAAGAATTGCTGAAGCACACTCAATCAGAAGGAAATTCAAAGCATCAGGAATGGTGGAAAAGCAACAGAAATGGTAAATGAATAAATAGATTATTCTTTCCTTAAGTTTTTAAAAAATACATTTAAGGTTTGGAAATAACTATTCTCTCTCTGTGTGGGTTTTCAGTATATGTACATGTAAAATATAAGACGACTATAACACGAAGCAGAGAGGAGTAAAGGGACTGATACAAATTTCAGAATTCTGAATGTATCGCTTGAGCCATCAACAACGACTCACAAAAATTACGACTTAAATGCATCTACTACAGACACCCTGTGCATTGCGCCAAACCCCATGCTGGACAATAGGGAGACTTTGATGAACACAATAGACTGGTCTGTGAAGACTCTGAGATCTGTCTGTGGACCAAGTGCCTTCTGATTCAGGCCTCCTGGGGTTTGGAGAGAAATGGGTTTTGCTTCTCAGCTGTTCCTGGCATCTTCTCCTAAAAACACTCTAGCAGAGCCCTGAAGGTCACAGATAAAGCAAGAGGCCTGGGGCTCTTAATATACTTTCAATCTTTTTGTTTGTTTTGCCAACTGTGTTTCATTTTTGCAGGCTATTGGTCAGAGTGCCTCCTCATCTCATGCACAGAATCACAGGGTAACTGAGGAGCAGAATGTATATAGACACCACCCCGCCAACACACACATGGCATATTGGTGCCCATTTATTGCTCTCATAACCCAATATCTCCGGCATGCCCAGACTTGTCCTCTGGAGCCCTGGGACGCAGCGGGAGCCCCCACCTCCATCCCTCGGGAATTTTCTCCTCGCTGAGCTAGCAGCAGCTATAAATGATCTGATTTGCGATCTGTCCCTCTGCTCTTGGGACTGTAAATGCAGCTATAGTATATGAGGTGGAGGGCTGGGCTGGGCTGCTCCTGGCCTCCCAAAGCAAGTAGCTACCCAAGGCTGTAATTTCACTTTATCTCTCGCCCATTAAAAGGCAATTGAAAGTGAACCGGGGAGAATGAGGGCTGCCTGCAACCTCAGGAACCTTGAACAATGCTTGTTGAAGGGCGGCTGGTGGTACAGGCACCTGGTGCTGAAGGAATGAGACGAAGGGACTCTGCAGGACCGCAAACAATGACAGTAATAGTAACAGCAGCAGCTGCTGCAGCAGCAATAATGCCGCTATTATGGACACCTATGGGTCACTTGGAAGGACTGATGCTGAAGCTGAAACTCCAGTACTTTGGCCACCTCGTGCGAAGAGTTGACTCATTGGGAAAGACCCCGATGCTGGGAGGGATTGGGGCAGGAGGAGAAGGGGGCGACAGAGGATGAGATGGCTGGATGGTATCACCAACTCGATGGGCATGAGTTTGAGTAAACTCCGGGAGTTGGTGATGGACAGAGAGGCCTGGCGTGCTATGATTCATGGGGTCGCAAACAGTCTGACACGACTGAGCGACTGAACTGAACTGAACTGATGGGTCACAGACGCTGCGCCAGTTGTAGGTACAGGGCTCTGCTGGCCATGTGAGACCAATTTGCAGGAAGAATCTGAGTGAGGTCCAGTGAGGTCGTGTCAGGGAGCCAGGAGTTGAATTCGACTCTGCCTGACGGAAGTGTGAGCTCAGAACTGCTATGTTCCCACCTCCAGGGCCTGCAGGGGTTACAGAGCCCCGCCTTTGGATTCCTTTTTACAACTGTATGAGAAGGTGCAGTGGGGGCTCTTTCTCAGCCAGCAGCTGGTCAGCACTCAGGGACAGGATCTGGGACTAGACCCCCCCCTCCAAATCCAAGGTTCTTTCTACTACTTTGTCCTCCCAGGACTGCAGGGGCCTCCTGCAGGTTCTGCTAAAGCAATTCGCAAAGAACTCACACTCAGAGTGACCCCAAAACAGATGGTGGCCATGCCACGAGAAGGTGGGATTCCAGGGGCTGGGGAACATCTGTGGGCACAGAGGTGGGGAAAGGGTGATGATGGCAGCCCTGACATCAGTGATTAAGACCCAGGGAGAGTTAGCACAGTCATCGCTGTGTACTGGCTGGGATATATCTCATGATGCTACCAAAAGCAGAGGAGCCTTTTTTTTTTTTTAAGTCTGTGAAAGTCCCCAAGAAGTACTTCCGTGGTGATTCAATGGTAAAGAATCCAACTGCCAAGGCAGGGGACACAGGTTTGATCCCTGATCCAGGAAGATTCCGCATGCCCCAGAGCAACTAAGCCCACAATTGCTGAAGTCTGCACACTCTAGAGCTCTCAAGCCACAACTAGTGAGCCCACACGCTGCAACTGGAAAATAGCCCTCACCTGATGCACCTAGAGAAAGCCCGTGCACAGCAGCGAAGACCCAGCTCAGCCAAAAATAAATAAATATATATTTTTTTAATCCCCAAGAACAGTATGACTGAGAATACAGGCCCAGTGTTGGGGTATTATACACCAAATCCCTCTGGATGTGAGAAATTTGCCCAGCTGAGGTTCCACATTCTTGTCTGTGAACCAAGACCAAGGCAAGTACCTGTGCAGCCTGTTGGATGTTGTGCGGAGTCAATGAAAAATGTACATAAAATGCTTAACACAGTAAACGGGAACTGATAACTGTGCAATAAGTGTTAGACTAAGTAAATACATTCTTGTTGATAGTAACAGCCCCATGCCTTTTAGCAGGCAGTAGGCACTTCCTCTGCTTGGAGCCTGCTTTTTGTCAAATTATGATGCTGGTTAAAGCTAGCAGGCCTTTTGGCACCTTTCAGCCCCCCTCCCTTCCTTCAAGTCCAGACTCGTTACACAGTCTTATTGTCCACTCCAGTGCCAAAGACACAAGTGAGCCTCCCAGGGCCTGGCACCCGCTCTCCCCTTAGCTGTTTGCTCCTTCTGGTCTGCAGGGGCCAGTTTAAACGCCACCTCTTCCGAGAGGCTCTCCCTGAGCTGCCAGGAAAGACAGAGGCTGTCTGTTCCTCTCATGCCCCTACCCCAGTGTGAAATCATCTATTTGGGTGTCTTCTAAGATCCAAAGTTTTGGGGGTTTTTTTGCTTTTCCATGAAATTTGAAGCAAGATCGGAGGAGGGACGAAAATGACCTGCGGGGATGCTATGAGCTTGCATGTGGCAAGGAGCTCTCTGCTGTCCTGTGCCCTCCCTTGGGGAAACCCACCTCCCAGAGAAGCTGCCTCTGGTGACCAGGGGGAGGTGGGGGTCTTCGAGCTGCACTTCAACCAGACACATTCCAGCAGACAAACCAGACCTCCACGCTTGGCCTTCCGTTGTCACAGCCACAGTGAGGACAGCTCCTGTCTGGGAAGGCGCTGTGGGAGGCCAGGTAAGAGACCAAAGGAGAGCAAGCCGGAGGCTGGGCCCCTGGAAGCTGGAGAGATGAAAGGGAGGCGGCCTCCCATCAGAGCCTCGGAAGGCCCACCCGCCAGGCTTCCTTCTAATCCAGTCCTATGCATGCAGGAGTCAAGAAGCATGCTTTCCTTCCCAAGAAACTGTTCTCTGTTTTAACAGAGATGAAAAGGTGAAAGGATTGTGTGGGTTTAAGAAAACAGCTATTGCACAACAATATGGATGCCCTTACTGCCATTGAATGGTTAAAATGGCAAATTTTATGTTATGTGCATTTTACCACAATTTGAAAAACCTAAGCAACAAAAATGAAAGGCCAAAATTCTAAGCATTTACCCAACCCTAAATGAGATGGAATGAAAATGTTAAAAAATACTACAGGTGATTTTCATTTTTGTTATGCATTAATGCAATTTCTAAATTTTCCATTAGAAGTACTATTTTAACACTAGAAAAGTTATTAACACCCACTGGTTTCATAGACAATTTCAGAATTCTTTATGACTTCATTAACCTCAAAACTCTGTGCAGTAACTATAAACCAAATGGTAATGAAAAATTCTAAAAAATAGGACACAAACTATTAGGAACTGCTAATATTGATTCAGTGCTCACCACGTTCATTCTTTCACTTACTCACGCCACACCTGTTCTGAGCTGGTTCTAGGCACAGGGACCACAGTGATGTCCAGGCCCCCCTGTGGCAACCAGAGGGCAGAAAGTATCACGCGGAACAATAATGCAGGTAGAAAAGGCGGAGCTTGCCAGGGACAGGGTAGGGGACTCCTTTAGTTGTGGCGCTGGGGACATGCTCTCTGATGAGATGGCATTTGAGCTGAGGCCAGAGGGAAATAAAGAAACAGTCATGAGACTGTGGGGGGTGGTGGATTGCAGACAGAGGGAACAACACGTGCCAAGGTCCAGAGGCAGGAACCACTGGAAGCCAGCAGATGGCAGGGGTGAGTAAGGAGGGTGGAGGTGCAGGCAGGACGCGGAGCCCACTGGCCTGGGGGGTCCAGACCAGGATATGAGTTCACCCTGTGACATGGGAGACATCAGAGTTTTAGACAGAGGGGCAGTTTAGAGAGCAGGACTCAGCCTGCTGCGGGGCAAATGAAAAGGGAGCCAGGTGGACATGGCCTCGTTAGTCTTACCTCTACCCTATGAGGAATCAGCCTCGTGGAGATGACTACAGTCTTGAATCCCACAGCCCATGGACACAGAGCTGGGATCTGGGCCTCAACTGTCTGACCCGATGCCCCACAACCTGACAGCCTCACTTGTTCCATGATCCCCTGCTCACGTAGGTAGAGCAGCAAAATCCAGCTGCTGCCATTTTTGAAAACCTCATGGCTGCATCCACCGTGCTTCACACCTTCCTGATCCCAGGAGCCTCGTGTGCAA
Source organism: Cervus canadensis (assembly GCF_019320065.1). Classification (NCBI taxonomy): domain Eukaryota; kingdom Metazoa; phylum Chordata; class Mammalia; order Artiodactyla; family Cervidae; genus Cervus; species Cervus canadensis. Next base: position 55,464,451 of record NC_057395.1, read on the forward strand.
GGCTGAGGGTTGCCATGTGGAGACAGCCCTGGAGAAGGTATTTACTTAGCAGTTCAGAGCAGGGGCTCTGGAGTCTGAAGCCCTGGTTCAAGTCTCAACTCCATCACTCCCTATCGGGTGAACTTGGCCAAGAATGGAAAAGGCTTTGGGCCTCAGCTTCCTCAGCTGTAAAATGTAGGAGAATACCTGCAGTAGTGTTGGAGGACCACCCAGGGTAACCCAGGACCACCATGAGCTCTTAGCTCGGTTCCTCAACAAAGAAGAAGCTGCAAATAAAGAAGAGCCACTTTCAGTCTAAATAGACTCATTCTGGGATTAAATGTGCTGAAAGCCCCAACTTATTTAATCTCATCAGAAAGCTCCGTAACAGCAAATATCATGAGCACCTACTAGGCGAAGTGCCCTTCACCACAGGCAGGGCCACAGAAGTGACCTTCAGGATGGCAGAAATGACAGCCCCCTGTCTGGAGCTGTTCACCATGGATCCCATTTCATGATTCAAAACAACCCTTTTTCAATTGGTTAGAGAGGTATTGTGAAAATACACTATGATTACCCCCCAGGCATCCAATTCCATCTATAAGTTGCATGTTCTAATTAAATGTTCCTGACATCACATCTACTTGGCCCACTTCTCTTAATTATTGAATAAAACTCTCCCGTGAAGTTGGCTCTGCCTCATCCACCTCATCCATCACTGTCCCTTCTCCTGCTCTTGCCTGGCAGGCTGGGCCTCCTGTGTCCCCAAGGGTGGATTCTTTTTACGACCCACTGTGGAGACAGCCCCTGTGACAGATGGGACCCACAGGCAGGAGGAAAAGCGAGTGCAGCTGAACAAACACAGTGAACCTGATCATTGCAGGGGGCCTCTCTGAAGTACCGGCAGGCCCTCCTGAAGGGATTCCAAGCCTTTCTTCACCAGCAAGGTCCTCCCGCCCCCCAGAGAGGGTTGACTGCTCCACTAGAAGTGGGACTCCTGGTCTGGAGCCCCAGACACAGACATCCACAGGGACTGGGCAAAGCGAGTCTCCCAGCCCCTGAAGCCAGAAGTTACGAGGTCCTGGATGCAGGAGGTGGTATGAGAACTAACAGGGCAGACGCAGAGAGCTCGGAGCTGCATCACCTCACCTTCCTCCCACCAGCACTGAAGACAGCCTCCCCATCGCATGCCTGCAGGGACCACGCCACTCCTGCCCAAGGTTCTGCCAGCAGCCCCCTCCCCTCCTGCCCCTATCCAGCCTGCTTCTCGTATTCAGCACCTAAGACAAGGTCCCGAGGCCCAAGTCAGAGCTTCAGATGTGCTGACGACACTAGAGAGAAAGACACACCACATCCTTGAGTCACATTTAGGCAACAATATTGACAACACATTCAGCTTGGGGCACATTGCTCTTCCTGCCCCAGGGGGTAGCTTTAAGGACTTGAGCTCACAGGTACCAGACTCTAGCAGGGAGACCTGGAGGCAGGGCTGTCAGCTCTCAGATGCTGCTGATCCCCTGGCCCTGGACTGTCACTGAACTCCAGGGAAAGGGCTGAGCTGCCCCTCACCATTGTCCACTCCAATGCAGAAGGACCCACAGGACCCTCGTAGCGGCTGTCCAGGCCGGACCCCTTCCCGGCTGTCTGCTGCAGTCAAGTCTCGCACCCGGACCCTGGCCAAGCCCCAGAGGAGAAGGTGTCTGCTTCCCCTTGGTTGAGTGGCTCCAGTTCACCTCTCCCCGGGGAGTCAGGGGATGATGCTCCTTCCAGGGGCCTGGCAGTTTTTACTTTTGGCAGAAGAAGTCACTAAAGCCTCACTTTTCTAAAGAGGAGAGGCTTGGCGCTCCCACGTGAAAGCATGGATGCTTCCTAGGGTTGGAGAGAGGAGATAACCAAGCAAGAGGCAAATTCTTCTGTGACACAAGCCCCTGGTGGGTGATCCCCTCCATGTTTGGGCACTTTTGATCAGCTGAGAATGTTCACAAAGAGCCACTGCCTCTGCCCCAGAGTGAACCTGGAACACTTAGGGGGAACAACAGTGGCTCCAACAGCAAACGTGCTGAGGCAGGATTGTAATCATTTATTCACTGAGTCAAGCATGTGCTCATGAGCAAAGGGAATGCACCAGTGAACAAGAAGACATGTCCCCCCCATGTGATGCTCTAGCTGTGGTGAGGAGACGGATGCCAGGTTCGTGGCACCAGAAGCAGAAGTGGGAAGCCCTCCAGGCCGTGAGGTATAGGCGGTGCCTCATCAGCCACTGCCTGTGGTCACCACGAGGTGTGGGGACCAGAGCATGGGCTGGGGACCCGAGATGTCTGCATTTGTATCCTGGCTCTTCTGCTAAACATGTGACCTTGGCAAGTTCATTTGCCTCTTGGAACCTTAGTTTCCCCATCTGAAAACTGTAGGTAATATGTTAGCTATGCATAGCATCGTTGCAAGGATTAAACAAGTCAGTGTATATATAAAGTGCTGTGGGGCGGGGCGGGGGTGGGGGGCGTCCCTGGCACAGAGCAAGGACTTTACAATGTCTGCCTTTTCTGTCACTCAGGGAAGTCCTCACCAAAGACCAGACTGTCAAGCTGAGACCTGGCGGACAAGCAAGAGTTGGCCAGATGAGGAGCAGGGGAAGGATGCTCCAGGTAGAGGGAACAGCACGTGTGAAGGCTGGCTCTGAGGAGGCATGGTGCGTTAGAGACTGGATCTGGGAGGCGGGGAGCAGGGTGGGAGACAGGGATGAAAAAGTTGGTGAGAACCCCATCTCACAGGGCCTTAGGTCATGTGAAGACCTTGAACTTGACCTGAGGGGCCATGGGGTTTTAAGTAGGAGTTGACTGAATGTCACTCTGGCTATGATGTGGAGAATGGGTTGACAGGGGAACCAATTAGGTTTGCAGGTGCTGTGGTCCAAAGGGTTGGTGATAGAGATGGAGAGAAGTGTGTAGGTATGTGGGGCAAAGAAGAAAGGAAATCAAAAATGATGCCAGGGTGTCATCCTTTGTGGACTGAGCTGGTGTTGGTGCCATTCTTTGGGCTTCACGTGAAACATCCCTGAAGGAGGTGTTATCTGTCCTGTCCTGGCCATGTGACATCCAAAGGGAGAAACTGACTAGGTATTTGGATAAGGAGGTTTTGATCTTAAAGGGGTGGCTAACACAATGCAGGAGCTGTTGAAACCCTAGATGGGAAGGTCCCTTAAGTTTGGAATCAGCCATCACTGTGCCGACACCTGCAGGGTACCACACCCTGGAAAGGGCACCAAAGTTCCAGAGATGAGTCAGCATCATGGGGTCACGATCTCACTGGCCCCGCAGCTGTTCCCAGGCTGCCTTGATGGTACAGAATATCTGAGCTTCTTTAGGAACTTGTTCACCAGAAACAAGTAGGCTGAAGCCAGAGCTTATCTGGAGCTTGCTAAGACACTTCCTTGTCAAGACAGACAGATTCCATTAAAGCACCCACAGCCCTGAAACCCTGCTTCTCTCCACTGCCTCCCCACAAGAAGTAAAAGAGGAAGATTTAAAAATTACAAGTGCTATCCTCCACACTCCATCTCCCAAACTTCATTTCACAATGGCTGCTGACATCAATAACGTCGGACAGGATAATCAAGTTTGCATAATGTAGCCGCTCTCGAAGGGTCCCTCTGCACAAACACCCCTCCCAGTATGAATGCCAGGATGCAGGCAGCCTGCGATCGCAGAGAAAAGGCCCTTAGAGGTGGGACATAAGAGCCTTTTACCACGGTACCCATGTGTGATCTTACAGGCATAGCCCTCCATCAGCAAAGCTGGCTTCTTCTCCCAGTTTGACCCCTTGCTAGTGGGGGCTTCTTGTTGTTTAGTCACTAAGTTGTGCCCAACTCTTTTGCAACCCCATGGACAGTAGCCCACCAGGCTCCGCTGTCCATGGAATTTCCCAGACAAGAATACTGGAGTGGGTTGCCATTTCCTTCTCCAGGGGATCTTCCCGACCCAGGGATCGAACCTGCATCTCCTCCACTGGCAGCAGGATTCTTTACCACTGAGCCACCAGGGAAGCCCTACTAGTGGGGGGACCATAGACAAATCTTTTCATCATCCTGTGCCCCCATCTCCTCTTTAAAACGGAAAAAACTCTGAGGGATTCTAAAAGATCCAAGACATTGGATGTCATATTACTGCTGAGAGAATAAACTTAAGGAGATAGTTAAATAAGTTATTCACTGAATTATCTGTTAGCAAGTTGTCAACTTTTAATTTGAAAAACAGCTGATCTTTAGAAAGAGAGATCAACACAGAATTGCTGGACTCAAGTATATCCTAACATAGACTCTAGATGAAATATTGAAAAATTCAAAAATTAGTGACACATATGGGAAGATTAGGTTAAGATGATGAATAAATTAAAATGGCATCCTGTTGCATTTTGGTAAATTATACAGGTTGGACTCTATGTCACTGATGTCCAAATTAAGATACAGATCCTAAAATGGATCAGTGATGAGACAGCTCAATGGGCCAATCTCTGAAGACATAGTGTCCCCGGCCATCACATGTGACACTTCAAGGACTTCCTCATCTCTTACTTCCTTCCCTTCGCCTTGCTTTCCAGACCCACCAAATGTGCCCATCCCTCTCTGCTCTGCATCTTATTTTCCCTGAAGCAGAGGCTCTGGAGCCCAAGTATGCATCAACATCACCTGGAGGGCTGGGTTCACTTTTGCCGTCTACTGGTCCAGGCACCACACTCTGAGAGTCTCTGGGTTGAAATGGTTTCTCGACTCTGGAATTCATCCTCAAGCCTCCCTTCCACCTGGACCTTCCAGGTCCTGCCTCCTCTTCACTGTGGCATTTACTCTTGGAGTCTCCCTTTTAGCCTCACTCAGAGCCTGTGTCTTACAGCCAAGGACAGGGTCAGGTCTCCAGGTCCCAGCCTCCAGTACACACACACACACACAGGGATGACACCCATCAGACAGCGTTGAGTGTAAGTCATCCAGTCTTCTCTTCTGAGGAGCTGGTGGGTGCTGCGAGAGCTTACGTGTCAGTGGGCTCCGAACTCTAGGCTGCCTGTCTTCAGTTGGTGCTTGCCACGGGTCCCTGGGGGAAGCCACTGGCCTTCCCTGGGCCTCAGTTTCTCCATCTGCAAAAGAGGTACAATACCACTTAACCCTAATCTCAGGAGTATCAGGTGTGATGGAGCAGGGGGAAATGCTCATGGCATGGATGAGGCGGCCTGTAAATATTAATGCTGGTGAATATACTTTTCTCTCTGGCACAAGGTAAGTCAGATATGTCTGCTCCCCCAGCTGTGCTGGGTGGAATTGTGCATCCAGGGGTGTTCCTTGGTGGGGACAGGGCTGAGAGAGGCCAAACAAAGCCACTAAAGTGCCTGGTGTGTTGACCGGGAATATGGGCCTCCTCCAGATTTCAGTATGTTCCTGGCCCAGAGGCTGTGCCTTACAAGGCCGTCCCATTGCTGCCCACCCCCAAGCCAGGGCACCCTGCACAGAGCTGCTTGCAGGTCAGGGGCTCAGGCCTGGGAGAAGTGAATAGACTAATGCAGTTGCTTTCCAACACCTCTCTTACCCTAACACAAATGCTTTTGCAACCACAGCACCCCAAGCTCATGTTTTACACTAATGCAGGCCCTGGAGGCAGAGCTGAGCTGACACCAGGCAGCTGACCCTTGGAGGAAAGAAAGCACTCGATTATTCGAGGCCAGAATGGCCCAGCCTTCCCCTCCTTGGCCTTTTGCCCTGGAACAAGGCCAGTGGAATCTGTCTGCCCCTGCTGGGGGTGACTTGGTTTAATCAAACAACTGCGTGCCTGGGAGAGCTCCCTGGCTACCTTGGTTACCCATGTCTCACCCCTGCCCAGCCTCACACACACTCTTAGTTCAGGTCACAGTCACCCAATTTCATCCCATTTCAGTGAACCACGGGGCCGTCTATGAGGCAGTCCTGCAGCCCAGTGTCTTGGAGAACACTGTCTGATCACCACCGCTCTGTGGGCTCTGCTTGGCCGTGACCTTGCTGCCCCAAGGGGTTTCGGGTCCCGAGTGGTGGGAGCGGGAGGGCCTGGCCAACTCCCTTCTCTTCTCACTGCTCTGTCCACTTGCAGCTGCTGGCAACCTCCGGGCCCCTCCGCATCTCTGCCCACTGACATGTGGGACGGCTGGCAGGGAGCAGGGAGCAGGGAAGGGCTCATTCCCCAGGCGCCTTCTTCAGGCTTCTGAAGGGCTAGCACTGTAGTTTGAAGAATTGCAACCGAAGACCCCAAGGCAGGATTTGTCAACCTTTCTGACGTCAGAGATTGGCTCGATTTTCTGCTAGGGGCTGCCCCGAGTACTGTGGGGAGTTTAGCAGTCTCCCTCACCTCTCCTAGGTGCCAGTAGCCCTCTCCCCCCTCCCCGTACCCCCCTACAGACATCACCAAGGCCCCTGGAAGTCAAAACTGCCCAGTCAAGACACGAAGACAGTGATGTGCAGAGGAAGGCCAGACCGCTCAGTGGGCAAAGACTCGGTGGTCAGCCCAAGAGATGCCTCAGAGCTTAGGCAAAGCAGGGAGACTTTTCAAGGCCTTGCTGACCCCACCAAGAAGCGTATGCTAGGCTCAGGCCCACCATCAGCTGCTCAGGGGGCCCCAAGGCAGAAGAGGCCTCACCTTGGCCTTGGAGTCCCTGCACCACTCCTCTCTGAGCCTGATTCCACCTGGGAGGTCCCGTGACAGCTCTCCTGTCCCTCTTCCCCACGGCCCTCTCTCCCTCCCCAGGCTTTCCGCTTGGGGTCAAAGGGTTCCCTTAGACGCAGGTGATGGATCCCAGCAGCTGCTTCCTCTTCTATCGGCTGGAAGCTCTGATGTTATTGCCCTCCTTTTACCAGTATATTTTTGTAAATTACTCAAATAATGAGATAAAATATGTAAAGATGGGTAAAAACTGGCACTCACCCTTCAGGAGGCACTGGCCTATTCAGGTGAGGGGCTTTTGATGAGGAAGGTTTAAGGGCCAGACTTTCCCCCACAATTATCATTTATAGATCAGTTCAAGTAATCTGTCCCAATTTACTGATCGGGCTCCTACGTGCATGTATAGAATAGCTTCATCTGACTTACAAAACTAATAACAAGAAAGAAAGGCTGACACTTGTGGATTGTGTGAGGACCTGGCCCAGACGGTTGCCTGTAAAAGCCGCCCATTCATTATGGAGCTCCCTGCAAATAGCTTAGGTATAATTGGCACATTTGACTGCAGATTGCCCGATCCTTTAAATATCTCTTCTGATGTGTTAAAATTAGCCTTTTCCTAAACCACAAAAAAAGAAAGGACTGTCCTTTTTAAGCAAATGTGCAGAGAAAGCTCCATTTGTCTGGATCAGTTGAAAGTGGTCCTGTCTAAAGTCAAGGTTGTATAACAGGTGACCTTTCAAGGCACCATCCAGACTTAAGATGTTAGAATTCTCCCCTTTTGATTAAGAAAAAAGGTTTTTCTTGACACTTGAGAGTGGCTGAATCACAATGGGGGTTGGAGAGAAGGAAGAGGAAGGGGAGAGAAGAGATGTGAAGTGCCACAGAGTCTGGGTTCTGAGTTAGGGTGCCAGGAGGTGGGGAGGGGCCCCTGGTTTATTGCACACAAAAAGAAACTATTTGACAGTCCCCCTTCTCGACCTAAAGCAGCTGCCCGTGGCGCCTAAGGTTCAAGGGAACTAGCAGGGATGTGAACCCATGCCTGTCTGACTCCGAGGGCTAGCTGCATGAAATTGTACCCCTGCTGAGGTCCAGGTTCTCGCTCAGATCTTGCTGATGAGGTCAGGCTGCCAGGGCCGGACTCGGGGTCTGACGGAAGCTGTGGACACCACCACCAATAATACCAGGTGAAGTTCAAGACCAGCATTCCCAAAGGGCTTAATTTTATTTTCTTAGTCCCAAATGTGTTCTCTAAGTCTTTGGGGGACTTTCGTTTAATTAGAGAAGCAAGCAAGATCGGGCAGGGTGTGCAGAGGCAGGTAGGATGGCCGCTGCCCTTGGGACAGAGGAGTGGGAGGAGACACTGAGAAGGGTTGCAAGGGACACATTGTTCTGACTTCACTGTTACTTCAAGAGACAGTGCTACACTTAGAAAAAAAGACATGAAACAACCAGTACAAAGTTTCAATCATATATCATGGGACAAAAATAGAATGGGAAGAGAATAGATGAGAGGAGCATCCATGACTCATTAATCAGAACAGAGTCAAATGCCAGACTTGTCAATTCTTGATTGGGAGACCTCACACAAGTTATTCTAGCTTTCTAAGCCTCAGTTCACTCCTGTTACGTGGGGATGACTAGAACAGCATCAGCTCATGAGTGTGTGGGGCCAGATCCCTAGTAAGCTGATGACAACAGAGCTCGCACTGGTGAGCCCCAGGGTCAGAGCTGCATCATCTAATCCTCATTCTGTCCCCTACTTGCTGTGGTCCTTATTTGGTCACTTCACTTACCTGAGCTCAGTGCTCTCATCTGGAAAAAAATCGAGAGAGGAAACAAAAATGTGAAGGCGAGGGGAGAACCACCTCCCAGGTTTGGCCTGGAGACACACAGCTAAGGAAAGGAAGCTTCTCTACAAAGTGGAAGAGGGCACACAGCTAGGAGCAGGACTGCCAATGAGATCTGACTGACTGGGGCTGAAAATTCTCAGACTTCTTCCTCCTGCACCCTCCATCAACTAAAGACAACCTTGCTTTTGCTGGACCGAATTCTTCCCCTCCCCACAATGTGGAGACAGACAGGGTGGAAGAGTCAGGATCCAGTGTGAAGGGATTCCAATAAAAGGATTCTGGCCAGCTGGGAAAATCCTAGGGTTCTCCTTTGTTATGAAGAATCTGGTTTTAGGTAAATTCAGGAGATGCTGCAATGGCTGAAGAATCTACACAATGATAGGGGAGGCCAGGAAGAGGAGAGGAAGAGAGGATAGATTTGGGGTATCAGGAGATGTATTTGGGGGTTTGGCAGGTGAGAAGGATGGAGGATTTGAGGAGATTAGGGAGAAAAGGAAATTTGGAGAAAGGAAGCTTTGGGTTTCTAATAGGATCCCCATTAATGCTTGTGAAAAGAGGTAAGAAAAGATTGCAGTTCATTTCTAATCATTTTTTAGTTGTGGATTTGCTTCTTTGAACATGATTCCTTGCAAAGACTGGGCCACACAGGACGCTGATGTGTGTTAGGGAATACTGCAGTGGAGTTCTAGGCTGACCTGTGGGAAACGGCTTTTTCACCATGAGGGCAGTTCATGAAACACTCTTACAAGCACTTTCTCCTTTGAGTTTCTACTGAGCATTGTGAAAAACGCATAGTGTGGATTTTCATATGTGTGAATCCTTAGAACTGCGCCCATCATAAATAACTAAACTCTGGCCACTCACTAAATGTTAGTTTTCATTATTGCATTAGTAAACTTGTTTAAGGAATGTGCACAAACACTCACTCTGTGCCACACACTGTACTTGGCAAACAAATGCGGTCATGCGTTAACTCCTGAAGGAAGTAGTACCGAAAACACTCCAGCAGGACGAACGGGAATTAGTTATGAGGTGAATGACCTGGGGAGTGTGTACGAGGCCGGGCAAGGATGAGGCGTGTGTAATCAGTGCAGCCACAGAACTCTCCCAGACATGCAGTTGTTTGATTAAACCAAGTCACCACCGGCCAGAGCAGACAGAATCAATTGGCCTTGTTCCAGGGCAAAAGGCCAGGGAGGGGAAGGCTGGACCATTCTGGCCTCAAATAATCAAATGCTTTTTTCCTCCAAGGGTCAGCTGCCTAATATCAGCTCAGCTCTGCCTCCAGGGTCTGCATCAGTGTGAAACACGACCTTGGGGCACAGGGGTTGCAAAAGCATTTGTGTTAGGGTAAGAGAGGTGCTTGGAAAGCAGCCTCATTAGTCTGTTCACTTCTCCCAGGCCTGAACCCCTGACCTGCAAGCAGCTCTGTGCAGGGTGCCCTGGGTTGGGGGTGAGGGTGGGCGGCAAAGGGACAGTCCTGTAGGGTGTGGCCTCTGCTTCAGGATCTTACTGAAATCTGCACACTCTACCCGAACATTTCTGAGTATTTTCTGTCTACTCTGTAATGTAACTGCGTGTGTCTTATGGGTTTCACAGCTGAAATGACTCCTTGCTATGATGGGTTGAAGGGTAACTTCCAAAAAAACACGTCCACACCTCAACCCCCGGAACCTTAAATGTGTCCTTATCTGGGAAAAAGGGTCTGGTCTCTACAGGTGTAATTAAGTTAATGATCTTGAGATGAGATCATTCCAAGCAGACCCTAAATCCAATGTCAAGTGTCCTTACGAGAAACAGGACACAGAAGAGGAGACACAGAAATGCCATGTGAAGGCGAGGCAGAGACGGGGTGAGGCTGCCACCACCGTGGAAGTCCCAGAGCCTCCAGAGGCTGGAAAGGCGAGGAAGGCCTCCCAGAGTCTGTGGGGGAGTCCACCCGGCCCACCCCTAGATTAGACAGAGATCAGGCCTCCAGACTGCAAGATAATGCCTTTCTGGAGCTTTAAGTCACCAAGCTTGAGGTAATTTGTTACAGCAGCCGCAGGAAACTGATACAGCACTTGCCAACATACTCTCTGAATTACTTCCTTCCTGCTGAACACTGCCCTCTCGAAACATGCTGTGATTTATGCGCTTAATTATTTACTTCCCGTATTCCCGCTGGACTGTGAGCACCAGAAGGGTGTATTCTGGCTCCAGATCTGGTGCCTCATAGGTGCTCTGCAAAGATTTCTTAAATGAATACATGGAAGAAGGTGACATAACAAAGATTCAAACTCATCTTCGGATGTCAAGTAAACATTTTGTATTGTGCATGTGAACAGACTTACAAGATAGATGGAAGGTCAGCCAGCCAGTAACATACCTGGTATGTGTTAAATAAACTAGATGGCCTTGATGGTGGAGCACACATCCCTTCTCCAAGCCCAAACCATTGGGTAAAATGGTGCAGACCTGGATAAATGGCTCACTGAGACTAAAGCAAGGTTTCTCAGCCTCAGTGCCGGTTACAGTTGAACTGTTGGAGCAGGATCCTTCTTCACTGGGATGGGAACTGGCCTCCCTGCGCATTGTTGGGTGTTTAGCAGTTTCCTCTCTCTCCCCACCAGATGCCAGAAACACAGTCCTCACCCACCCAACCCCCAAGCCAGGTGTGACAACTACAAATATCTTCCGGCATGGCCAGGTGTTCCTGGATGCAGGAAACATCGTTCCATGTTGACAACCACTGACCTAAGGACTCAAATGGACAAGTAAACTTGACTTCTTAAATAAGGAAGCAAGAACACCCTTCCTCAAGCCACATACATGGACAGAAATCCACCAGCTGCAGTCAGAACTGGGAGACTACTGAGGGACATGCATCATTTCACCTCACTGAGAAGCTAGAGGAGAAGCTGATAAGGCTGCCAGGGAGAAGGAGGACCCTCGGTGAATGGGCTGTTCCCACAGGCAGGACAGAGGAGGGGGCAGAGCTACAGCCCTCTTATCACCACCAGCCCAACAGGGCAGGTCCTGAAGAGAAACTTGGGAGTCAGCAGTGCAAGTGGACGGAGCACACCAGTGACACACGCAGGGCCCAGTGAGCACCAGCGTCCATGCCCCCCCTCCTCACTGCTGCTGTGCCCACCCATGCCTGGAAATGACCACCACCCAAGGGTGTCACACCCAGGCAGGGGGTGCGGAGAATCTGGGGAGACATGGGCAGTGCTGGAGTGGGGATGATATCATCTAGTGCTTATGGGACACCTGCTCTGTCCTGAGCGCTGTGCCATCCAGGTCAGGGAACCCAGAGAATATCAGTAATCACCACCAGCCTCCATCTCCAATTCTGAAAAGGGCATAAGCAGGGGAAATGATCAGAGACGTAACCGACGACTTTGGAAGACCTCTCTCAGCCCTTTATCTAGAAACCAGGTTAAAACTGATAAAGGCAGCAGAGGCTGCGGTAAGGCCATAAATGAAATGTGGTTAATGTAGCAAATGCCCATGTCCCACCACTCAGCTTTAGGAAGTGCCACAATTGTTCTGTATTTACAGCAGACCTTTTTGATTTAGTGAATAAAATAACACAAGACATTTCAAGGACCATTTCTGTTCCTCTCTTTCCCTCCCCAGTGGAAACCTGGATTCTTAAAAGTGGTGAACATCCTTCCTTTTTGTACTTTTGATAACATATGTGCATCCAAAAATCTTACCGGACTGTTGTTTTCTGTGTCATTTTTATGCAAATCATATCTAAATGGATGTATTCTTTTCTCTTTCTTCTCCCTTCCCTCATGTTTTGTTTTTGAGCATTTTCTAGGTTGATATGGGAGATCTAATTCAATCACTTTAACTGCCACAGATTAATCTATTGCATAAATTACCTTATCCAATCCCTATTAGAAGCTTTAGGTCATTTTTGATTTGTTATCCAAAACAACACTGCAGTGAAAATTCTTGTACATGTCTCCCTGTGTGCATAAGAGCGTTTCTCTAGGCTATAGATAGAGTGGTGTTGTGGGATTATAGGGTATAAATGTTTTCGACTTAACTAGATATTAACAAATTATTTTCCAAAGTGGCTGAACAATTTATACTGTAAATAGCAAAGCATGATCTGGTGATTGCCAGAGTCCTATTTTCCCAAATCTTCAAGAACTGATTATCCCTACACTATTCCAACAATGCCAGTGCATGGAGAAACACAAAGATCACTTGGTTGTTTTTATGAAACCTGTAAAACCTGGAAGCCAGGACATGGATCACCACAGAAAAGGTAGTTAGAGGAAGTTTCTGTGAACAGCTCGAACACACCATGACAATTTGCATAGTCCAGGAACTGTTCAGTTTAGCAAACTTTTAAAAATCCCTTTACCAAATTAACAAGATAAAGGGAAACAAGCTTGCGATGATTTCTTTTCTTACAAGTCATAAAGACACCTCATGAAATTTAGTACCCACTTCTGATACTTGAAATGGAAATGGAGAATACCTCCTTACAAATATTTTTTAAGTACACATTTCATTCTAAAAATTACCATCATAATTCATTGTAAAAATGTTACAAGCATTCCACTAAAGTCACAAAATTGTGAGTACTCTTTGTCATTACTATTGTATAACATTTTTCCAGAAAAGCTAAACAAAGCAATTAGACAAGAATATAAAAGCAGTCGTGAATGTTGGAAGAGGCGAAACAATCATAATTTGTAGATAACAAGGTTGTATTTTTGGAAAAACTCAAGATAATAGCAAAAGCAGGCACCATGAGATGGGAGCCTGCCTCCTTCAGCCCTGAGTCTCCGCAGCCCAGCACTGCCCTGGCCCAGAGTCTGCTTGATAAATGCCTGTGGATGGGGACAGGGTCTTGAAGCGGGCTTTACTAGAGCATGCTCCCTGCAAGGAGCACAAGCCCGTTATGGAATAAGGCACTACATGGACAAGCTGGACTAGGGAGCATGAGGTCAGACAAACGAGTTTGTTTACCTCAAAACATCTGAGATCCGTTAACATGAGAACACACATCATGACCCTCCAAGAGTCCCCAGCGATCATAACCACAGAGCCCCTTGCTCGGAGCACTTTGGAGTAACCTGTATTATGGAACATTCTGGCATGGTGCATGTCCAGAAGAATACTCAGCATAGTATTAAATTAGGGGATGGGATTTGGATGGTCACTAGCTTCCCAGGTGTCGCTAGTGGTAAAGAATCTGCCTGCCAGTGCAGGAAACACAAGACATGGGTTCAATCCCTGGGTGGGGAAGATCCCCTGGAGGGCATGGCACTCATTCCAGTACGCTTGCCTGAAGAATCCCCATGGATAGAGGAGCCTGATGGGCTGCAGTCCATAGGGTTGCAAAAAGTCAGACATGACTGAGTACTTTGTGTATTGTTGTTAATTTGTCTTTGTACTTTGTGTTGTTGAAAATGTTTACAATGAGTGAGCAGGTATCATTTTACACGCACACAAGATAAAAAAAGAGTAACACTAAAATGCAATCTTTTGCTGTATCTCAAAACCAACTTTATTTTATAAAATCATGAGTTCTACTGAAGTTGTTTTGAAAAAGGAAAGGCCAGCTTGAACCCAGTGGAAACTTGTAAAATAGTAGAACCAGATATTCGGTACTTAAATTCCGCCTCTCCCACCTACTTCTAGAGGGACTTTGGGGAAATCACTTCACCTCTTTGAACCTCATTCTGCGACATGAGCTACCTCACCAAGTGGAGGATGCAAGGTGTTTAAGATGCAATAATCCCCCAATACTGTAGAGCAGGGAGAACTCTGCTCAGTATTTTGCAACAACCTAAATGGGAAAAGAATTTGAAAAAGATTAGATACATGTATGTGTATAACATATGTATATGTACATACATACACATGTATATGTATGAATCACTTTGCTATATACCGGAAACTACCACAACATTGTTAATAAATTATACTTCAGTATAAACTAAAATTACAAAAGAAAAAAAATCATGTGTAACCACCAAAAAAAAAATCCACAATAAATATTAGCTACTTTCCCTGTCACTAATATTGATGGACCTCAATTAAATTGTACCATCTAAGTATGTTTGAATTTTTTAACATGTATTTTTATTTATTTGGCTGCACCAGGTCTTAGTTGTGGCAAGTGGGATCTTTGATCTTCATTGAGACAAGCAGGATCTTTTAGTTGTAGTGTTGGGATCTAGTTACCTTAGCCGCTGGACCACCAGGGAAGTCCCTGTTTGAATATTTGAGTTAAATGTATTTCAATCTGTTTAAGTCATCCTTTTCTACACCCAGACCCCCAAGGTTTGCTTAAGGACCACAGACAAAGGTTTCACATGTGTCCCAGGTTTAATCATGCTCACAATCAGCAGGTTCCTCCCAGCAGCCTCCCTTGTGGTATGTAGTTGTGCCAACAGCCCCCTGCCCGCACGCCAGTAGGGGCTATGGCCATGCTGAGCAGCAGTCAGGACCCCAGCCTGGGAGGAGACTTGGGGAGGCACGTGAACACAGAAGTCTGTCCTACAGCTGGGTCTTCTGTTTGTAGAGCTGTCATTACAGGAACATCTGGATTCCTTAGATGATACTGGGAAAAGCAAAGATTATGTTTGGCTGGCTGGTGTATTTTAAGGGCTGTATCTCTTATTCTGCGTGATTAGGAAGTCATTAGCAGCTTAAACTTGATGCCTCCCTCAGAGCTGATTCCATGGCTCTGTCTGTCTTCCAGGGCAGGATGAGAATGTGGGGGAACTCCTTTTATGAATAAGCTACCATTGTCCACCCCAGATTTTTAGGCTCGATGCAAACAAAACTTTCTGTCCTTCTGTTGAATAATTGATCACATAAGCCAACTTTTTCATGGGGCCCCATGGATCTTGGGAAAGGCAAGATGGACAAGTCAGCCAGTGGCCTGAGCCCTAACAACCTGCACCCAAACAGTCCCATCCAGCTCCTACCGAGCACAAGAGGGACTACCTGGAAGAAAAGAGAAAAAAAAAATCAGAATAAAGGCTAAACTACAGAGTAGTGTGGGACTGAAAGGATCTTCAGGCTCGTGACCGGCTTAATCTGTGCTCGGGTCCCACCTCCACCGTGCAGCCTTCATTTCCATCCAGAATCAGCGCTCTCCTCACCTGCGAAGTGCGGCAGGTGACAGACCAGCCTCATCATGCTGTTGGGGAGCCCATGAAATAGACCACCCCCCAAGCCGGGTGTGGAGCGTCAGACATACACACAAACACACGCACACACATGTGAGTGCAAGAACATGTGTGCCCGCATGCGTGTACACAGAAACACCTGAGCGATGAAGGAGGGTAAAGTGGGAACCGCCTTCAGGACGGCTGTGAAGAGTAAATGGCAGAGTGCGCCCAAAGCACGTGGACTGCAGCCTTGCATGTCACGCAAGCTCAATGAACACTTCTTATTGTTGTTATTGTTATTAATATTAGTCTGGTTTATATTTATTCACAAACCAAAATATGTCAAACTCTCCCCCCATCTCACCCTTTTGAATATATATGCTTGCTTTTTGCCAAGAAGAACTCTTGCCAAGAAGTGCTTTTGTTATATGTATTTAGAAAACCCAGCCTAAACTATTCCTGGCTTTGTGCCAGGAACCGAGCTGACTCTGCCTAAGATAGCATGCAGACCCTCTCCATAGGAAAGCCAATAGCCCCTCTGCAGACCACCACCAGGCACCACAGCTGAGGAGAAACTCCAGACCTCAGACATAGATTCTCCCAACCTTCTCCATATAAAATGGTTTTTCATTTTTTAAACTGAATCTCATTGGTTTAAAACTCCTCCATGTGATTCTACTCCTTTCCCTGGCATTCTTGTTGAGATCAGGAAAAATACAATTTTCCTTCCTGAGGAAAGTGTGATTAGGTGTGCACTGATTTTCTCTGAGTAACACAGCCTCAGCCCTGTAATTAATATCCCGGCCGTCCATGGCCTCATAATTAAACATGAGACGCACAGGACGGGGAGAAGTCACAGGAAGGCAGGAGGTAAATCACTGGGCTAGTTTCTGCCACCCATTCCTGGGAGCCACAAGGAAGGCGTGAGGCCCCCTGGGGAACAGGGTGCCCCTGAAGCGAGCTGGAGGTCACCTGAGCCAACACAATCATTTATTTCCCACGGTGGCCTGTTTTCCAGGGTGCTTCGTGGAACATTAGGCAAGCAGTGCCTGATAATGGCTGCAGAGTCTCTGTCCACCTAACACATACACTGCCTGCAGAAGACACAGCTACTCCATCACCCAGGTCAGAGTCCATACGAAAGGAAATGGAGGATTTGTCCCGAGTCCTTGCCCGCTGTTCGGCGAGACCATTAGTGTCTGGAAGAACACAGGCAGGGAAGGTCTCAGGGAGGCTTCCATGATTGTTTCCATGGGTGTGGTTCCCCTCCCCTGTGGAATGTTTGGCTCATAAATCCTCTCTCACACCAGATCCTCCCGTTCACGCTCACCCAACATCCTGCCTACCTCCTCCATTTTCCAGAAAGTTGGAGTCGTGTGGCTGGACAGGGCAAATGGACAAGAATAGAAGTGGTGCACGGGGCTGCCAGGCTGTGAAAGTCACACGCCTCCTTTTTCTCTGGATTCCTCCTCCTGGCAAACTGCAGGACATTTAGTCCAGATGAAGAGACTCTGAGGTGGCAGGACCCCCATTTACTGGGACTGTGGCAAGCAGAGTTCCCCACCCATCAACACTAGGTGAGGGTGAGCCTTGTGATCAAGAAAGAACCCTTTCCAAGATGAGCCTCTGAGAGCATCAGGGTCATAGCCTACTGTACTCTTATTACCTCTTTAACTAAAATAAGCACCTACTATGTGCAAGGCCTTGGGTGGAACACCCAACAGAACAGTAGAAAAGATAGGAAAAACAAACAAGTAAACATGTGTTAAGCGGTCTGATTATTTCTATGAAGGACACAAACGAGTGTGTCTTGGACAATAGTAGGGCACCCTCTGTATTTTGTTTTAGGAAGGCCTCTCTGAGGAGGGTTGATGATGATGAAATTCAAGAAACCTTCCTGGCCAAGTGTGGGAGGAAGGGCAGAGCATTGCAGCAGTGGAACCGTGTATGCAAAGGTCCTGGGGTAGAAGAGAGAGAGGGATTCTGGGAGGAGCAGAAGGGAAGCCAGTGTGGCTGCAGATTGCTACAGTCTGTTCAGGCATGGACCAAGTGAGGTGGGGGACACAGGCAGGGACAGATGACAGAGGCTCCTGTTTCTCCCAGTGAGAGGAGAGCCCATTGGGGGATTTTCAGTAAAAGAGAGACATGATCTGATTGACTTTTAAAAGGACCACCCTGGCTGCTATAAGGAGAAGCAGGAGGAAGAGGAGAGAGCCTGTGGGCATCATCCTGGTGGGAGATGAGAGTGCTCAGGGAGAAGGGAAAAAGCTCAGGCTTGAGAAAACTGTCACGGAGACTTAATCAGGTGCCACGGGTGCTGCAGATATTTCTGCCCTGCGCCCCACACCCGGAAGCTCACAGCTCCCCTTGCTGAGGCCCCCGGCTCCTGCCAGCAGCAATTTGTGGCTTCCAGCCTGGTTCCATCAAAGGACATTATGCCTTGACCCTAAGAAAAAACTGAATGTCCTTGGAGCGGGGGGAGGGCGTACTGAGAGGCAAGAAGGCCTCTCATATGGCTGCAGGTCACTGGAGGATTCTGAGCTCCAACAGAATCAGGGGGAGCTGCCCCTAGGCATCTGAAACCCCCGTCTGCTTATTAGAGGCCCAAGATGCCAGGAATAAAACAAAGACAGTAATGGGCATGGCCATTTATCATGGGGTGTTACTTGCTGTGGAGTTACAGGAAGTTGAATTGGGAGAGGATTTGGAGAACATTCTGGAAAGAGCCAATAGGAGGGCTCTGTGAGTCTTGGGGAAAGCCAGGTGCCTGCAGGGCAGGCCGGACCCTGGGGCCTCCAGGTCTCCCCAGGACCGCAGGTGGGCAGAGCTCAAAGGCGGAGGAGAGGAAGAGCAGCCGTGTCCGGCAGGGGGACCACGGTCTGTACTCAGGCCATGTGTCCACTTCCAGGTTCTGTGTTTCCATAGCAACTCCAGGCCCTCACCCTCCCAGCCCTACTGCTTCAGGCTTTAAATGGGCAAATGAAGGAGAGAGGATAAAATTTGACTTTTCGTTGAGTAGGACAGCGATCCAGGAATTAAATTGCCCCTATTTAAGGCTGTTCTCTCCCAGCCCTGTGAGAAGACATAATTTCACAAATTAGCCCGAGAACCCCGAATAAGTTAACCCCTCGGAGGCGGGAATGGGGCCCCTTCCACCACAGAAGGCTTGGGCCCACACGTTCAAGAGGCTTTCTGCCGCCCTTTCCCTCTGGGCCTGTCCAAGTCACTTCAGCTTCTCTCCAAGGAGCCAGCTCGGTCTGGCCGGAGATGCTGCCAATTGCAAAGAGCCGTGAGCATTCAAAGTGGCGACCTGGGCCAGGAAACACAGAAAGGAGGAATTCTGTGTGTGACTAATGGATCCCAGACAGAGCCACTCCCCAATCACAGCCACGACTTTACAGTGAATTTCCAGTCAATTATAGCTGCCCAAATACAGATAGCTCTGCGCAGAGGTGGCCAGTCAGGCTCACTCCCAGATGCCTGGGTCAGCGATTTCCGAAGCAGCCACTCAGCCATTCCTGATCCTCCACGAGAGCCCGGCTCTCTCCTCCATCTCCCGGTCCCAGGATGGAATCTGGGGCTCCAGGTGTGGGGGGCTGCCCTGATCCACGGCAGATGGCAGGCCCTTCTCCCCACTCTGCCTCCAGGCCCCCAGGTGAGTAAACTAAGAAAGTCTGTTTGAGTTCATTTGAGGCTGACAGGTTCTTCTGGTCCGCCTGACCTCCGCAAACACCTCTACAGTGAGATTTCTATTAGGGAAACACGACTTGAGAGTCTGTAATGGGCTTCCTGCCCCGATGCCGTGGTTTTAATTAACAGGGTCACCGGTGGCTGTCCCTGGCAGACATCACAGTGGAGGCCAGGGGGGCCTGAGGAGGAGGAGCAGAGCGGCTTCTGTCTGCCTGGATCCTGCCAACACAGAAGCTGCAGCTCAGGGCAGAGCCACTGTTCCAGGCCACAGGCGTATTCAGGCGGAACCCGAGCTGTTTCAGCTCCCAGGTGCAGTGGGCGCGCACAGTCCACGCCCCGGTGTCAGGCAGGCTGTTGGCTATCTCCAATTTGTTGCAGGAATGGCTGTGGTGAAATCCTGGTTGCAGCTGGCTCCAGGGCAGGCCAGGCTGCAGTTTGGCCCAACAGGCCCACCGGGCCTCCCGGGCCCCGGCATGACTGCCAGCCTTGAGAAAATCAATCAGCTGCACTCTGATTAATTTCAAGCTCAGCTCACCCCGCGACTGGCACCGTGAGAGGCAGAGCCTACATCCCGGCCTGGCGCAGCCCTAGGCTGGACCAGTGTCCAGCTGCAGCGTGGCAGCACGATGCCCTCCCCTGCTGTGGTGGTGGCAGGGGGCCGCTACCAGACAACTAGCAGGGGAGCCCTGAGAGAGGATTTTCAGCAGCTGATCACCGGCAGTTTCCTTGAGGCGTTTCCTAATTTTCTGTTAATGACAAAGAGAGGCAGGGATTCATCGTGTGGACCCCTGTCCTCTCCCCACTCTCAGTCTGTTTGGCCTCAGTCAGTCATGTGATGACTTCCACCAGCAGTTCAGATCAAGCAAAATACAGGTGCCCCTCATTATCCATCTATTATCAGTTCCTGAAAATGCTTTGCAGAGTGAATGTTCAGACATCGGAAGCTCAGATCCCATTATGTGAAATGGGATAAAACAATAACGCATTCCCGGACTGTTCAAAAACCCCCAACCAATTTTCCAAATATCACTAAAACACTCTGAAACACCCATATAACAACACACTAAGGGTTTTTGCATAATACAAGCCTGTAAAACACCTCCTTTCTAATTAGTCCACACTGAATGATCTCACAGAGGGGAGTGTTGAGGTGCAATATTTAACTGCACTGAACAGAATCAGATTCAAGTTGTATTTTCCTTCTCCACTGCAAGGGGCACATATAAAATGTAGCCCCACAAATGCAGATTGAAGAAAGGATCTCCTCTGGTAGAGCCCACTGGGAGTGCCCCCAGAGCCTGGCATGAGCAGTCTGGGCCCCGTGGAGGGCTCAGCCCCAGGGCAGGGAGGCAGGGGAGGCCTGATAGGAGGAGAGCCGGGGTAGCGAGGGGGTTCCTGCGGTGCCCACCCGGCCACTCAGCTGCATGCCTACACCATGCTTTCCGCTGGCCCATCCTCTCAGATCAGTCACAGAGACTTTTTATTCTAGGGGTGAATTTGCATGAAATGTTGACTAGTCATTAACGTGACTGTTTAGGTCATGGGAGTTTGGGTGGCATGGTGGTCAGTACTTGGACCTGTCTCCCAAAGTTCCTTGACCAATAGCTGTGTGTGACAAGAAAGGCAGTGACCACGGGGAAGGGCTCCGGCCCTCCTCTCCCCATTATCTGTTCCAGAAAATGGTCCCTGTGCTGTTTCCCCATCCACCTCCTCCCCACACAAGCCCCAGGCTGGGGTGACGTCACCAGGAGGAGGGACCAGGCAGGAGCAGAAAGCAAGACAAACCCCCTGAGGGTGGCTCAGCTGAGGGTCTGGGAAAGAGAAAGGTTCTGGAAGAGGCATGGTGTGCAGGAGGGTGAGAGAGCCTGGAGAGCAGAAAGCCAAGGAAGAGGGTTAGGTGTAGTGAGAAGTCATAACTGGATATTTTTAAAGTCCTTTGAGAAACCTACATTGAGACTCCACTCACCTTGAGGGGGTTTTGTTCGCTGGGCTGTGCTTTCCTAAATGGGGCACTGATCTGATCGAGACAGGTGGGGCCCCAAGTTCCACTGGAAAGCTTGTTTTGGTTTTTCCTTAAATTTCCTATGTTGTGCAGCAGTATCCAGTTTTTAACAGGACCGTGTGTGCCCCCAGGAAGTCTCATGTTTCAAGGGTGCCCCAAATGCACAGGCCCGGATCACAATGCCCAGGCATCTTCTCATCGAAAATGTGCTGTCAGCCTGTCCGGCTGCAGGTGAGAACTAAGCCTACAGAGGGCCGGCAGTTCCCTGCAGGCCTCCTTGAACCAGGGTTGGACCCAGGCCGGCTGATTTATGCAGGTATACGTCTTCATTGTTTGTATAGGCATCCATATGTGTGTACAGGTAGGCATAGGTTTATATGTATATGTACATGCATGTGTGTCTGTGTATGCATGTATACACACATGCCTATATGCGTGGGTCTGAGTGTGTATATGTGTATCTATGTGTGTATATTTGCATGTCTATGTTTATGTCTATGTGTGTATGTGTGAGTATACATGTGTGAGTGTCCATGTGTATGGATGTGTGTTTACATGTACTTCTCTGCGTGTGTCCACAGCTGCACTGTAAGATCCACACAGCCAGGAGGCAGGTGTTCCATGGCTGTGTCCCTGGAACACAAGCTCCCAGGACCCCTTAGTGACTACCTGCTAGGCTCACCTCTGGGTCCCCACCCGCCCTCTGGGCCCTGTCTTGGGGGCTCCCCAGCCTCAGCTCCGCTGCACGGGTCCCAGTTTCCCCAGACACTGCCGGGACCTCGGCCGCTTCCCTGGCCACATCGTGTGACTAGAGCAGGCCAGGAGAGGCAAGGCCTTGAGAGGAGGTCTGGGAAGGAAGTGAAATCCCATCTCACTTAACAGCCTAATAAGGATTTGAACTGAAGTCTGTGAGGAATTTTCAGTTTAACTGTTTTCTCAGGTGTGGAGAACACGTCTCAGCTTTCCAGCACCAGGGGAGGAAAAAGTCAAGCTGGAGATGGAAGGATGCCGGCCTCTGGCACCGGCTCCGCAGGCCTGAGCCCCCCGCCCACCCCCAAGAGTCCCCAGCAAACTGCTCAGGGCCTCCCTAGACCTGGAGCTGGAGGCAGGGGAGGGGAGAGCCATATGTGCAGGTGAGGGACGGGTCAGCTGTCTGCAGGAAACCAGGGGGAAATGATGTCATTGAGACACAGTGAGGAGCCGCTTGAAGACTTGAAGACGTTTCCAGACGCCTGGGCAACTGAGTCACCTGGAGGGAGGGGCTGGCGGAAGGAGGGAATCTGCAAAGCTCCTGACCAGATCCTCAGGGATGTGTGTGGATGCACCAGGTTGAACCATATGGGCAATTTCACCTTCTCTGCAGGTGGAATCCACTCCTGCTCCTCCCTGCAGCTGCCCGGGCCCCCGCCCTGCCCCTGTTCTCCCCCCACCCCCGTGTATTCTGCTGTGGCTGGTTCTCAACACAGGAGCCACCCCACCTCCAGGATCAGGCCAGCCACCCCGTGCCTGGGACACCCTCCTGCTCCCTGGGCGGCAGCTCCTTCCGCTAACTCAGGTCTCAGCCTTCCTTCCCCAAACACTGTCGCTAAAGCTGTCCCCCACATAAATCCTACCAGACAGCCTCTTCCCTTCCTTAATCGGGTTTTCCTCTTTGCACCTAGCACCATCCTGCTTTATCTTAACTCCTCACAGGCTATTTCTTTCCATCCCACTGGAATGTGAGCTTTCTGGCAGTCACGGACCTGTCATGCGCTGGCCATGCTGCACCCCAGAGCTGGGAAGAGGACCGGCATGCAGTCGAGGCCCATCAACCTTTAATGGTGAGTGAGTGATGAACCACGGCACCAGGACTGCCCTGTTGGGAACACTGTCAAGGACTCCTTCTTAAAGAGAGCATCATGCTCTCACCACTCCCACCCTGAGCCTTGGTGCTCTGGATGTTCAAGGAGCAGAGAGAAGGCCATCGTCTCTACAAGGGGCCCACTTGTGGAGCACGTGAGCGTCAGTGCCTGCTGGGAGCACGCGGGAGCCCCAGGGCCCTGGGCGCCGGCCACAAAGCCTGCGCTGAGTTTGTTTAGAGTCCTGCTCAGAATGAAGGACGGCTCTCAAGCTGGAGACCTCTTAATACAACAAGCAAACACCACAGGGTTTTATAAAGCAGCTGCCGCCCGACAGGCAGGGCAGAGGCTCCCTTTCCTGGCTCGCTTCTGCCATCTGCTGGCCGCTCCTTGACATGCATGGGAGAAGAAGAGTCCTGTTTCCCAGGCTCACACAGGCCTTTGTTTCCTTCTGGGAAGAATTCATTGCCAATTTTACTCCTCCCTTGGCAAGAGCCGCCTGGCTGACCCATCCCTTGAGTAGAGCAGACTCTAGGCCCCAGGTAGACTGGGGAAAGTCACCTGACCCCGCAGCTTATGACTCCCCCACTTTATGTATTTACTCTATCAGCACTCAATATCAAACCTGAGTAAGGGGCACAATTGACAGATGAGGGTGTGAAGTCAGAGAGACGTTGAGTAAGCTTGCACGGCAAGGAGGTGGAGCCAAGCAGTAAGGCACCTGAGCACACATACCAACAACTATGCAAATGGCCCAGGTGACCTGCCCCTCCTGCTCCAAGGGACCCCGAGGGAGCACCAAAGAAAGAGGGATGTGGGAAAATGTGGAGGACAGGGCAGAGGGGTCCTGCAATTCATCTCCATCCTCTCAGAGGCTTAAAGAAGCCTCCATCTTTTGACTTTCATCTTCTGATCTGATCAATGCAAGCACTGAACAGCATGATTTCAAGGTTCCATCCAGGGTTCTCTGGACAGAATAGAAAGAAAAAGAGTATGATGGTTAGAGGACAGGCTCTTTGGTCAGACAGACCCATGGTAGACTCGGCAATTCCATTCAGTAGCTCTGTGGACAAGAGGGAAGTTGTTTATAATCTCTAAGCCCCAGCTATACGGATAAAGGTCCATATAGTCAAAACTATGGTTTTTCCAGTAGTCATGTACAGATATGAGAGCTGTACTGTTAAAAAAAAAAAGGCTTAGCACTGAAGAATTGATGCCTTCGAACTGTGGGGCTGGGGAAGACTCTTAAGAGTCCCTTGGACTGCAAGGAGATCAAACCAGTTGATAAAGGAAATCAACACTGAATATTCATTGGAAGGACTGTTGCTGAAGCTGAAGATCCAATACTTTAGCCACCTGATATGAAGAGCTGACTCATTGGAAAAGACCCTGATGCCAGGAAAGATTGAAGGCAGGAGGAGAAGGGGACGACAGAGGACAAGATGATTGGATGGCATCACTGACTCAATGGACATGAGTTTGAGCAAACCCCAGGAGACAAACCCCAAGAGTGAAGGTCAGGGGAGCCTGGTGTGCTGCAGTCCATGGGGTCACAAAGAGTCAGACATGACTTAGCTACTGAACAACAGCAGCAGCAGCTTCTCCTGACCTATGGATTAATGAAGATAAAAGGAGGCCAAATGCAAAGTGGTGTGCTGTGCTGGCTCAGAGTAAGTGCTTAATAAATATTACCTGTCATTATAACACTATTCAAGGCTCTGAGAAGTCCTGCAGGAAAGCAGTCTGCTCGACTCTTGCTCAGCCTCTCCCCAGTGTAGCAGCCTGCAGTGCCAGCATGGAACCGAGCAAGATGCATCGTCGCACAGAAAGCATTTGTCCTCATCAGTTTACACGGCTTCCTGAAAGTCACAAGAACCGCAGGCCCCACTGAGACAGAATCAGGGCAGGAACCTGGACCCGTGGCTCCAAGCTCTAAGCTCTCTGCTGCCTTTACAACATCTCTCTACCCCGAAGGCACTTCTCACCACCAATAAACAAAGGAATTAGGAGCCATTCTCCCAGACTCCCAAAACTAAATATTTCACATTTGGATTCTGCAGTGCTTAGTTGTCAGCTTTACAGACCACAGGCAATTAAGAGTCCAAGCCCGGGAAGCCGGTTGTTAATAATTCTGTCATTATTCTCAATTTTCAGCACCACCACACATGAAACACCCATTTCCAATTTCTGTAAAGGTGCTAAATGGCTTTTGCACTGTGTCGTGAAAGTTTACCATCAGCCAAATGGCTGCAAAGAGGCCCTGCGGTCCCCAGGCCCGGGGCTGTGAGAACTGCTGGTTGGCCTGCCTCAGGGTGATACCCTTTCTCTGTGTTTCACGCTCAGGACAGGTAACCTCCTGAGACGCGGCAGTCGTTGGTCACACTCAGGCTTGCAGGGCGTCACTGTCCCTCCAGATTTCACAAGGCCCAAAGCACAGGATGTGAGCAGGAAACCACTCCTTCCTGCTGGGGCAATACCCCAGAGCCAGATGGAGAAAGCTAGCGACCAGCCTCTGTGACTGGTCTGAGTTGAGAAGAGGGAAGTGCGTGGGCATCAGGCCATGTCTGCAGAGAGAGCAAGTAGGAAGGTGGGCTTGAGGGCTGCTGAGGCTACAGAGCTGCATTTCCTTCTCATGATGAGGAAGCCCTTGAATCAGAAAGCAGAGCTTTTAGGAGCAGTGACAAGGCCTGGAGGTCGACAGTGGGAGATCCCTGCCCTGAAGCTGTGACCATAACCAGCACCAGGTCATGGCTACCAGTCTGCACAGTACGTCCACCAGCCAGCCTTCTGAGAGTTTTCCTAGAGTGACTGCTCCTGAGACCCCGTGGGCCACCCCTGTTAGTCAGACGGGACGCGGCGAGGCCAGGAGCTTGGGACGAGGCCCTGGGGGTGCTGTCTGGCACTCTCCTGCCCGGGAGACACCGAAACTGCATGGTGAGTCACGAGGCTCCTCTCCCACGCTGCTCTGAGGAGGGAACGTGGTGACTCTGCTGAGTCAGGTAACTCAGAGCGGAGCATAAGCGTAGGCAGGTGAAGGGAACAGGTGAGGTGGGAGGGAGTGTTCTGGCAAGGGGAGAAGCTGTGACAATGGTGGCTTCATGCCAGGAGGGGCCAGGCCACCGCTGAAGGACAGAATGACGAGGAGTTGGGCATCAAGAGCCACGTGGAGGGACCTGGTGGGCAGGGCCGTGGGCAGGGCAGCACCACAAGCAGGCAGTCATGCAGGTCTTTGAACTGTGTGCTGTGAAGACAACATGTGGCCCCACCTAGTTGGAGGCTGAGAGCCCACCTCCACAGGGAGAGGCCCCAGGCTTCTGTGTTCAAAGGATGTTCTGCAGGACATGGGGCTCTACAAGCCAGCCCTAAGCCGCCTGTCGGGAGAGGATGGAAGACCTCAGGAGTGGTGGATGTCCCCCTAAACACACACACACACATCCATACACACGCTTATACACATAGACATGCACACTCGTACACAAACAGGCACACATACACACTCATACATATATACACACATATACATGCATATTCTCACACATGTGTACACACATGTACACACATGCACATACATGTATATACACACATACACACATATTCATACATTAACACATATAAACACACAGACTCACACATACCCCATCTAGGACACCCAGTTGGGGCGGGGCATGTGTGTCAAACCAAACATCCAGGAGACACACCCGGTGCCCTTTTCGTCTACCCCCAAACTCAGAGACGAAATCAGTGAAACAAAGCTTCTAGGTCTGAAATGCCCAAGGACCCTCTCAAGGCAGCACTGGCCTCCAGTGGACATCAGTGCAGATACAAAGGCATGCTCTTGTACACAGAGCATTCTGACACAGATGTAACATGGCATTCTGTGTGCCTGAAGCAAATGTAAATACTTCTTCCTAATTTTTCTGACTCTAGAAGTAATATATTCTCTAGGCATAAAATTTAGGTTTTGTAGAAGCTTATAGAGAAGAAACCCAGCCAGTGAGCAGTAACCACCATAAATGGTTTAGATGACTCTCTTCCTAGTCATCTACCTATGCTCAGGCAGACATTTCGTCTTTTTCAAAAATGGGAATAATATAAAAGAATTATATTCTGGTTTTTCGTCAAAATTTTATTGTTAGTATTTTATCATCATAGTAAAATGTTTAACACTTGTAATGGCAGTGTGTTATTCCATTTACCTGGAGGTACCATAATGGACCCCCTATTTTTAGACTTAAGGTACTTCTAAGTTTTCATGCACATAGTCTGGGGAGAGTTCTTCTTCCTAGACAACACTAGCCTAAGTCTCTGAACCAGTCCTCTCACTTGAAAAACAACAAAATCTGGACAAAAATGTAAAATCATCTGTTCGAAGATATCAAAGAGTTAACAGACTAATGAGAATATGTGGGGTCAAAATCTGGGAGAGAAAGGAACCCGTGAGGCAGGAAGACAAATGCTGGAGTGAACGAATGAACAAATGAATGAACAAGCTGATGAAGGAGAACAAATGGGCCAACCCTGCAGGGCCTTTTAGCCACACACGCAGCTGCTCTGGCTCCATCTCCGTCTCTCAGCCTGCTGACCGGTCATCCGTCTTGCTTTTCTAGAAGCAGTGTGTGCAGAGAACAGTGCTTGTCTGTTTTGCTCAGGGTGTGCTTTCATTTAGGATCACGGAGTTTACTCAACTAATAAATGGAATGGGAAAGAGGCCTCTGCCTGGTAGACAAAACAAAGTGAGGAGCGGGTCTCGGGCCGACTCCTCCCGCTCCCAACTTAAAGCAGTAACCGCTCTCCCTGCGGGCTTCTTCCCTCTCTTCAGTCTCCTCCTGAGTACACGTGACACAGTCTGACATCCCTTCCGGTGGCAGTGAGCTTCCTGGCCACGTCTCTTTTCCACAAGAATCGGGCTGTGAGCCTGTGTGAACATGTTTACAGTTAACCTTGTGGAGTGTTACGTGAACATATCTAATCCTCATAACAAACCAGGGAGGTAGGAACCGCTGTTGCCATATTACAGAGACGGGAACGCTGAGACCAGAGAGGTTGATGTTACTTACTCATGGGCAAGATTTGCTCAGATTTAAACCCTGGCAACCTATGCCTTTTTGATCACCAGAAGCCTCAGAAACCAACATGATGATTTCTAAACAAATTCCAGCACATGTCTACTGTATTTACTCAGCCTGCTGTATCCAGGGGCTGTAAGTTTCTTGGGTTTAATTTAATGAGAGCTCAGTCAGTAAAGAATCTGCCTGCAGTGCAGGAGACCCGGGTTTGATCCTTGGGTTGGGAAGATCCCCTGGAGAAAGAAATGGCAACCCACTCCAGTATTCTTGCCTGGAAGATCTCATGGACAGAGGAGCCTGGTGGGCTGCAGTCCATGGGGTCACAAAGAGTCAGGCACGACTGAGCGATTAACACTACACTATATTATTGGAAAAGATATTTTCATTCATTTCATTTATACATAAGCAGACAAAAGATTATATAGAGACACATACTGAATACATCGTGGCTATAATTATTTTTAAATAAACTGTTATCTTCTAGATCAATTAAGAATAAGAAAAAGAAAGGTTTTTATTTTACCTTGGCCTCTTCTTTCTCTGATGCTCTTCTTTCTTCATGTAGATGTGAGTGGCTGACCTATATCATTGTCCTTCTCTCTAAAGAACTTCTAACATTTCTTGCAAGGCAGGTCTACTGGCAACAAATTCCCTCAATTTTTGTTTGACTGAGGAAGCCTTTATTTCCTCTTCACTTCTGAAAGATAATTTCACAGGATACAGAGCTGTAGACTGGTGGGGTTTTCCTGTCAACACTTCATATCTTTCACTTCTCTCTCTCGCTTGCATGGTTTTTGAAAAGTTGGATGCCATTCTTATCTCTGCTCCTCGAGAGGTATTGTGTGTTCTTTCCTTTGACTTCTTTCAGAATTTCTTCTTTATCTTTGATTTTTCTGTAGCTTGTTTGAAAATGATAAGCCTAGATGTAGGTGTAGGGGCATTTTACCATGTTCAATGTTCTCTGAGCTTCCTGGATCTGTAATTTGGTATCTGACGTTCATTTGGGGGAAGATCTCAGTCATTGTTGTTTTAAATGTTTCTTCCCTCTTTCTTCTCCTTTTGTAATTCTCATTACATGTGTGTCATACCTTTGGTAGTAGCCCCACAATTCTTGGATATTCTGTTTTTTGGTTTTTTTTTAATCTTTTGTTCTCTTTCCTTTTAAGTTTGGCTGCATTCTGTTGAGATCTCTTTAAGCGCAGAGATTCTTTTCTCAGCCATATCCAATCTACTAACAATCCATCAAAGCCATTCTTCATTTCTCTCATGTGTTTTTGATCTCTAGCGTTTCATTTCAGTTCTTAGAATTTCTCTCTACTTACATTGCCCATTTGTTCTTACATGCTGTTTTTGTTATCTGTTTAAGCTCTTAGCATCTTAATCATAGTTGTTTTAAATTCATGGTTTGATAATTCCAAATACCCATGCCATATCTGAATCCGATTCTGCTATTTTTCTCTGTCTTTTCAAATTGTGTTTTTTGTCTTCTGGTATGCCTTGTAATTTTTTATTGATAAGTGAATATGATGTACCGGAAGGGGAAAAGGAAATGCTGTAAATAGGCCTTTAGTGATATGTTGGTGAGGAGTGGGGGAAGGGGATGAGTCCTTTAGCCTATTATATTCAGGTCTCAATCTTTTAATGAGCTTGTGCCTCTGGGCTGTGAACTTCACAAATGTTTCTGACTTTTTTTATTTCCTGGTAGGTAGGACAGAATGGCTGTTGTGAGCAGGAGTTGGGTATTTCCCTTCCTCAAGGTCAATTGTGGAGCGGGTAGAGGGGAAAGCTGATGAATCCCCAAGAGGTTAGATTCTGGCTGACTCGTTTCTCCTGAGTGCAGACCTTATTGAAAACAGAATGCCCTGATGTATTTCAAAATGATTCCTTTTCCCCTACCCTCTTGGAAGCAAGAGTGAATTCCCCCAACCCCTCTCCTCCACCTGCCAGGCTCACTATGAAAACCTGGCGAGCTCCTCCAGGTAAAATGCACACAGTGTCAGGGCCCTGACGTCTGGATCCTCATGGAGCTTGCCCTTCTCAGACTTGTCCACACTGAGCTTCAGCAAATCACCAGAGTTTAGGTTTCCCTCCCCCAGGACTGACCACTGCGAGCTTTCTGCCCAAGCACGTTGTGTTTCTCTGTACCTCCTGCCAATCTCTCCAGTCTGGGGGCAACAGTCGGCCCCGTGACCTCACTACTCTGAAAGATCAAAGAAGAGCTGGTGGTTTCAGGTTTTTCAGCTTTTTACCTGTTCGCAAGATGCAACGGCGTCTTTCAGCTTCTTACTTGCAGGGCCAGAAACCAGAAGTCTCTAATTACATATTTCATATCATCTTTTTATGGTTTTCTCCCATTTGTGACAAATGTTATTAGTTTTCCATTTAGAAGACATTTTCCATTTGGGAGGTTTACTTTTTAAGAACATTTATTTTAAGGGGAAAAATGAGAGTGTGTTTGTTTTTTGTTTTTAACGAAGGAGATAACAGGACCAGTGTTACACAGACAACAAAGATCTTGAAGGTGGTATTTGAACGACCGAAGTTGGGGAGCTGGAGGTAGTGGATTTAACACAGCAGGACCTCAGTAAGTGTACTGTAAATTGGAGCTGTTGCCGTTAGGATTATTAGCCCTGGTTAGCTGGCCCAGTGTGAGCAGAGGAGCCAGCTTGTGTTAACCCACTTCAAGCCACCACCCTTTGGGAAAATAGATGGGCTCTGAGGGCAGAAGGGTAACTACACAGGGGACTGGAGCCACTGTGTCGGGTGGCAATTCATTGCCTTCTCTCCCTGAAGCTTCCAAACAATCCCTGCTGGTGGTTGCAATCAAACCCCTCAACTTGGGCTTCCCTCCAGTCACAAAAATATGCCCCTTATGGCTCAAACAGATGCTCGTTGGGTTTTAGACCATGGGCAAATTAACAGACTAATTCATCCCCGCTCCATTAGGAACAATATTTCAGCCCTGTCAATAGCCACCAGCTCCACGCTGGCAGACGAGACCACCGACTGCTCAGGAGACCCAAGGAGGCAGATGGCATCCTTTGCCTGTGATCATTCAGCAGAGTCCTGGGGTGGCAGACCCAGAGATGGGACACATCTCCTGGACACCTGGGCAGCAACCTTCCAGCCTCCAGAACCTCCCTGCCCTTCACAATCTGGTCTCAATAACCCAAGCTTTGACATCACACATTTCTCTGGTCAAGTCCTCCCCAGAATATTTCTGAGGATTCTAGGAGATAAGGGAGGAAGGCATATCCTTTCTGACAGTCACCGAACCCTTCCTCTTACTTCTGTCCAGGACCCCTTATGTCTCATCTTTGTCGTAGTTGGGGTCCACGCACTGCTGCATTCTGTCTCAAACCTGCTGCATTCCTTTCCCCAGTACATGACCCCACCAAGGCTCATGTAGAGTTAGTGGGCATAAGATTGCACAGTGCTTCTGAGTAGGGCTTCCCTGGTGGCTCAGTGGTAAAAGAAACCGCCTGCCTATGCAGGAGACGCAAGAGATGCCGGTTCCATCCCTGGGTCAGGATAATCCTCTGGAGAAGGAAATGACAACCCACTCTAGTATTCTTGCCTGGAGAATCCCATGGACAGAGGAGCCAGGCGGGCTACAGTCCATGGAGTCGCAAATTGTCGAACACGACTGAGCACGCACCCGTGCCTGCCTCAGGGGAGGAGCAGTGTGATAAAGGCAAGTGATGGCAAATATAGACAAGTGGAAACAACACTCAGAGGATAGGGATGGGTGAGCCAGCCTCATCCCATCACGGGAGCTCCAAACTGCTCTTCCCTGCCCCCAACACAGGGTCCTGTTCTCCCAGGGCCTCTCACCCCGCTTCCCTGGTGCCCCATGCCTGCCTCAAACCTTCTTTCTCTGGGCCTCCCAATTCTTTTGGCCTCCCAAAAGAATTGCATTAGGGGACACTGCTCAGAGGACCAGGAAGTGTAAACTACAATGGGGAACATTTCCATCCCCAAGAGTGAACATTTCTAATTGGAACATGGACTCATGTTTATCTTACTTTTCAGAATAATGTGGCAGAGATGTCCTTATTCTAGGCAATGCCCTGCACTTTGTCTCTTGTGACAAATAAGCCCCACTGTTTCTCTGACAGTGAATTTTCCTTCCACTTGGCAATGCAGCCAGCATGGTTTATGTGCAGTTTTCAAGCAGGACCTTCTCCTGGTCCTATTTCCTCTCAGAGTAGATCTCTGTGGCTCTCTGCTTCCATGCTGGGAGTTTGGATGACCTCAGGCCAGCTGGTTTTTTTTTTGGAAGGCTGCCCAAGAAGCTGCTAATCCCCTTGATCTTGGTCACAAATCTGCCATCTTCTATGTTGACCTTCTTGGCAGATAATCAAAATGTGCTAAATTCTAAAACCCTTTCCCTTTGGTGTCTGAATATCTTGTGGGTTTGGTGGGACTTCAAAAACCAGTAGGGGTAATTTGTTTCCTCTCTCTTCTGCTATTCAAACATGACTTTAAAGTCTGTCCCCAGAGTAGAAATAAAACTCGAGTGTGTGTGAAGCTTTGGACCCAGTGGGATATGACTGGTGAGGTGTGGGTCCTTATCCTGACATGTTGTAACCTACATCTCCCACATTCCCTTGACTGTGTGTTCCAGGTCAGGGATTGCCAGGAGAGAAATGTCTGGGCAGTTTGGAAGGCAGATGTGACATGGTATGAAATGGGCTCTGATGGGCCAGGCCTTGTGGAAGCTCCTGCCTGTCACTGCCAATTGTCCCAGGGCAGCAAGAGGACCAGCGGCTCCTCCGGCTCCAGAGAATCCTGGGCCAGGTGCGTGACCAGTAATATTGTAGGAAAGGGGACCCCTTCCAGGGCCCAAAACTGGGCTCTTGTCTAACACTCGGAAATGAATTGTCCTAGGAGACACATGTGAGACACATGTGCTGACAAAGCAAGAGATTTTATTAGGAAAGGGCACCCGGGTGGAGAGCAGGAGGGTAAGGGAACCCAGGAGAACTGCTCTGTCACATGGCTTGCAGTCTCGGGTTTTATGGTGAGGGGAGTAGTTTCCAGGTTGTCCTTAGCCAATCATTCTGACTCAGAGTCCTTCCTGGTGGTGCATGCCTTGTTCAGCCAAGATGGATGCCAGAGAGAAGGATTCTGGAAGGTGGTCGGACAGGTGGTGTCTCCTTTTGACCTTTCCCTAACTCTTCTGGTTGATGGAGGCTTATTAGTTCCTTGTTCCTTACCAGGACCTCCTGTCATAAAACAACTCGTGCAAATGGTTACTATGGTGCCTGACCAGGGTGGGCGGTTTCAATCAGTGTGCTTCCCCTAACAGTAATGTATGAAGGTGGCCATCAAATCACGCATGTTGTCGATTTGGGGATGCTATGAGACTGAAGCAGGTTCTAGTCCATCCTGTGGGCTCCAGTCTCACGCCACCTCACCCCTTGCTGTGTGCCCTGCCCTGCTGACCCCTGGGAACTTTGGGCCAAACACCCAGCATGAAGGCATCAGCCTTCCAGAGGCTCCATCACCACCTTCATCACCACATAACTTCATCATCACTTCACAACCTCACCATCCATCCGAGAACACACAGGCCCCATAATAAATCTTATTCCAAATAGTTTACAGGATTGGATCAAGGAAGCACAACTGCTTATCAACACAGCCCTGGACTCGATGGTCCTGAGGCCACAATTAAATTCTGGGGGTCACAGGTCGACGTGAGAATCAAGTGAAAGTCGCAGACTCCGTCACAGACACGTACTTAAACATAACACATTTTGCCCAATGATAGTGGGTGTTAGTGGTTATCCCACTTTAAGGTGCACACATAGCACCGCGGGATCTCAGACACTTACTAAAATGCAGACACAGGTGCTGCAGGCCTGGGGCGGGGCCCAGGGTTCTGCATTTCTAATAAGCTCCCTGGGCCGTTCTGGCACATTCCATCCATCCTTACCGTGTATCCTGCGGCCATCTGTCCTCCACATGAACCGGCAAGGGGCTTTGTCACTCAGCTGTTACTTCAGCTTTCGCGGCTCAAGCATCCAGCTCGCACCAGGCACCGTGCAGTGTCACAGAAGAGGCTAAGACAGCACTTGCCCCTGGAAGGCTTGCCCGTGGCCAAACGGGAAGGCAGACAAGCCAGGAGGTGGCGCACCTCGCCCGTGCCATGCGAGGGGGCCATGTGAGGAGCCCGCGGGCCAGAGGAGAACACAGCCGGGGCCTGGGTGCTGGCCAGGCCACCTCAGCTGGCACCTGCAGGCAAGAGGGAGGGAGCCAGGAGAATCTCAGTGTGACTGGGGTATAGGATTCCAGGCCAGGCGTGGGCGAGACAGGCTGGAGGGGCACTCCCAGAACCTGGCCGTCCATCCGAGAACACAGCATGTGAAGGCTGCACCTCGCGGCCCAACTCTTAGGCAATGGGTGTGAATGGCCCACATTCTGCAACATCTTCCCAGGAAGTATCATCCACTCTTAGGACCTAAATGAATATCGCCCATCTGAAGACTGTTTGCAATAAATGTCTTCACGGTTATTGAGAGTTTGCCCTGATCCCTCCAGCCCCATGCTTGATTTAAAATCCTTCCATCTGGAATTATTAGTTAAGGGCGGTTTAATCAAAGTAAAGATGGATGGTGGAAGCAGATTTCGCTGCTGGCATTCAGAAAAGCATGCTATAGTTCTTTAATCGTGGTTGAGTGAAGCTTACCCGCTTTGAATTATTAGCTAATGGCATCTCTGCAAACGAATGATGTATTGGGCAAGGAAACTTTGCAAATGAACAGCAGATCCTGAACGGATGGGTATTTCGTCTAAAGCTGAAATGTGCGTTACTTGAACAATCTGTCTTCCTAGTGGAAACAAAGTCCAAATCAGAGGCTGACATTCAGCCTTGAGCTCAGATCTCTCTGTGCATTTGAGATGCTGGGGAGCACAATGGGGTCCCTTAATTCCCTGTTCACCTATGTCCCAGAAAGCTCCCTCGCAGCAGGCCTGGCCACTTTGGAGCAGCCGTGGGACAGAAGCATGCTTTCTGTGACTGACTAGGTGGCCCTTCACTAGGGCCCTGTCCTGAAACAGCCGCCCAGCCAGGCCGGCACTTTTCACTGCCCACACACCAGGGACCTGACACCGGCCCCCAGCCCTTCCCAAGAGGGACAACTCACCATCAGGGTCTCCTTGTCGGGACCTACCTCTACACTGCCTGTCATTACAGAGGTTCTCAAGGACCCCAGGGAAGGACGTGAGGGAGACCGGTCATCTCCCCAGGCCATCCTCCTCAGACGGCTCAGCATCAGATCCCTGGGGAGGGCTCGCTACTGCATGCAACACTGGCATCACCTGAGCCTGTAGGTCTGAGGCTGAGCCTGAGAACATGCACTTTAAGGAGTTCTTGGGTCACGATGTTGCTGCTGGCCTAGAGGCACCCCACTTTGAGAACCACTTCTCTAGTCTGTGTCAGAGGCTTCTGGTCTAGGACAAAGGTCACCAGGAACCCAGCAGAACACCCCAGCAGGGACCAAAAGTGCACTTTCTATTTCAGCCTCAGGATCCTGGCCAAATCCTGCCTTCAAAAATAACCAATGCTAGGATCATGACCTGGCCTCGTTAATCACGGCCCATGAGATCCCTCAGTGCACTGAACCAGGGCTCCCTGCCTGCCCAGCCCTGGGAACATCAGCCCAGGCAGATCAGCAGAGTGTTGGAGGACTCTAGGCCAATCCCCACTCTCCCATGACCAGCAGGGTCATGCAGGCCGCCCGCAGGACCCCAGTGAGCAGAGGGTCCCGCCAGGTGCACTTGCCTTGAGGATTCATCACGATGGTACAGGGAGGAGTGGGCTTTCCCAGTGGTAAAAAGTCCTCATACAGTCCAGGAGATGCGGGTCCAATCCCTGGACTGGGAAGATTTCCTGGAGGAGGAAATGGCAACCCACCCCAGTGTTCTTTCCTGGGAAATCCCATGGACAGAGGAGCCTGGCGGGCTACAATCCATGGAGTGGCAAAGAGTAAGACACCGCTTAGTGACTAAATAACAGGGAGAAGCACTTTCGGCCCGGCACGTACTAGGGGCTCAATTAAAGCAGCTGCAGTGAATTATACTATTAAGAGCCGCTCCACCCGATTCTGCCCCTGGAAACTTAGTGTCTGCTTGAAGAGATGGCCTGTGCTCATAAATCAGTTACACAACAGTCCTGCCTGTTTGTGTGGCTTCTCAGCGGACCGTCTTTCTTGTTCATAGTTGGGGCATTAATCAGCTACTCCACCCTCTGCCCCAGGCTGGTCCGCAGCAAGAGCTGGACAGATTTCCTGCCCACAGCCCCTCCCCAAGTGAACTGATTCATTTCCTGTCCATGTCTGTCCCTCCTCAGAGGCCAAGACCTGAAAGCATAACGCTAGCACCCATGTCCCTGTGAGTTCTGCTGGTACTTGCAGGAATTTAAGATGCAGCTGCCCAGAGACATGGGGGCGCATTTCTGAAGCACTATGGGGTTAAAGCCCTGCCCCTTGGGCTTCCCAGATGGTGCTAGGGGTAAAGAAGCCGCCTGCCAACGCAGGAGATGTAAGAGACTCAGGTTTGATACCTGGGTCGGGAAGATCTCCTGGATGAGGGAGTGGCAACCCACTCCAGTATTCTTGCCTGGAGAATCCCATGGACAGAGGAGCCTGGTGGGCTACAGTCCTTGGGGTCACAAAGAGTCAGACATGACTAAAGTAACAGCATAGCATGCATGCTTCCTTTCAAAGTGTTCCTTTGCAAACTTTTCCAGTAAAGTTTTGCTGTTAAGACAGTCAAGCCAAGGGGACTGGGTTACAGAGCTCTGCAAATCTCTTAAGCAAAGGCGCCAAAAGTGGCATTTCGCTCGAGCCTGAGTGCTAAGGCCATCCTGGCAGAAGCCAAGTGTGAGCCTCCAGAGCTGGCTGACCTTTGCAGCCAGAAGGCCTGCCTGCTGACCCTCGGTTATATCAGCTCTCCCCGGGCTGCCTCTGGAGAGCAGTTCTCTAAATGTAAGCCCTCAGCCCAGGACCAAGGTATTTTTTTTTTTTTTTTAACCCTGGGCATAATTTATTTTTTGCATAGGCATAAATTAGAATCTGGAGATAAAAAAAATTAAGAACCAATAGTGCAGCATTTGTTACAGGAGAGCGCAAACAAAACCTGGCTACCTGGAGGCAGGGGCCGGTGCTGGAACAGCACAGCGGGTCTGTGGGGCCTCACCTTTGTTCCAGCCCCATCCTCTAGGAACTCTTCCAAGGGCACCCACCTATGCAGTAGCCCTTCCTGCCCCCTCCCCACAGGCCAGAATGAACCACAGAGTAAACCCAGTCAGTGCCCCCAGGCCCCTCTTGGCAGCCAGGTTACAAGGAACTGAATTCACCCAAGGCCCCACAGAACGGGGCTAGAAATCAAGCCCTTAGCTTCTCAGTTAAAAAAACAAGACCTTGAAAAATATTTACACAATAGAGCAGGGCCTGCCGGGTCCAAAAGCTCCCACCTCAGCACCCGCTCCTTAACCACCCCCCACCCCCACCCGTGACTGCTCCCCATAGAAAATGAGTCAGAATAGAAACAATGAAGCAAGAGCTGAATGAGCCCCCAGGGATGGCTTAGGATCAGGGGCCTGATGGGGTGGGGCAGGGCCGACAGTCTGCACCCCACCCCACCCCGGTGACACCCTGGATGTCACTCTCATCGTGTCACTGGGCCACCACGAGAGCCCAGGGAGCTCCGTGAACACTGCTGGCTGCCCCCAGAGGACAGGTCTGCACCCCTACACCCTGGGGGAACGTGGCAAGCTTGCTCTGGGGAACATGTAGGCCCGAGCGGGAGAGGGGAGCAGAGCGAGCCCTGGGCCCAGCGTCAGGAAAGAGAAGACAACTGCTGTCCCCAGCAGAGGGGCTCCTATAGGCTCCCAGGAGCCAGACCCTCCAGGGTACAAGAAGGCCCTGGCCCACCCTGACCCAGGACAAGCAGTGTACAGAAGCCCTTCAGGAATGCTATGGGCAGCTGATGGCACTGGTCCTCTCCCAGGAGCTTCGTGACCAAGGTATTTTTAGCCAATCGTGTGATGGCCACGGCTCTGAGGCTATGGTCAGGATGGGACCAGAGAACACTCCTGAACTGTGAGTCCCTGCTCTGGGCTGACTGGTTCCCATGGCTTCCCTCCTCACCCTTTCCCCAGAGCACACAGCTCTTCCTGACAAGTGTCAGGACAGACTTTGGCCCTAATGCCTGTAACACATCATCCCTTTATGGTTAACAGCACTGGGACACCGTTCCCCCCACTTGAAAGAATGTGGCATTATTGACAAAAGAGCCACTCACACTCAGACAAACTCCAAGAGCAAGGTGTCCAGCCTGGACAGAACCAGTTTCCTGAATCTTCAGCTCCCCTGGGCTCCCCACCTTCACCATTTGTACCATCCCTTTCACCCTCCATAATGGCATTTATCCCAATACACTTTCTTTTTTTTTTTTTTT
The DNA here is from genome assembly GCF_019320065.1 of Cervus canadensis. NCBI lineage: Eukaryota > Metazoa > Chordata > Mammalia > Artiodactyla > Cervidae > Cervus > Cervus canadensis. Next base: position 55,503,147 of record NC_057395.1, read on the forward strand.
CATTGCCTCTTTGTTCAGGTCTTTATTCAAAATTAGCTGTCCAAAATGATTTGGCATTTATGGAATAAACAAATTTAAGTTTATGCAGCAGCCTTCTTTTCCTCTGAGGTGGGTTTCTTTTCTGTGGGCTTCTTCTCAGCTGCTGGTTTCTTGGTCCCTGCAGCCTTTTTCCCCACCACAGGCTTCTTTAGCTTCTTATCGCCAACAGCCTTCTTTTCTTTGTTTCCCACCACAGGCTTCTTGCCCTCAACCCCCTTCTGATCTGATTTGGCTTCTAGTGCTGCTGCTACCTTATCCATATGGATTTTGTGGTTCTTGGCCTGTCGAAGAATGGTGTTCCGGCGCATGGTCTTTGCGTATGGGTTAAGCTTCAACATGATTCTCAGGTTTTTCAGTGGATTCTTCTTCAGGACTCTGCAATGAATCTTCTTGCGTGGTCCTCTGAGTGCTCTTTGGATTTCTGGGCTTTTCAAGATTCTGCTAAGGTCTGTATTGAGCATCTTGTGCATGGGGAGGTTGTAGTTACTCTTGAGGGAGGCTCCTTTACGCCAGGTGCCGTACAGCTCATCTAACTTTCGGAAAGCACTTTCAGTCCAAATGCAGAAACGTCCCACATGACCACCAGGAGCACGTTTCAAAATGTTCAGCTTGCTTACATTAAGCAGAGTAATTCCAGGGATGTTTCTGAAGGCCTTGATGATACCATTGTCTTCATTATAGATGATGCAGGGTCCCCTGCGCTGGATACGGCGACGGTTTCTCATTTTGCCTTTGCCAGCTCTCATTCGCTGAGAGGCATAAACCTTTTTGATATCATTCCAGGCCTTAAGTTTCTTCAGAAGCAAAACAGCCTCCTTGGTCTTCTTGTAGCCTTCAACTTTATCTTCAACAACCAAAGGAAGTTCAGGAACTTCCTCTATACGATGACCTTTAGATATGACCAGCGCTGGTAAGGCTGAGGCAGCCAGTGCAGAGCAGATGGCGTATCGCTTCTGCATTGTATTCACTCTGCGGTGCCAATGTCGCCAGGTCTTGGTTGGTGCAAACATGCGGCCCCCACGACACATATTTCCAAAAGCACCCTGACCAGAACGGTGAGTCCCGCCACCTCGAACCCTGGGAATTCGAGCCACAGCTCTGCCGGTACCCCAAGACTCAGCACTGCTTTGATGACCTGCTAATTCACTGACAGCATAGGGCTGTCTCTTGTTTTTGCGCAAGTTGGTGTGAACAAAGTTAACAATATCGGGTCGAATGGGAGCCTTGAATACAGCAGGCAAAGTGACATTTTTGCCAGAGGACTCCCCCTTTTCAGAGTACACTGATATCAGTGGACGAGCACACGCCATGGCGGGGAGAGGAGAAGGCCACGCTCCTCTCAACCCGGCAGCTCCCACAGGAAAAGCCCAATACACTTTCTTAAGTGAAAGTATTAGCTGCTAAGTCATGTCCAACTCTTTTGCAACCCTGTGGACTATAGCCCACCAGGCTTCTCTGTTCATGGAATTTCTCAGGCAAGAATACTGGAGTGGGTTGCTATTCCCTTCTCCAGGGGATCTTCCCAACCCAAGGATCAACTTCTTTACCATCTGAACCACCAGGGAAGCCCTTTCTTAACCTGTGTCTTAACTTTAGCTACATTCCAAGCACTACCATATATAATATCATAGGTTTGACATGTTATTATTTATTTTCTCCCATGCCTAAAAGGAACTTTTATTAAAATTTGTAGAAAAAGAAACTCTCCTGTGTGCCTCTGATAAGCAGTAATAAACCAGTGGAGAGGAAATCACACTGCAAACATCACTGCACTGTAGCCCCCTTGGTTCACCCAGGGAAAATTATTTATCGCCAAGCCTTTGTACAAGTTATTTCCTCTGCCGTGTTCTCACTTTCTTTCCCCACCCCTCTCTCTCTTCCTGACACATACACACACACACACACTCACACACCCCTCTTGCCCTCCTGAATAATTGACACCTCCTCCAGGAGTCCATTTCCAAGGTACTAACCTCAGAGAATAGACATTCACCCCTCCACTAGCTTCTCCTCAGCCCTGGGTGGCCTGACAGTTTTATTACCTACTGTGCTTCATGCTCTGGTGGCTTCTGGAAAAGACCCCTTTCTGTTAAGGGGTGATGAGGAGTGCAAGCTCTGGACTCAGCTCCCCTCCTTATTCACTTCCGAGCTGTGTGGCCTTGGGTGAGTTACTTGTTTTCCCCAAGTCTACCACTGTCATCTACAAAGTGAGGTTGATAACAGAATGGGAGAAATAATGTAGGCAAACATTTAACATTTAACACAGGCCTGGCACTTAATCAGTACTCAGTAGATATTTGTGGAATGCATGCAGTCTGTATACAGACTGAGCTTAAACAATATTCCACAGCCTATTTAAGAGCTCCTACATGTTTTTGAGAAATCATTGGCATCACCATGATCACCATTTGACAGGTTCCCAGACCAGGAGCCAGACTTCCTAAGTCAGATCCAGAACCTGTATGTGTGCAAGCCCTCAGTGTGTTGTCTTGTTTCAGAACTAGGCTGTTTCTTCAAAGGGACAGTGCTCAGCAGCTCAATGACGACTGACAGCCTGTAGATGGTTCCACAGATGCAGAGTCCCCAGGGCCACTCTCATTTTCCCATCACCCTCATACCCGATGCACCACTGCTTAACCTGGCCGTGGAGTTCTCTCTGGAGCTATGGCCACAGGTGGTAGATATTAGTATTTGGAGACCATTCCATGGGAATGTGGTGCCCAAATAATAACTAATCTGTTCAGGACCCTAAAACTCCAAGTTTGTTAATGTTATTTATGATGGTGGTGGTGGAGATGGTGATGGTGGTAATAGTGATGATGATGGTGATGGTGGAGGTGATGGTGATAATGGAGGTGATGGTGATGATGGAGGTGATGGTGATGATGAAGAGGGTGATGCTAATGACAGTGATATCAATGATTTCTTGAAAACCTGTAAGAGAAGGACTATTGTTTTCCCCTCTTTACAGACCAAGCAACAGGGGCTCAAAGTGTTGAATAAACTTAATCAGGCAGGAGGTGAATGATGGACTTGATGCCAAGCCCTGGCTTTCTCCCAAACCACAGCAGATGTTCTAAACACCTACCTCATGTCTTCTATTAATATATACAGTGTTTTCATCCCCTCTGGGGCACCAGGGTTGGAAACATGATTCTTTTGTTAGGGTTACATTCGAGTTCTCCATAATTCTACCATCTCAGAGTCTCAAGTTTAGTTCCTGACTAACAGACACAGGAATAGAAATCCATCTCATGGTGGTAGAGAGGTAATATGCTTTCAATATCCGTGTGTTCCTCTCCATCTCCCAGTGAAAATCACTTGTGGCCAAGGGACCACTTCTAGCCAAAAGGATTAAAGAGTCACTATGTTTCTTCATCTTTTCCCCACTGCAGCAAATTTGGAAGTCCAAATTGTACTGTTACTGGCCTTTGTCAAAATGAGAAATAAAGCTTTGTTAGGTTAAGGGAACTTGTGGATTTATCTATTCATTAAAGCTGCTTGCTTTAACTTCCCTGACTGCATACAGAGATTAATTTCACGGTTAATTTCTCATTCCAACTTCTCCCATTCATTGCAAAGCTCAGGCCTTTATGGTGGCACTTTAATAATTAGAGTTACTGCATTATTTTAAAATTATTCTTAGCCTGGTTGGCTTTTGAGGAACAATTCAGTGTTTGCTCCATGTTTAAAAACTGACTTATAGAATGTGTCAAGTCTTACAGTCAATGTCACCGAAGTTATTAAAAGCTAAGAGAAGCAGACAGCTGCCTGTTGGGGCTTGATTTACAAGTCATGTGATGGATTAAGTTAATAAGCTTCCAAAGTAGGAGATAAAAGCTTCAGAAAGGCAGATCCAGAAAGTGAAAACACAAAGACAGTGCTGGCCACGTGGCCTCTAATAAACACCCAGAGAAGCCCAGAGTAAGGGCAGGAGTCCTGTAGCTGCTCACCTTGTCCCATTCCTACTCTCCCTCAACCTGTCTTCCAAAGAAACTTGCATATCCCGCAAAGCTGCGCAAAAAATGAAACAGAAGAATATCAACTTCTGTGGAAATTACAAACAGAATTTCATGAATATCACCCTCCTTTCATCTAAAGAACCTAAGGAAGTTTTTACAAATAATTAAGTTCAATTAACCCCCAAATATTAAATCTCAGATGCCTGAATCCTTAACTGAATCTTTTTAAGGAGGAGAAATCCATTACATGCACAAACATAGACTCAGACCTTGATGGCAAGGAAGAACTTTCATGAAATTGATCATTTGGATCAAAGCCCATTGTTTCCATCTTCCAGGTTCTGCTAGTCTTAGTTTCGTCATTCATAACTGTTCTGTTGCCGCCCCTGTCCAGCTGTGGCCCATCTCATCAATGTGGCCCCTTTAAGCCACTCAAAGCAGGGGTAGCAGCTCATGGGGATCGCAGGGGTCTCTGGAAAAGTTTGACTCCCAGTTAAAACTTCTGGAGCAATCATTTCATTAAAGGGAATTTTCTCACTTAGGCTTGTTTCTAAAAACTGAAATCAAGCACAAAAGTAAGCTAATTGGTACAGATAATTGTCCAGGGGGTTGTGGCATCACAAGTTGGTGCAGGACCAGAGAAATGGAGCTAGCCATTATTAGGGGTCAGCCTCTGTCCTTCTCTCTCGTCAGCTCCCCTCCATGCTGCCTGATATGGTCCCCTTGGCCCTTGAAACGCCACAGCTTCCCCTCATGGTTGCAAAATGGCTGCCACTGCCCCTGCACTTAACCCACTCAGGTTCCCTACCCAAAGACTTGAGTAGATCTCCTGAGCCTGACCCTCATTGCCTCAGATTGGCCAATGTGCTCATCTCTGAGCCAATTACGGCTGTGACCCTAACTAGCTTAGGTAATTCACAATCTACCTCTAGAGCCCATGTGAGCAGGGGATGAAGAAAGAGGACTGCCCAAAGGAATTCCCGGAAGAAGAGTGAAGAGATGTGTTGGAAAGACAGTCCTACAGACAGATTCCTACAATACCAACATACCAAAGTTCCTCTGCCATAGTTGATTCTGGGTCACATTGATGTCCTTAAAAATGCTGAGACTCTGGGGAGCTGAGGTGGGAAAACCATCCATCAGAATGGAACCTCAGTCTTACACATAGACACTGATGCACAGATTGGGGAAGATTCCAGCAAGGGAGAGGCAGAGCTGGACCCCTTTTCAGACCATATGTCCTGCTGTGGGCTGTGTCTGGCTCTGGTCTCCGTAAATGCTACAGATTCCACATCAACTTTCTGTTAAACATGGTACCTGGCACGATGAGCTCGTTTTGCTGGGTCAAAAGCATTTCACATATGAATTCTGTCTACTCCAGGTTTGTTTGGTCAGGGGCAAACAGCTCCTGTCTAATTATCTTTATTCTGTTTTCAGTCCCTGCAGGAAGTGGCTTAAGAGCATTTTGACGACAGGACAGTGTCACCCAGGGTAAGTGGTGGGAGGGGGGCAGCCCTGGCCCAGAGGGACCCCCTGAGATACACGACTGACTGCACAGCTTCTGTGTCTCAGCTCATCTGAGGGGGGACGCTCTTTTAAAAGAGAGGTCATTAGCTTCCTGCCATCTGAACGGCATCTCAGAGTGGGCCCGCATGGGTCTATGGCAGGGTTTTCCACCCTTGGCACTATTGGCCTTCTTGACTGGCTCATTCTCTGTTGTGGGCACCATCCTGTGCCCTGTGGGATGTTTAGTAGGATCCCTAGCCTCCACCCCCCGCCCCCCGCCCATTCCAGGAGCACCCTTCCCTGAGTTGCAACAACTAAACTGTCTCCAGACATCGCCCAGGGCCCCTGAAACAAAATCGCCCTGATTGGGACCCCTGGCCTGCGGAACATGCCTTTAAAGTACACCCCCCTAGAGCTCTCAGTGGCCTCTGACTCCAACTTCATTAAGCTGGGCTTCTCCCCACGGAGACAGCAAAATACAGAGTGAATTGCAACTGTCGGGGGTGGTTCATTAGGATGATGGGAATAAGAATAACAACAAAATCACTCTTTTTTCCCCTCAGTTAGTTTAATAAATGATCAATTAATGGAAACTGCAGCATCTGGAAACCACGGACAATATCGTTCCTAAAACCCAGGAACTGCCCAGTGATCTTTCCCTGGTGAAGGCTCCTTCACGGGTTCAGATTTCTATGTGGATTTTCCTGATTGGCAGACATAGCATCCTCAGGAAATTACCTTTTTCTTAAAACAAGTGTCCTGGTAACACAGCCTCCCCAGGTATGTGAATCCACTTAGCCACAGAATCCTAGGAGCCAGAATCACATCACAAAGTGAAAGTGAAAAGTGTCAGTGTTAGTCACCCAGCTGTGTCCGACTCTTTGCGACCCCATGGACAGCAGCCCACCAGGCTCCTCTGTTCATGGGATCCTCCAGGCGAGAATACTGAAGCGGGTAGTCATTTCCTTCTCCAGGGAATCTCACAAGGCAATGACTATAGAATTGATTGTTTTTAAATAGACATATGGGGAACATAGATGTCAAAGGCGCACTCTCCACTCACCTGGGCCAGCTGCACAGTGATGCCCAAACATTTCCCAGGTTTTGAACCCCAGCCCCCCTCCACCCCACTTTTAGCCCACATAGCTGTCACTCAGGCTAATTCCTCACCTGCTTACCCAGCGAGGCCCTGAATGACTTCTGGCGCTTTCCAAAAGTCAAATCCCAAGCTCAAAAAGTACTGTGTGGCCAGAAAAAAAAAGAATATTTAAAATAATCTTGTCACAGGGGAGCAACAGCCATTTTGGAGAGTTTTAGAACTACAGTAAGTCATGCAACACGACGAATGAAACCTTCACTGTACAAATATTTGAACAAAATGGGAAAAAAATCTGTTCAATGAAGAAAACTAAACAAGGTAATTACTCTGAAGTATGACACACATATTTTGCTATGTCAATGTTTTTTCTATTTATTGGTTTGCTTTGTAGGTCATATAACCTGCATTAATCAGTACTAAGTTTGACTGTGAATGACAGAACACAAACCCCAGTAAACAGAGACAAATGTATTTTTCGCTCATGAAAGTGAGGTGATTCAGGCCCTCATGGTCTCCAAGGTGAAGGGTGAGGCTTCTTCTAATACATCATTCCCCACTTGGAAGTCTCCATTCCCAAGGTCCCCAATAGCCTTCCTTCACGGCCACGTTCCCGCCAGCAAGGAGGGGAAAGGGCTGGAAAGACACTCCCTGCTCTCCTTCATCTCAGCATCTACTGAGACGTGCTGCTGCGGTGTGAGGTTCACTGGCCAGAACGTGGTCACCTGGTCACTTCGAGTTCAAGGAGGGCTGGGAAATGTCATTGTCATTTAGGGAAACCACTGCCCTCGCTCAGACTTGGGAAAGAGGGACAGAAGACACAGTGGGGACAGGGGACCGTAGTTTCTGCTGCCACCCACCCTTGGGCGCTCACCTATCTGTGCTCACCCTTCCTCCACCACAGAACACCCTCCCCTGCATCCCCCAAGGGAACCAACTACAAGGCCCCAGCCAATTTCTGCACCTGGCTCCCAATCCAGGATCCCAGACAAAGCAGCATCCCCTCCAACAGATATGGGTGAGGTTCTTCATGATTTCACAACCTACAAACTAGATCATAAGTTCCTGGTCTCAGCACACCGAACATAAGGTTGATGAGTACGAACAGGAGGATGCAGCCATTTGGAAAAAAGCAAAATACCGACCAGCGTCACCAGTGACCCACACGCAGGAGCAAACCCGGGGAAGCAGGAAGAGCGGCAACCCCTCGGCAGCATCACCATGCCTGGCCCCACATACGTCCCAGCTGCTGCCTCCCCTGCACTGGGCTGGGATGGGCACCCAGAGGATGCCCCTCCTGGGACCTGCGTGGTTTTCACAGGTTGCTCCTTGTTTTCAGGGATTGCTCTAGAGTTGAACAATCACAGGTTTTTTCAGACCAGGCTGTGGTTTCTTAGGCAAAGCACTTTTTCAAAAACATAAAGATTGCTGATCTATTTGTTTCCAGTGGGCTTTCTTTGTTGAGACATAGTTTATAACCCTGGAGCGTCTGACCTTCCTCATTGGCCTCCAAGTTCACTCTCTCTCTCGGCTGACACCTTCCGTCCCTTGGTACATGGCACCACCCACCTCAAGTCACCCGAAATGACGGCCCCGAGTAGGAAGGCAACATCCTTAGAGAGACTCTTGCCCCCAGGCTCACAAATTGGTGGGACGGGGCACTTGTTTTATTTTCCACTAAGTGTACTGCTTTGCACAAAACCATTCCAATGACTGATGTCATTCGAGAGACACAGCAGTTGCTTTTTCAGCCCTGCAAGGCTCCAAATTACCCAGCTCTCAGTCAACTTAGATTGCCGGCTGCAGGCGAGACCGTCTCCATTAGCACAGCTGCCTACATTTCATGCCACTCCTGCCCTGCCCAGGAGTTGCCCATGTCCATCTCTCCTGTGGGACTTTGCTCTAATGCATTTCTACAGTATGAATTTCTCCCACAACTTTCTTCCTCAATCCTTTTTCAGAATAAGGAAAGTGAAAGTGTTAGTCACTCGGTCATATCTGACTTTTTGTGACCCTGTGGACTGTAGCCTGCCAGGCTCCTCTGTCCATGGAATTCTCCAGGCAAGAATACTGGAGCGGATTGCTGTTCCCTTCTCCAAAGGATCTTCCTGACCCAGGGATTAAGCCCCTCTCCTGCATTGCAGGCAGATTCTTTACCATCTAAGCCACCAGAGAAGCCCAAGAACTGCTTTCCAAAAAATAACAGATGAGAGTTGTTAGTAAATGCTTTGTTTCTGCACGATATGGGTCACCTGTCCCCCAGACACACTGCTTGAATCCCTGCCCCCAGATGCGTCTACAAGCCCATGCCCCAAGTTTGAGTTCTTCTATTTACAGCTTTCTTATCCTGCTCCTATATTTTATAACACTTAAAAGTACATCTGGCCTTGAGTGACAGAAAATCCAAAACAGCAGTGGCTTGAACAAAATGTATTTAATTCTCCTTCATTTGAGTCCAGAGTAACGTGGTCCCGGGATGGGTCCAGTAGGGCTCCCTGGTGTTAGATACCTCCACCCCTTCTATCCTGTCAGTGCATGACAGCTAATGACAATGTCCAGAGCTGCTGCCCCTGTCTCATCATCTCCTCATTCCAACGAGTAGAGAGGGAAGAGATGAGTCTACATCTCCATCCTTCCAGGACACTTCCTGGAAGTTGCCTTCCATTGGCTGGAATGTAGCCACATGGCCACACTGGCTGCAAGGGAGGATGGGAAATGTCATTCCCATTCTGGATGGCCACAATTCTGGGTCTTTTATTGAGGAAGGAGAGGTAACAGATACTGAAGCAATTATGCTGCAGCCACATATTCTTGTCACATTCCAGTACCAGTGACCTCATACTGGGAAAGTGAAAGGACCAGTCTTTTCTGTCTTTATAGCTCCAGCATTCTTTCTCCTCCTTAATCTCCTGATGGCAGAGGCAGATTTATTTGGCCTCTAACACACACATTTCGGAGGAGACAACAACCACATGAGGTCTGCCGTCTTCTGCCCACATGCCGTCTTTCATGGGACTGTTGCTATGCCTACTTAACAAGGACATAAGATAAAGTTTCCTGGGTTAGTGTTTCAGCTGGGAAACTTTTAACAACCAAGATAGCTTCTGTGCTCAGTAAATTAGAAAAGTAAGAAAAACAAACTCCCTTGATGAAAAACTCCATAAAGCCAATGAGACTGTAAATGGAAATGGAAACCCAAAATTGATGAAATGCAAAATAAATATTTAACTTATGAGACGGCAGCTATCTTTGGATTGCTAAGTAATTTGGAGGCTAATGTTCTTAAAAAAAAAACCACATTTTCTAGGAAAATATTTACTATTTCTGTTTTATTGCCTTCTTCATTGCCATTAGTAAAACTTGGTTTCATTCACGAGTGTACATAAATTCCACTGGAGGTTAACATTTTTTTTTCCCCAAAACTTCCTGGTGAGGCTGTTTCTAATGGAAAGCTTTTAAAGCATGGAGATAGACCTGGGAATCAATCTGTGGGGAGAACCAGCCAATATTCAAGAATGTTCCCTGCAGACGTCAGTTGGGGCAGGTGATAATATATAATATAGACTGGAATCTAAAGGGAAAAGTCAAAGCATTATTCCAGATGGGCTTCATAAACACGCCAACAGGGCCAGTGTCTCCACTGGACAATACACTCCAAAGGCTCGAGACCTACAAACACATACACACAGGCTTCAGAATACACAAAGAAAACAGCAAAATCAAAATTAATAAATGTCTAATTAAATATCTACAAAATGTAACATTTTGTCCTTGCTAATTGTTCAATTCCACGTTCTTGAATTTTTCATGAGTATTTTATTACTTTTGAGAACAATTAGTGGGAGAGAGCCTCGTAAGAATGCACTAATAGGCACAACTGCCAAGATTTCATAACCATTAGTAAAGGAGTCAAGTTACCTACAGCCAAAAGCAAACTTATCTTAAACCTGTCAGAGGTGTATGGCAATGCATTTGATTTTAACACAGAGTATAGATATATTTGGGCTTCCCTGGCGGCTCAGGAGGTAAAGAATCTTCCTGCAATGCAGGAGACCCGGGTTCAATCCCTGGGTTGGGAAGGTCCCCTGGAAAAGGAAATGGCCGCCCATTCCAATATTCTTGCCTGGAGAATTTCATGGACAGAGGAGCCTGGCAGGGTTGCAAAGAGTCGGATGTGATGGAGCAACTAACACTTTCACTTTTCCGTTTTCATGGATATATTTAAGTGTTAGATGAGATGTGGAGTTCCTAAAAAGAATGCCTTAGCCAAGGGGGTCAGTGTTCTTGTTTTCTTTAAAAGGCCAGGAAGTAAATGTATTGGGCTTTGTGAGCCATATATCTCCATCATGATTACTCAGCACTACTATGGCAGCACAAAGTGGTCATGGATGGCCCTTAAATAACACATGAGCACAGCTGTGTACCAATAAAGCTTTATTTACAAAAACAGATGGTGGGCCATGGCCATAGTTTTCTGTCCCTTGCCTCAGATCCAGGAAGGTCCAATGACTTCCTACTGACGCTAACCAGCCATTCAGACTCAAGAAGTATACTGTTCTAAGATAGGACTATTATCCTGAATTCCCCAGAAAACATCGTAGACTCCTCAGAATCATTCCAGAATTAGCACAGCTGTTCTACACAACTGTGAGTCAGTTTTAGACTTTCCAATCCTTTGGAGATGGTTTTCTTCTTTTTCAGTTACCCAAAGCACTGGGTGACACATGAAATAACTATGTACTAATTCTTGTGATCTCTTTTAGTATTTCCACAGCTTCTTTAGAAAGAAAAGTTTTAACTCTGCATCAGCTAAAACTTGGGGCTTCTCAGGTGGCATTAGTGATAAAGAACTTGCCAGCCAGTGCTGGAGATGTAAGAGACACAGGTTTGATCTCTGGGTCAGGAAGATCCCCTGGAAGAAGTCATGGAAACCCACGCCAGTATTCTTGCCTGGGAAATCCCATGGACAGAGGAGCCTGGTGGGTTACAGTTCATAGGATCATGAAGAGTTGGACTCGAGGGTGTGCACAAAAGACTATGCTCATTAATCATATAAATTTTTTAGAATTTGCCATAGGCTTTTAGATATCTAATATATACATTAAAGTGTCTTGGTATATTTTAGAATTTTTCTTAACCAGCTTCTTATCTATTACACAGCCAAGAAAACTGAGTATATATAGGGCACATGTCCTACTATTTACATTTTTTTTTTTAGATAAAGGACACTATCACCTCCCCCACAGTTTACACTAGTGGTAAGTGGATGTGTAAAAATCAATTAAAGTTTGTGGTATTGTATAAAAATAGAATTTAATCAGAATTTAGTCACTCAAAGGCTCTTAAGTTATTTTAATTACATAGTATATACACGTTAAATTATGTAAGTTTTTTTTAATATTTACCACTCATAAAGTTTTAAGTTTTAATTATTTCTCTTATAGTAATAAATTTTATCTATTTATCTACTCAAAAAGTGCAATGGGATTAATATATTTTTAAAAATCACTAAAAATACTAATTGCAAATATTCTACAAAATATTACCCTATTGTTTTTCACTTAAACTGAAGCAGAACCATAATAAAGAAATTTAAGTAAGCACTGAAAAATCTGTTTTCCCAGTATTACCTGTTGTTCCCAAATAATTGGGGTAATCTGTAGATTATATTTCATTTATTCTCAGAGTTGGGCTGCTCATGGAAGCAAGGAATTACACAACTAAATTCAAGTTTCTCTAGAAAATATGCCTGACAAATTTTTTTTAAAAGTATGACCTGCTGTTTTGTTTTGGTTCAAGGTGTCCCAGAATGTCCAATCATTTAATCCAGACTCAATTTACCCTCATTCTGTTAGAACTAGAAGGTAATTTTTTAAAAACAAAAGAAAAAAAGCATTCTAGAATAGTGATTTCCCCTTGTGAATTATTCCAATCAACCAAAATATGCATTTTGGGGGGAACGAAAAGCTGACTCAGAATATATTTCTTCTAGTGGAGCAGCCTTTGGCCCCAAAGAGTCCAGCAAGTCAGGCGGTAGGTCATGTTCAGAGCAGGTGAGAGAACTGAGGCTGTCTGCTTGCTCACACTCGCCCTCCTCTGCGTAGATGTGAGGTGGGTAGCCAGGATTACCCTCGGGGTCGTGGGTGCCACAGAGCTGCCGGAGGAGAACCAGGGAGAGGAAGTGAGTGCCATGGCATGTCAGCCTCGTCCCGTCACAGGCCTTTCTACAGACTCAGATCAGGCAGCCAAGCTGAAGGGAGGGACCCCATCACACTCCTGCTGATCTCGGGGAGGGAACTCTGACAATGACGGTGGCCCTGACCTGGGTAGGATGACGGGAACATGGAAGAAAACCGCCCACCCCTTCTACCCTCTTACAGGGTAGACTCCTCCCTCACCCAGGCTGAGACCTCCCCTCCTGGCCCTACGCCTTCTGTCACCTTGAATGACCATCCCCAATATATGTTTGTGGGAGGGATGGATGGATGGATGGATGAGGTTAAAGGGCTTTCCCCTGTTGGCCTTCCAATACCCTAGAAGGTCGCTAATGGAAGTCTGAGCCTGTTTCATAGATCAAGGTGGGGATGGGTTTACAAGACTCTTCTAAGCCATCACTGGCTCACAGCATTTCGTGTGAGAATGAACTCATCCAGGGCTTGAAGACGTTCAGAGTCAGACAGCTCAGAGCCCAGAGAGGCAGGAGGAAGAGGGAAGGACCCCTTCATGTCCCCAGGCTCTCAGCCAGCTGTGTCCACCTTGCTCGGCTCACGGGGACCCCTCCAGGCTCTCCATTTAGTGGGAATACCGTCTCCTCGCCCTGCGTCTACTGGTGCCCAGACCTGCTGCCCACAGGTATACCTGGGAGCCTTCATCCTTACATCACACACCTGCAGGGACTGTGGTCACCGTGTGGCCTATGCCTTGGGGCATGGGTGGGGGCGGAAAGCTAGCCGACAGGTGAATCCAGGGGCTGTGACCTGGGTGTACCCAGTCCCATCATGTCCCCTCAGTGCAGCCAAGTAGATAACTTGGGATGGGCCTGGTGAGCACACAGCAAATCGGGATCTGCAGGGGGTCTGTGCTCAAAACTCCCGAGGCCTGTGACAGCAGAAGCTTCCAGCCCTGATTCAGCAGTTTAGAAGCCCTGTGAGATCAATAATTCATCATAAACCCCAACCAAGTTAGAAGGCTCACAAGGGAAAGCGCTGGGCCTTCTAATCTGCTGTTTTTCCCTCCACTCACACCACCCAGCTCAGCTCCAACTTTGCACTAATGAAGGCTCCCTGCCTGCCTGGGGAACAGGAGGATGGGCCTCACCAGGAAGCAGCCTCCTTCAGCCCAGTCAGACGGTGAACTGGTCCCCACCCGCTCCATCCACAGGGCACAGCTGTGTGGGGCAGAGAGGGCAGATACACAGATGTGAATGTGGGTAAGCCAGATGACATGTGATGATAACCAGGGATGAGACTAGAAGGGTTCTCACTTCCCGTGACCCATCTTCATCCACTCTAACAGCCAGAGGAAGGGACCCCGAGGCACATCTCACAAAACAGAGCCCCGGGAGGCTCCAATGAGCACCCAGGCCCTCTAACGCAGGATCTGTAGAGTTGAGGGCCTCCTACCTGACTCAGCACCTCCATCATCACTCCTGCTCTCATTTCCAGGGGTCCTCTGGGCACCGTGGTATGGAGGAAAACCTGAAAAGCGAAGAAAAGAGTCCTAACCCTGCAGGGTCAGCTCACAGCTCCCCTCAATTGATGGCCTCTGCTGGCTGGCACATGGGGGCCCCCACCAGGCGGAGGACTGTCTCAGCTCTCCTGGAGGGGACAACAGGCCAAGGGCAGTTTAACCAGATGTCACCTCCGTGTGTGCAAGGAGAGAGGGCAGCCCTGCCGGTTTTCACTGATGGACTGATGGACCCTCCATGCCTTGGCTTCCAGGGAAGAAGGAAGCCGAGTGAGCCTGGCCAGCAGGGTTTGGGTCTGGTCCACAAACAGGAATCAGCAAGAGGCTGACTGCCCCACGTGGGGAAGCTCATCCCACCACTGGTCCCCACAACGCACGGCTGGTCCCAGGTACTAATCCCCTTCCTCCCGCCTTGGCAGGTCAGCCGCACCTCGTGCACACAGGTTGCCGTGCAGCCTTCTCTTGCAAGCACCTGGGTCTCGGGTTCTGGCTGAAGAGTGGGGTAGAGCTATGAGGAGGTGGGCTTAGCATGCCCCACGTGGGGGCCACCCGGGACCCCAGAGAGCCCCACCTGCATCATGGAGTCAGGCCCACGCAGGTAAGGCCAAGCAACCCCTCACTCAGGCTCACGCAGGTGCGGGGCCTGCACCCAAGGTGAGAGGAACATGGTGATGAGCATGTAAGGTGCAAGAGAGACCTCAGCCGTCTGCACCTGGGGCCTCTCAGGAAGAGGAGGGCCTGGGGACGGGAGCAGAGGAGGGCCCACGAGGAGGGAAGGCCAGTAGAGGCCGGGAGGCTGGAGGCAGCCCAGACCTGCAGGCAGAGCACAGCGCAGGAGAGACCAGATGACCCCAGGTCTCAGGGCTGCAGACCATCCCAGGACAACGACCAGCTGTCAGGTGGGTTTAATTGAGAGAGTGACATGAGAGCATTCCCTGGTGGCTCAGAGGGTAAAGCGTCTGCCTGCAATGCAAGAGACCCAGGTTCGATCCCTGGGTCAGGAAGATTCCCTGGAGAAGGAAATGGCAACCCACTCCAGTATTCTTGCCTGGAGAATCCCATGGATGGAGGAATCTGGTAGGCTACAGTTCACAGGGTCCCAAAGAGTGGGACACGACTGAGTGACTTCACTTTCACTTTCAGAAACACACTGGTGACTTTTACAGCTGCGGTGACTTCTGATCACCCCTGGATTTAGGGGTACTTTGTATACTCCAGAAGATGTGTATAAAAAACATTGTGAAGTTTGGGGTAATTTTACATGTCCATGAAGATATATACACACACACCTGTCTGTACCTATATCTGTCTATACACATAAACCCATCCCATCCCACCATTGCGAATTGAACTAAACACTCTTAGCCAAAGAGATAGCAGGGATAACCCTACCAACAACCCTGGAGGCCTGCTGCCTGGCGATGCTGTGTCCTCAATCACTTCCCTCCAGCCCCCGTGGGCCTCTCGGAGGAGGATACAAGAGACACAGGCCCGTCCTCCAGTGTGCTTGCTGGTCAGACCCTGTGGTCCTTTCCGGGCCGGTGGAAGGTACACCAGCAGTCGCCAGGAAAACTCAGGGTCAATTTTGCCTTGAGTAGATTTTAGGTTCTACCACATGCCACTTTTTGCTGCTTTTGCTTCATTTTGCTGCATTTACTGCACATGCCTCTGTCAAGGCCGAGAGCACTGTTTCCCTCCCCTGGCAGCTCGGCATGGAGCTAGTTTCAGGCATGTTCCCAGGACCCACGACCCACAACTCCTCAAAGGTGCTTCAGCAAGAGTGTTTGAATTTCATTCTAATTATGTGAAAGTTATTTTAATAATAATATTTAATGTTATTTTTCTAATATAATGGAGAAGGGCTTACATCTTTTTAACTGAGTCCTCTCAACATGTTAATAAAAGCAAAAATGTTATAATTTGCTTTTATGAAACTTGAAGGAAGCTTTTTGTCTCTTGTTTGCTAAATCGAAGAGAACCTGATACGATAAACTAAGCTCCCTTAAAAATATTTGAAACTGCTTATTGTCATAAATTGAAATCTTCTTGACACCTTAAGAATCGATTTCAACAATGTGAGGCAATGAATTAGGCACTAAAGAAGAGCTCTGCAAACTTCCTCCACAATATCCAACTTCTTTTTTATTGTTATTGTTTCCAGTTGAATCACTATTTTTATTTGTTGCTTTGGTAACAGGTGTATGTTGTAAATGTCATTGCACTTCAAATCAGTACTAATAAAAAACAGCTCTTTTCTGTTTTATTTATAATGTCATTCTTTGTAAGATCTCATTTGTAAAGAAGGACTCTGCTGTTAGAAAGGTTTAGGAGAAAATGACTAATGGCCTCTATAGTCCCCTTAGTTCAAAACTTCTATAAATCCATGAAGAATCAAAGCAAAAGAATACTCAGGCCTTCATCAAGTTCCCAGCTTCTCAGCAGCAAAAGAAACTTGTCAGGGACTGAAAAACTCTGGTGCTTTCAGGTCTAGAGGTGAGTATTTCATTTAGTTCTCATCTGCTCCCTAAATGTCATGGTACAGACAGTAAAGAATCCGCCTGCCAA
Source organism: Cervus canadensis (assembly GCF_019320065.1). NCBI lineage: Eukaryota > Metazoa > Chordata > Mammalia > Artiodactyla > Cervidae > Cervus > Cervus canadensis. The sequence goes on from NC_057395.1 coordinate 55,520,001, forward strand.
TTCAGGAGACCCAGGTTCAGTCCCTGGATTGGGAAGACCCCCTGGAGAAGGGAATGGCTACCCACTCCACTATTCTTGCCTAGAGAATTCCATGGACAGAGAAGCCTGGTGGGCTACAGTCCATAGGGTTGCAAAGAGTCAGACAGGACTGAGTAACATTTTCACTGCTTCCCACATTCACTGCTTTCAGCTTATTTGGATGTTGGTTGGGTATATTTTTACCACCTTCCCCCTTCCCAGTTTCCCATTTTCAGGGCTTCCCATGGCTGCCAGGACAGTAAGGTAACTCTTTTCATGGTAACTTCTTCATCGGTACTTACAGGAGTAGAGTATTTGTTTCTCACACTTGACTCAAAAAACACGCCATGACTCTGAAATTATTTTAGAAAATGAAAAATTAATTAAAGTAAAAAAAATGAAGTGTTTATTGGTTTCATATAAATTACCCAAAGATGAAAACACATAACTAGAAACTCTTGTAACCATAAGGCCTCCTGTTTCTGCACTAAAGGTATCTAATGAGAGCAGTGTAGGTATTCCTAGCAGAAATCCATGGGTGAGTTTTATAGTTGCTTTGTGCAGAGGGAACATGAAAATATGAGATTTCCAAGCCCATCTTGGGTCTACAAAATTCACATCAGACTCACGGAGTGTCGTGAGTGTGGCCTCAAAGTCTGTGAATGTGGCCCATTCATTCCTAAGACCCAAGACTGGTTACATAATTGGAAGGACCCAGCATAAAAAATGTGAGCCCCTTGCCAGATATGAAGTGTTTCAAGATGGTGGCAGGGGAGTATTAACCAAGTACAAGGCCCTTCTGAGCACAGGGGCCTGTGGGACTGACTGGGTTCCACGCCTGTGAAGCTGACCCTTCCACGGTCAAAGGGACATACCTATCAATGCACATGCCCTTTCAAGGATTCATGGGATCATGTTTGTGCAAAAGAGAAGAACTCTTTTATCTTGGCTCAAACGTAGCCTTAGAAAAATAATGAATTGTAGAGATCTTGAATTCTTTCTTAAAAGCTTTCCATCATGAAAACAATGACTCTTTGGCCCTTGAGAACCCATTTTAGCTCTTGTTAGAAGAGTAAATATTACACTAGTTAAGTTACACTAGTTAAGCTAGTTACCCTAGTGAAGTCCAAATAAGGTCTGTATTTTGAGGCCTCTGTCAATAGTGTTGTATCAAAGTTAGTTTTCTGGTTTTGTTAACATACTATGTAGACTATTATTCTTGGGGAAAGCTGTGTAGAAGGTACACAGGAACTCTGAACTATTTTTACAACTTTGTGTGAGCCTGAAAAGTCACGTTAAAAAGCAAAGCTCTAGTTTTAGAATATGTATATGGAGTGTATAAGGACATGGCTCAGTTTGGCAGGAGGTGTGGAGTCACTGGACTGGAAGTTGGTTAGGGCCAAGGCCAGTGCTCTTAGTCTTATAGATGATGTCTGGTGCCCAGACATGAACACAGAGAAATGTATTTATTTGTGGGTGTCATATTTGATCAGAGCTATCAAATAACAACTCAGTAACAACCAACAATCACAATAGTTAGTTAGATATATGAGATGGTTTTCACAACTATGTGTTTGTTCTACCAGAATCACAGAATCTTCTAGAAGGGAACCCACTGTCCGTCACCAGTGAAGTCCCAGCAGCAGGAGTAAACCTGTGTAACTCACTGGAATTCCCGGGACAAGGTGTAGTTGGTCAGATGCACTGAACAGAGAAAGTGGCATTTCGTTTACATCCTAGGGGAAAACGCTGGTTTACTCCAAAGGTAACGCATTTCCCTCTAGGTGAAAACAAAGAAGCTACACCTTTTCCTGCTCAGATACTCACGTGCAAATAAAAATTAGCATTATGATAGAGGGGAGGGAAAATGGGAGTAGAAAAGGAAAGGTGAAGAGAAGCAAGGAAAAAAAGAATAAAATCAAGTGGGTATGTGTGATCCAATGTGACTTGAAGATGTAGATTCTAACATTCTATGGATGATATTATAGACACCTGAGAACTGAATATGCACACAAGATCTAGAAGCTGACATAGACAGATGAAACTGTTTAGATTTAGGGATGGGATTGTGGACAATTTTTGCTTTGGGTTTCTATTTTTAATATAAGCCCTTCAATCATGAAATAAAATTTCAAAGAAAATAAAGCAGGCGCAGGTCCTCAGTAACAGTTCTAAGGAAGTCCATGCCTTGTCACAGATTTTAAAATAGCAGGTCACCTGGTAATTGTAAGTGACAATCTCACTGAGGGACGGTGTGTGAATGGCTGACTATCAAACCAGCAACAACAGGTACACTGACTATTTGCAGGACATCATAAAGGGAACCTAGAGACTCACCAGAAAATAGAAGAGCAGCCTTGGTGTCCTCCCCTGCAGATGGGGGAGCAAGGTACCCTCCGGCAGGGGTTTGGTAAAGATGCAATGGGATTAGACTTGCAGAGTGCAAACCCCAGGGCACGATGAGTGGACCAGAGTTCTTACTGTGCCTACCTGGAGCTGTGGCCTCCAGAAGCTTATAGACCAGTCAAGGAAGAGAGGCCCCTGCCAGCCCTCTCCAGGAGTCTCTGTGCCCCTCCCCCTGGGAACATGGAGTGGTGGGCAGATGCCCTCTGGACCTGGCCCTGCTCTCCCCAGCCAGGTGCCTGTACAGTAAATGACAGAAGCCCTGGGTCAACTCTCTCTTTTCCAAAGTGGAGTCTCTGTCTGCTTAGAGAAGGGCAAGTTTAGCCAGACTGAGAACAGGGTTTCAAATGACATTGAACCGCATGGTAAAAAAATCAGTCCCTGTCTAAGTCCTCTTCCATGCTCCTAATAACATCAAGGAGGACATGTCCGTCAGGTGCCAGCCTGTCCTGGCTCGCTCTCTCTTTCCACATTTTCTACCTAGAATTACAGGGTTCCATTTCTGCTGTGTCTGCATTTCACTCACCTGCTCTTTACACAAGTAAAACTGGTTTTCTGCTTACAATTGAAATATAAAATTTCCTGTTTAAAGAAATGCACTTCTTTTGGACACAAGTCCATTTAAAGGAAAATAATGTTTAAAGTCATGAAGTTAGCGCTGGACAGACTGGAGTGTGGGCCTGAGCCATCTGACACTTGAGCTGGGAGCAAAGGTATGTGAGGTTGAGCAGAATTGCAGGGGCTTTGCAGGTGGGGCTGGGGTGAAAGTAGGCGTGGGGTGGGCCTGTAGGGGGACATCCCAGGATGTGGGTGGGGGAGCAGCCATGGTGTCCCCCTAGCATTGAACGGTCATCAAAGCCACTCCTCTTGTTTCAACACAAGCAGCAAACAAGCCACACTCACCTTAGCTCCCAGCTTGGCGCCCACCTCGCCTGGGCTAATGGACGGGGCTGGCATGTGATCCCTGAGGTATGACCTTTCCTGTGGGACAGAGGGAAAGAAATATGACTGGGGCTGAAATTACAGATGGCAGCATTTAACACAGAGGACAGGGAGTAATGTCTCCCCTCTGGCATCACAGACAGCATCCTGACCCTGGAAAACACAGCCTGCGCTGTGAAGCAGGAGGGCAACCCTGGCAAGCGGACATTTTGTAATCACTGGTCAGGAAGTGAAGTTTCTTGTGGTTTAGAGGTTCACATAAAGAGATGGTAAGAACAAAAACCAAGCAACCAAAGAGAAAACCTTGTTTCAGTCAGCCTCAGCATCTCAGAACTGGTCCTTGCCCTCTTCTAAGCCTCAATGATGGCTCTTGGGGTCGCCACGGTGGGCAGTGCTGTGTGGAGCCTTATCCATTTCTCACTCAACAAATATTCACTGAGGGACTCGGATGTTGAGGAGTGCTGCATTTCTTCTCTCTTTTAAAAAGATTTATTTATTTATTATTTCGGCTGTGCTGGGTCTTTGTTGCTGCAAGGGCTTTCTCTAGTTGCTTTAGGTGGGGACTGCTCTTCATCTCAGTGCTTGGGCTTCTCATTGCGGTGGCTTCTCTTGTTGCGGAGCACAGGCTCTAAGGCACATGCTCAGTAGTTGTGACCCATGGGCTCAGTTGCTCTGCAGCATGTGGGATCTTCCCAGACCAGGGATCAAACCAGTGTCTCTCTCCTGCACTGGCAGGCAGATTCTTGACCACCAGACCACCAGGGAAGGCCTGGATTTCTTTCCTAAGGGCTCACTGGCTTCCCCACAGAGAGGGGAGGCCCCCGTGCTGTCCTGCAGACCCTCTTGATCAGGGGGCATGTCCGGTGGCAGAAAAGGACAAGGCAGGTGGAATCAGTGATGTTGTCTGGGTGAAGGGAATCTTCTCAAGAGTGCGCAGTGTCCCCAGTGTGTGGATGCAGGCAGGTGTATTCACATAAGGTGGACTAACTGGGATGTGTGAACACAGTGGTGCAGCCTTATTTACCAGTGGCTACAAGGACATAACTGGTAACTGCTGTTAGTAATACTAGAGAAACTCCACCTGAAAAAAGTCATTTGGCCTAGACAAGGTTTCTCAGCCTCGGCACTGCTAACACTCAAGCGGGTGACCTCTCTGTCATGGGGGCTGTCCTGGGCACAGCAGGACGGCCTACAGTGTCCCCCAGTCGGTTCTACTCACCAGACGCGATAGCATCACCACCCGCCCCCCCGCCCCGCTGACTGTGCACTCCCAGTTGAGTTCTAACCACCAACATGCCTCTAGACACTGCCACATGTCCCCTGGGGTGGGGATGGGGGCCAGAATCGCCCCCAGTTCAGAGCCAGTGCCCTAAACAAATGAGACGAGATGATCACATGAGGGGGCGGTGAATGAGAGCAGTATGGAGAGCCTACCGCATCATCCTCATGAGACACAGTCCAGCCGCACTACCTGGAGAGGATCGGCTCTGCTCTCCTCGTTCCACGTGATCAGGGTCTGGATCCCCTCATCCCACGGCACAAGGCGACCCTGCCTCTCGGCTCCGGACACAAGGCGGCATCGCAGCAGGAGGAGCAGAGCAGCTGTGACGAGACAAGGGGGAGAGGAGATGCCGGAGCTCTGGCCGATCAGAGGTTCCCTCCCACAGAAGCCTGCGCTGCTGGCATATAACTCGGCTGGGAGCTCATGGGGGCAAGCTGAGCCTTTGTCAATCTTTGCAGCCTCAGTGCTTAGCACAGCCTGGGGCACAGTAGGTGAGAGGTAACTATTTGTCGGACTGATTAAGTAATACTACGTGACCAGTAATATTCTACAGTCTCCTTGAAAATCGAGCTTCCCTGTTAGCCTTTGCCAAGCCTGGGAGCTTGTGTACATTGCTGTCCTCAGCTATTAAAATCATCTCTGCTCTGTTGCTCAGTCATGTCTGACCTTTTGCGACCCCATGGACTATAACCTGCCAGGCTCCTCTGTCCATGGGATTTCTCAGGCAAGAATACTGGAGTGGGTTGCCATTTCCTTCTCCAGGGGATCTTCCAGACCCAGGGATTGAACTTGCATCTCCTGCTTAGCAGGAATCCATAGACAGTGGACCACTGTCCTTAGACAATGTCCATCTCTAGGTTCCATTGCTGTAAAGTGCTGCTACTGAGCAGAAGCCCCCTCTGCCAGGCAGCCTGTCTGACCAGGGTGGAAACCTCCCATTCCAGCCTGGGCCTCCCATGAGCCTGGGAGTCATTCTCAAAGACAACCCGCTGACCTCGGCCAACCCCACCGCCAAGGACTTTATGCCCTTGGCTTACAGCCCAGGGAGAGGAGCTGCATTCCCAGGACAGCTCCTGTCTATGCTGACCTGCCAGAGCCATGAACGCTACACCGAGAGGGGCCAGAGCCCCCTGCAGGACCCCAGCTCTCGCGACGAGGGGCTCTGCACAGGTGAATCCATCGGGACAGGAGCAGACCCTCACGTGGACAGTCTGCTTCTGGGAAAGTCCCTGTTTGTCTCCGATGAGAAGCGGCACAGAGTAGTCACCAAGTGGAAGGCTTCTCTGCATTAGAAGTTCCACTGAATAACCTGCAGAGGGAGGGGGACCTTAGTTGCGTTGATGTGTTCATTCGTTCAGCTGCTCAGGGGTTATTTCCTAATGCCTCCCTTGTGCCAGGCTTTGTAGGACATCTGAGGTGGTCACGACCACTCTCCCGTGGACACCAGCGGCATGTGAAGTGGTTCCCAAGACCACCCTCAGGTTGATGATTCTCTAGAAGGACTCAGGACTCTCTGAGAACTGTCTACTCACGGCTATGGAAACAGCACCCCTGCTTTCCTTTAGGGGCACCTACACTTCCTGAACTCATCCCCCGTGTGGATCAGGTGGGGCTAAGCCCAGATCCCAGCCAGGTCCAGGTGTGGGCTCAGTACCAACCATCCAGCACATCTGCCCTCCCAACCCACACCCAATGTTGAGCAGGGCAGGTGGCTCCAGCCTTGCAATGATGTACACGTTCTTGCGAGGCACCAGAAAGAGTCCCAGGGACTCCCAGCCACCATGCTGCTATCTCCAGAGGAGAGCCTGCCTGCAGATGAAGGGAACACATAGCCAAGGTCAGGAGCCACCACCTCCAGGAAGTCCTCTGGGCACCCAGGTGTGCTGGGACACAGGCTTACCTGTCCCTTTCTTGGTGAGATAAGCTAGCACATTCCTCTTGGCCTGAGTCTGTGTGAGTCAGGTCTCTGTCCTTTTCCAGCCTTTCTCTCTGGCCAGTGTGATACGCACCCCTGTTTTCCCCCAGTCTCCACATGTCTCCTGTATCTCCCCGCGTGCTGTCCAGTTTGAAGGTGAAGGGGTCGGAGTAGGGCTCCAGGTCGCTGTCCTCCGCCTCGATGAGGAGGGCCTTGTCTCCGGCAGACTGACAGACCTCCAGGTGCTGAGAGCTCGGGCAGAGCACGGGAGCGTTGTCATTGACGTCTGACAGGAAGAGCAGCATGGTCCCCGTTCCCGTCTGTGGAGGGACACCTGGGTGGGAAGGAGGGGGTGTCCCAGCAGGGCTGCTGATTAATTCCAGAGGTTGCCCCAGCACACAGACGCCTGCGAATGAGCGCTCTCGGCCTCTGCAGAAAAGAACCACTCTGCGGAGACACTGAAGCCAATTCCCTTTCAATAAGCTTTATTGCAAGGGCTGGATCTGTTTTCCTGCTTTTTTGAAAATCTGGGTAGGATAAGCTAATAAAACACTTGTTGAATGAGGTACAATTATCGAATAGACGATAATATCAGCCATGGAAGTTGTTAAGGCAGGAGTGGGGGGGCAGTGGGGGATGGGTGTGAGGTAGTTCTGGAGACCTCAGCTTCTATACTGGGTCCCCACTGTGATCCTGGTCTGGATCCTGAACTAGAGTTTTGCAAGGTGTCACCCCTGGAGGACACTGGGCAACAGGTTCTTGGGATCCCACTATCTTATTTCTAAAAACTGCATGTGAGTCTACAATGACCTCAAAATAAAAAATTTTTTTTTAAACTATTCCACTGAAAAAACAGTGCCATTCATTAAAACATCCATAACAGAGTTATGGAACCCTCACCTAAAACCAATTAGGAACACAGATTTAATAGCTCCCTAAGCAACATTAATTATACAACTGTTAATTATGCAAATAGGATATACAACCATGTATGCTTGGGAATCTGGGTTCATAAGACAACTCTTATTACAACTCTAACTTACAGATTTTCTTAAATACAGTCATTAAAATTACTTGAAATATTTTATTTTTCTAGCTTTCTGCTTTGGTAGGTTTAGAAATACAGCCTTGTGAGAGATTGCAGAGAAAAGTGTTAAAACATGCTGATAAAAATCACCGATCCTGGTTGATGACAAACTTGTCCTGCACAGTCACATTTTCCTGAGCTTATAAAGCGGTCCAAGTGCAGGGAAACTGCCCATGTTTATCATATGCAATTGGCTTTGACAAAGAGCTAGAGAGTTGTCTTATGAACAGATGAAAAAGATGCTGTGGTGGGGCTGTGTCCTTATCAGGCTCATCATCTCTGAATGAACATCGCCCCTCTTTCTATGGCATAGCCCCCTAGTTTGCCATTTCAAGAATTATCAAAAATAATCATCAATATGGAAGCACAATGATAAAAAGTTTATATCTTTCCCAGTTGTGCTGAAAGACACTCACCTGTGTCATTTCCCCTTAGGAGCAAGAAAACATAGCCCCCTCTGACAATTCTGGGTCTGTGCTTACCATCATCAATAGCATGAGCGATGATTACGTAAATGCTGTCATTGACATGAGGAGATTCGCGGTCAACCGGCTTCACAGTGATGACCACCCCAGAGTGCTCGTCTATGCTGACCCAGTTTGCGGGATCATAAGCCAGTTTGTATCTTGCAGAAGAAAACACATGTAATTTTTAAAATTAAAAAGTTACATTAAGAGACAAGTCCAAATATACCACAGCAGACACAATTCCCATTGTGAATCTGGGAAATTGTAAGAACCTCTGTTAGGAGTGTTCCTGGCTCTGATGAAGGCCCAGAGACCTGAGACCCAACCAGAGTGTCAGATCAGTATTCACTGAACACCAGGTGTCCTGTCCTTGTCGGGCTGCACATAACTCTGTCCACCTCAGGGAAAACATTTCATCCTGGAAAAGAGCCAATCTTCAGTTGCCTGCAGGAGCTGGTGGCTTCATGTTAAACCAAGCCCGCCCTTGCAACAGAAGCACAAGGTTATATTACCCCTGGAGCCTAGAGGATTCACACGTGGGTAATACAGCCAGGCAACATGGCTGTCTACATCCTGCTTCACCTGTGTGCACCTGGTAACCATTTTAATGGATGAGCACACCTGGCCTTCCAGAATTCCCCAAGATCTGTCAGAGTCAGAAGGCAGCCATCAGAACCAAGCGGAACCATCAGAACCCAACCTACCTGCTGAGAGACCCAGAGAAGGAAAGGCCTGGACCCACAGGCAAACAGAAAAGATGTCGCTCCCCAAAACAGCAGAAGACAGGGGGTTTCATGTGCCTTCTCTTCCTCATCACTTAAAGGCCCTGGAAAAGGTCAGTAACTCTCCCTGTCTGAAAATTGTCAAGTCAGGGTTTACAAAGGGACCAACATACTCTAGGGACAGGAATACAGCCCTGAATCAAATTTAGGGTCTCTGTGGGTATCCCCCAGAAGAGGTCCAGGCAGGGACTAGGAACATCGGCATCATCTTGGAACTTGTTAGAAATGCAAATCTCGGTCCCAATCCCAGACCTCAAAATCAGAGACCCCAAGGGTGAGACCCAGCAAAGGGCATTTAACAGGCCTTCCAAGTGACCATGATTCATACTGCATTTGGGCCTCTTTAACTCAGCACTTGCCTGCATAGACCTGTGGTGGTCTGGAACTCCAGGGTAGCTGCCCCCAAGGAGATAAGAGAGAAAACTGAGAAGCAAGCATCAGGAAATTTTTATAGTCAGTGGCATTACTGTGACCACCAAGCACATGATCATGGTTTTGTAATTTATCTTTTAATATTTTATAAAATTATTATTCCACAGTGAACTGGAAATTTTAAAAAGCAACATCTGGTCCTTCTCAATGGTTAAGTCGGAAGCATTGCTCTAAGGAAGAATCTCAAACTCTAGTGCCCACAGGGGTGTCCCGAGCAGGTGCAAGAAATGAGCAAAGCTGGTCGGATAAGGATTGGTGTCAACTGATGAGCGAGAGGTCAAAGGGACCTCTCCCCATGCCCCCAATGATCATGACCCAATGCCAAATCTTCCTCTTTTTCAAGAATATTCAGATAATTCAGGTTGTTAGCATACTCTTGATTTTTAAATGCTTGCAGCTTTATTATCTCTTTCTTTTTATTGCAGTAAAATGCACATAACATACAATTTACCACCTTCACCATTTTAAAGTGCATTTCAGTGGGATTAAATATTAATACATCACACTGCTATGCAACCGTCACCACCATCCATCTCCACAGCTCTTTTCATTCTTGTAAAATTGAACTCTATGCCTACTAAACAATAACTCTCCATTTCCCCTCCTGCCAGACTCTAGAAATCACCATTATATTTTATTTCTTTATGAGATTTGACTACTCTAAGTACCTCCTATAAGTGGAATTGTACAGAATTTGTCTTCTTGTGACTAGTGCGTTTCACTTAGCATAATGTCCTTAGGGTTCATCCATGTTGGAGCATACTGCAGAATTCCCTTCATTTTTAAGGCTGAATAATATTCCATTGCATGTATGGACCACATTTTGTTTGCCCATTCATTATCAATGGCTCCCTGGGTTGCTTCCACATTTTAGCTATTGTGATTAATGCTATCAACATGGGTATACAAACATCTCTTTGAGGCCCTGTTTTCAGTTCTCTTGGGCATGTACCCAGAAGTGGAATTGCTGGATCATATGGTAATTCTATTTTTAATTTTTGGAGGAACTCCCCTACTGTTTTTCTCAGAGGCTGTATCATCTTATATTCCCACCAGCAGTGCCCAAGGATACCAATTTCTCCACATTCTCCCCAACACTTGTTTTCCATTTTTTGGTTTGTTTTTTTTTTAATTGGAGGATAATTGCTTTACAATGTTGTGTTGTTTTCTGCTGTACAACAGTTTGAATCAGCAACTGAACTGAGGTGGTTCAAATCTGATGAACCTAGAGCCTGTTTTCTGGGTTTTTTTTTGATGGGTGTGAAGTGATGTCTCACTGCAGTTTTGATTTGCATTCCCCTCATGATTAGTGATGTTGAGCATCTTTCATGTGCTTGTTTGCCACTTGTATCTTTTTTAGAGAAATGTCAAGTTTTTTGTCCGTTTTTGGATCAGGGTGGTGTTGTTGCTCTTGTTGAGTTTTCGAAGTTCTCTATACTTTCTGGATATTAATCCCTTATCAGATGTATGACTTGCCAGTATTTTCTCCCATTCTGCCTTTGTACTCTGTGGATAGTGTCTTCTGATGCAAAAAAAAAACGTTTCGGTTTTCATGAAGTCCAATTTGACTATCTTTTCTTTTGTTATCTGTGCCGTTGGTGTCATTTCCAAGAAATGATTGCCACATCCAGTGTTGTGAGGTTTTGTCCCAGGATTTCTTCTAATAGTTGTATTATTTTAGGTCTTAACACTTACTTACTTGATCCATTGTGAGTTAATTTTTTAAATAATTTTATTTATTTGTTTTTGGCTGTGCTGGGTCTTGGTTGCTGCTCAGGCTTTTCTGTTAATTGCAGTGAGCAGGGCCTACTTTCTAGTTGTGGTGCACAGACTTCTCATGGCAGTGGCTTCTTTTGTCGCTGAGCACAAGCTCTGGTGCACGAGGGCTTCGACAGTGGCACCACCTCTAGAACACAGGTTCAATAGTTGTGACGCGTGGACTTAGTAGCTCCACTGCATGTGGAATCGTCCCGGATCAGGAATCAAACCCGAGTCTCCTGCACTGGCAGGCAGATTCTTTACCATTTAACCAGCAGGGAAACCCTTGAGTTAATTTCTGTATATGCTGTTAGGTTTTCTGTTTGTGTCTTTGGATGTCAAGAAAGCCTCTTGAAGATAACACAGAGTCAGATCATATGTTTTTTATCCATTCTGCCAAGCTCTGTCTTTTAACTGGAGAGTTTAATCTTTACATATATAAATTAATTACTGATGAGAAGGGAATCAATGTCTGTTAATTTTTTGCCCACCCCGGCTCCCACAGGCTGTGTATCCAGTTCCAGGGACAGAGGCACAGCTGCCTTGCATGGGGCTGGATGTGAGGGAGGTACTGCGCTAAGAGCCGAGATGAACCACAGTGAACCACGGTTTGCACTGTCTTCCCTGGAAGTTGCAATCCTTCCACAGATTCCTGAGTTCCAAATTCAGTCCATCAGACAAATTCTGCCAGCACCGTCATTGTCCGGATGGGGAAACTGATTCCTGGCGCTCTCCACTCTGCCACCTTCCTGGGGATTGTGGCAACTTCATTTTTAAAAAACAAAACACTAATCAATCCAAGTATCCATCAACAGATGAATGGATAAACAAAACGTGGTATATACACACAATGGAATATTATTCAGCTTTAAAAGGACAGAAATTCTGGCACATGCTAGAGCATGAATGAAACTTGAAGACACTATGCTAAGCGAAATATGCCAGTCACAAAAGGAAAGTCTGTGTGATCCCATTTATGTGAAGTACTTAGAGTAGTCACATACATAGAGACAGAAAGGAAAAAGGTTGTGCAGGGTCCTAGAGGTGGGGGAGAATGGGGGAGGTTTTGTTTACTGGGTGCAGAGTTTTAATTTGGGGAAATGAAGAGATGGAGGAGAGATTTTGCAGATGGGTGGTGGGGAAGGTGCAATGTGACATACAGTATAAATGTAGTCAATGTCCCTGAACCACACACTTGAAAACAGTGATAGTGGTAAACTCTATGTACATTTTGCCACAACTGAAAACACTTCTGCTGGCCAGAAGCCACAAGGCTGCCAGTTTACAACATTTGGTAAAGAGGAACTGGAAATACATAACAAATTATTTTAATACAGGAAAAAGACTGTAAAATAATTTTGTGCTCTATGCAAAGGAAATGAACAAGTGAATTCCTCCCATGAGGGTCAGAGGACACTACAGAAGGAAAACTGCATTGAACCTGGGCTAGGGGAGTTCTGGGGTGGGTGACTTATGGCATTTTCACAACTAGGATGGAGTCGCCCTCCGGAGCACATAGAAGGAGCCAATTTCAAACAGGAACCCTCTCTGGCACGTGGCTAATTCTGCATGAACTCCCATCCTTCCCACTCCAGTCTCCCCACCTTATCTTTCCAGCGGTTCTATCTGGATCTGTAGCATTGAACATTCCCAGCCGAGTCCCCGGCCCTGCACCATCGACCTCACTGACGATGAAGGTCCCCGGGTGGAAGGTGGGTGGGTCGTTGGCATTGGTCACCCGTACACTCACGATGGCGCTGGCTGAGGCCTGCTGGGGCCTCTGCAGCTGCCCCCCTTCACAGGAGAAGAGCGGTTCTTCGTTCTCCACGGCCACGACCAGGCTCCACGCTGGCTGAGTCTCATGGTCCAAAGGCTGCCACCCCAGAGAGAAGGTTTCATTAGCCCCCGTGGCTCTGCTGGCCGGAGGGAGCCTCTCAGCGTGACTTGTCACTGCTAACCCAGTGCCTGTGGCTTCTGTGCTTCATTTATTATTTACATTGTCTTTGATAATGATCAAAAGACAGTTGTCAGCCCATTTTCAAATCATTTATAGAGTTCTTTTTTTTTCCCCTCCCTCCTCCTGGTTGGAAAGAGCCACCATCAGTCAGAGGGTAATGAAAAATGCAATAAAAACCATAACCTAATGAAACATTAATGTGACAACTCTCCTGCAAAAACCCTGTGGCGCTTAGGGAAATATGGATATTAATGATCATAGCTATTCAGGGGACAAAGTGGTCAGTGACTTAAAAGGGTTGAAAGACTAGGAATATTTGGGAAATCCGGCCCCAGGCCTTTGGCATGGAAAACCCACAGAGCCCTGCTATTCACAGCATGGTATGGCCCCTCAGCAACATCTGGGAGCTTGTTACACTGACAAGCAGAGTCGGCCCCACTCCAGATATACTCATTCAGGTCTGCCTTTGAAGCTGACCCCCAGACTGACTCATTTGCACTACACCAGAGGCACTGGTCATTCTAGGGTCTACGGAGAGCAATTAAGACTAAAGGTGCTGGAGTCAGACCGCTCCAGTCAGAATCCCTACTCCAGTCATGTGACTTCATGAAAACAACCCAGCCTCTCTGGGCTTCAGTTTCCTCATCATTAAATGAGATAATAATACTTTGTTGCAGGGCGAACTCTCTAGTAGGCACAGCAGGCATAGTGCCAGGAGCCCACAGTATTTTTACGGGTCCATGCAAATGTTCTAATTTCTTTCAAATCCAGAAGAAAAATGAACTCATGGGGTTCGAGAAAATGTCGTAAATGATTTTATCACATCGGGAGAAAGAAACACGTTAGGGATTACATAAATCTACTAAATTTTGTCTAAAACAGACCCAAAGAATTTAATGTTGAAGTAACTGGTCATATCAAAGATAATCTTGAATACTGATATGATTTTGATGGGAGGAGCGATGAAGGCAAAGAGCTGAGGATCCACGCAGCCCTGCATTCCTCACTGGCCATGGTGACTTGTGACCCAGCAGGCCATGTGCTCAGAGCACGTGGATCATCTGTTGGCACCTACTTCATTGTCAGGAGTCCTACAGAAAGGGCCTCGGCATCTACAGCCACCTGCTCGGATGCATTTACCTTGATAACACTTAAAATCCCTTCATTGGTCTCAGGATCCGTCGAAATGTCAAAATGTCCCTCTTCGTTGCCATTCGTTATGTCGAACTTCACTCTCCACGCGGCTGTAAATGGTGAATCACCATCTTGAACCCCGAGACGTAACACACCCTGGCTGGCCCGGCCTTCCGAAATCTGAATGTTATACTGAGAGAGATGATCGTCATTGTCGTGGAGAAAAAGAAACACAATCGGAAAAGAAAACAGAGAAGAGGAAAGAAAACATAGAGAGATGACAACTTGGATGCTTCTCCTATGATTGAACTTGACCACTAAGGATCTGGAAGCCTGTCTGTTACAGCAGAAAACGTGTCAACAACAAATATCTCGTCCCTGTGACTGGATGCCCAAATAACTGAAGAGCTGTGTAACTTTAAAAGTGCCCTTCTATCCAATGCAAGGCACCACTTTTTAAAATAATAGTACACACCTTAGTTTATGCTGCCTACAAAAATCTAACTCTACTAAAATAAAGCCCTTATGTATTTTAATTAAGGTGATAATCTTTCTAACACATAATAGATCTTTAAAATAGCTCCTTATTCAATACTTTTGGTGACAAGATAATTTCTCCAGCACATCAAAATAACAATGTGTATTTTTTCCAGCCCTACTTTCGCAAGTATAGCTTTTTACTAAGTCGGAGAAGGATTTTGAAACAAGACTCAGATATAATAAATATGTTTCAGTTACTACATACTGTTAAGTGAGATGCTTTCATTGGAAATATTTAAACTTCGGTTTATACAATTAATGTTTTTAAATGACAGAAAAAATAAGTGTTTGTAGCATTTGTTTATTCAACAAAGACTGTTGTGTACCAGATTCTGGTTTAGATGCTGTGAACAAAACAGCAAAAATCCCATCCCCAGGGAGCTGAGAACTGAGTGTGTGTATGTTGGGGGGTCAGGTTGGGAATTTAACCAGGTCATCAGAAAGACCTCCCTAAGAGGGGTCAGAAGAAAGACAGAAATACAATGGACGTTTTCCTCTTAAAAATTCATATGGAAGAGTGAAAAATTAAGAAGCTAAAAGCAGATCATGATGGGTTTTTATTTCCTCTCTTAGCAATCTTCTGCATTTTAAGTGGTTTCGTATTCCCAAACTGATTGGGACAGTGAGTGCCAGCACCTTCTTCAAGCCTGAGGACCTAGCAGCCTGTGAAATCTTGTGTGGAGCCCAATATACAAACCAGGTGAGCTGGGGAAGGCCTGGCCCGAGTCTGCCTGCCCATCTTCTTATTTCAGAGCTCTGAACATTGTGGGTCAGGCTAGGGACAATTGGGCATGGTGGCAGACATTTCTGGTTGTTATAACTTGGGATGCTACTGTCCTCCAGCGGGCAGAGGTCAAGGATGCTATTGTTCAACATGCTTACAGGTCACTGGGTAGCCCCTCCCCACCCTCCCTATGCCTTCCTTCACCTCCAAAACATCAGCAGTGTGGAAAGTGAGAGGCCCTGAAGTGGACAGAGCCTGGATCCTCCGTCCTCCCCGAGCCTCGGCCTTCTCACCTGCAGAATGGAAAATGCGGCAGCTCCAACCAATGAAAACCTAGGGATTCCTGTCAATACTCTGAACACTGTTCTGGCACAAAATAGTAACAAATGTAGGCTCACATGATTGCCGTTAACTGGTTCCCTATCAATGCAGTTGACTTCTTGATTCTAGCTGAAGTTATTTTGGAGATTGCCTGTATCTTGGGTGATGGAGGAATTCCCTCAGCAAACAGAGCCTGGGGCATGGAGACTGTTCGTGTGGGGACTTACGTGGTCCTGGGTGAACCTGGGCATGTGGTTGTTGCTGTCTTGCACATGCACATGAACCGTGGCTGTGGATGACAGCGGCGGGTTGCCACAATCCCTCGCTGCAATGACTAACGTAAACCGAGGCGCCGTCTACGTGAGGAGGAAAAGGTAGGTGAAACCCTTCACACACGGGAAAAGGAAATCTAATACAGAAATGTTCCATTTTAGCAATTTCAGTAGCCAATCTGGCCACAGAGGGTTTCTCACTGCAAATGCAAACCCTGAGTCTGGGGCTCAGAGAGGGAGAAGCCATTTTATTTTTCCAAAACAATAAAGTGCACATAACCTCATAATCTAAGCATCCTGACAGTCGTATTTCTCCACTAACACGGTCAATCCGGAAACCACTCTCTCTCAGTACCGGTGTTTGAGAAACAAGGAAGTAAAGCACTTGAGAGTTTGGAGTATTTTCTTGATCCAGATCCAGTGCTAACATCTGAAAAACAGGTTGACCTGGAAAGAATTTTTTAAATTGTTACTATTGGCCAACAGCAGCCTATCCAACCAGTAGGAGAATGATTCTTTGCTGAATGGCACTGGGGCTTACACCAGAATGGATTGAGTATGTAAATATAAAGGTCAAGCTATAGACATACTAGACAAAATGAAGAGGGATATTTAAATCATCATAAGGTCAAGAAGGACTTTCTAATCATGATTGCAAATACAGAGGTTTAAAGGACAAAATCAATAGATCAATTTTTAAGTGTGTGGCAAAAAACTATAAATAAAAGGAAGGACATGATAGACCAGGAAAATATATTTGGAATACATGTTGGCAGACAGAGACATAGACATTCTTAATGTCAAAGGAGGAGGTTGAAGTCAAGAAGAAAAAATGACAATGACGCTAACAGAAGTGGACAAAGAAAAGAAACAAGCAACTGAAAAGGGAACTAGAAACGGCCAGGAAAGTTATCACATGTTCAAGTACTTGGTAATCAGAGATGAACAATACACTAAGCCCTGTCATATGCTGCCGGGCTATGGATAAATTGCAACACTGAAGTTGTGTGTGTGGTTTGGAGCAGCAATTCCACCTGTCTGAATTTGTGCTAAGTAGGCAATGCTTGAATGGCACACGCTTTTAGCTCAGATATGTTCACCGAAGCATGTTTTGTAAAAATAACAAAATGTGACAATGAGATGTAAATGTGCAACAAAAGAAGATTGGTTAAAAATCTTAAAGCACACCCATAAAATAAAATATGACACACAAGATGCTCTAGGAGAATACTGTTAGGTTATAAACAGTAAAATTGCATTTTTAAAGAGAAAATTCTTAAATATGCACACATAAAAAGGCATGCTCATATATTTGTGTGTGTGTGTCAGTCACTCAGTGGTGTTCGACTCTTTGTGACCCCATGAACCATAGTCCACCAGACTTCTGTCCATGGGACTCGCCAGGCAAGAATCCTGGAATAGGTGGCCATGTCCTTCTTCAGGTCATATATTTAAACATATGTAATATAAACACATATACATTTTGTACTATGATAAAGATGAAAAAAATGTAGATATACAAATATACATTTGTAACTATATGTATAAATCTGTGAATATATACACACATATAAATGTAACATACCATGTGTGTATACACACACACATATGTAAAGTGCAAAGAAAAATATTGAAAGAATATAAACTAAAACATTAATGGTACTTATCTCTAATTGGTAGCATTAAAGATGCTTCCTATTTTAGTCTTTTTGTTTCTTGGAATTTTCCAAATTTCCTAGAGACTGTTTTGCAAAATAAATAATGCTTTTTGTTATTCAAATAGATGCACATTTTAATGAGGATGGTTCGGGTTTCAAGACTCACAGAATCCTAGCTCAGTACTTTTAGATGCTATCTTGCTGCCATTTTACAGATGTTTACAGATGAGAACTTTGCAGCGATATGCAGGATCCCACCACCGACCTCTGCTGCTTCTTCTTCCTCCATTCATTTATTTTAGGTTGATATTTACGGATTAGCCCTTCTAACTGACAATTTCCACATCATTTTGCTGCTGATACAAAATGAAGCGTGGAGACCTCAAGGCATTTTGCTCTCATCCTGGGCCTGTAACCTTTGGGATGTGAACAGCGAGAGGCCTCCCTGAAGACAATAGGACTGAGGCACCCTGTCACTACAGAAGCTGGAAAACCGTCATGGCACAGAGAAGACAGGGACCCCCTCGACCCCACCATGCACACCTGCGGCGTGGTCCTCCTTCACACTGATGTTAAATTCCTTCTCAGGGAACTCGGGAGCGTGATCATTCACATCACTGACCCTGATGTTGATAATCAAGGATCTATCCACAATGTGCCCTGTTAAGCGATGGGCAACATCACAATAAACCTAAGAAACAGAGAAACCATATTACTGTTGCAGAACCATTGATTTGATGGCACAAATCCCATTCCAGTCAGTAATACTATGTGCCCTGCATCAGTATCCTCCAAAGACTGAAAGTTCCTGAGGTCAGAGGTCACAGGCTCTCCTTCACCCTGCGACCCTTGGACTGAGCGCAGACTGGGCACTCAACAAGTGTTTGTAGGACAGATCAACGAGCT
Organism: Cervus canadensis; assembly: GCF_019320065.1. Classification (NCBI taxonomy): domain Eukaryota; kingdom Metazoa; phylum Chordata; class Mammalia; order Artiodactyla; family Cervidae; genus Cervus; species Cervus canadensis. The sequence continues at coordinate 55,538,599 of NC_057395.1, forward strand.
GACTTGAAAAAATACTTCATTATTATTATTAATAGTAGGTTCAGATCTCAATTTCTCCACTTGTATCAACATAGGCAAGTTGTTATGAGCCTCAGTTCCTACATACTATATGTCTTGTGATGAGAAGTAAGCACACAATTGAATATTGGTGAAACGTTGCAGAGAAGACACTTAAGCTTTGGGGAGAGGGAGCATTTAAAAGCAACTAGGACTAGGAATTCCCTGCAGCTCTAGTGCTTAGGACTTAGTGCTTTCACTGCCATGGGCTCAAGTTTAATCTTTAGTCAGGGAACTAAGATCCCCACAAACCCCACAACCAATAAATAAATAGACTAGGACAGCTATGGGCTTCCTTGATGGCTCAGCGGGTAAAGAATCTGCCTACAATGCAGGAGACACAGGAAATGAGGCTTCAATCCCTGGATTGGGAAGATCCCCTGGAGGAGGACGTGGCAGCCCACTCCAGTATTCTTGCCTGAAAGATCCCATGGACAGAGGAGCCTGGTGGGCTGCCATCCAAAGGGTCACAAAGAGTCCAACACGACTGAGCAACTAAGCGCGCACGCGCGCGCACACACACACACACACACACACACACACACACACACACAGAGTATAATAAACTAGAAATCATTAAGAAAGATAATTTACAACCCCAAGTGTTTGGAAGTTAAGCAAAGCATTTCTAAATAATGTACAAATCAAAGAAGAAATCACAATGGAAATCAGAAAATGTTTTGAACTGAATGGTAATTAAAACACAACAAATCAAAATGCATTTTCCTCTCATCACTCAAATATCAAACTCAGACTTTCTCTGCGTGCTTTTATTCTGTAGAAGCTAGCAGCTCACTAAAAGCTTGCAAAATGATTGTTTACAGACACCCAACCATTTTTGTGTTTGGCAATAGGGATTTTTGAGATGTGCCTGTGCTGTAACTTCTAGGTCTCAAATTCCCTGTTGAAAGCATGTTACCAAAACACTTTTGCCTGAATTATATTCTGCTTACACAAAATGTTTAGTGAAATAAACATGCGGTTCTTTTATTCTTCACATCAAAGGCTTGGGTGTGAAGAAGTAACCAGAAGTCTTTCTGACAGTGTGGTGGTGTAAAAGTTTCTGCTTTGGTAGCGTTCCTGGAGACTTCGGAGTCTTGCAAAACTCAACTCACAGTGAATCAGATTGGAGAAGTATTTATGGAATGAAAAGGTAGAAAGGAAATAAGCCACACATTTGCCACCGACAAAGGAACAAACATGGCCATTGATCTGAGGGGCCGTGATCTCACAGGGTCTTGTGCATGTCCCTGATTTGTGCCCCATAACAGAATCACTGTCAAAAGCAGAAAGCTCATGGGCCACGTTCGTCATTCTGCCTCAGCCAAATCACATCTGTAAGAGATTCAAGAACTACATCATCACCCACTTACACAAAACAGCTGTTACATGTGGAAACCAATAAAAAGGCTGTCTGAACCACAAGAGCCTTGATTCTGTTTTTTGAAAATAACAGTACCCATCTCAGCACTGACTAATGATTGCTTGCTGGAAAGGGCATTTTCTGGAACTGCTGAAGATGTAAGTGAATGGAAGCATCTTGAGAGGACAAGTATTCTTACACAACCCCCGCTGCAGAGATCCTCCCATCATTCTGCTCTAAGCAGATGCTAAAATTGGTGTGTGTGCATGCATGCATGCATGCGTGTGTGCAACGAAAGCTGGGAATCCTTGGGTCCTTCTGTCTCCTTGAAAGCCAATTACACCCTGTTGTTACCATATTTTTTGCAAATGGTTATGTGAAGTTGTGCGTGCATGCATGCTAAGTCCTTCAGTCAAGTCTGACTCTCTGCGACCCTATGGGCTGAAGCCCACCAGGCACCTCTGTCCATGGGATTCTCCAGGCAGGAATACTGGAGTAGGTTGCCATTTCCTACTCCAGGGGATCTTCCTGAACCAGAGATCAAAACCACATCTCTTGCATCTCCTGCATTGGCAAGCAGGTTCTTTACCACTAGCACCACCTGGGAAGCCCCATGTGAAGCTGTAAGGACACACAAAATACTAAATACAAAAACATATAAGCACCCCAAAGTTCATCACAGCACTGTTTATAATTGCCAGTTATAATTGCCAACATGGAAGCAACCTAGATGCCCATCAGCAGACGAATGCATAAGGAAGCTATGGTACATATACACAATGGAATATTACTCAGCCATTAAAAAGAATTCATTTGAATCAGTTCTAATGAGATGGATGAAACTGGAGCCCATTATACAGAGTGAAGTAAGCCAGAAAGATAAACACCAATACAGTATACTAACACATATATATGGAATTTTAAAAGATGGTAACAATAACCCTATATGCAAAACAGAAAAAGAGACACAGATGTACAGAACAGACTTTGGGACTCTGTGGGAGAAGGCGAGGGTGGGATGTTCTGAGAGAATAGCATTGAAACAGGCATACTATCAAGGATGAAACAGACCACCAGCCCAGGCTGGATGCATGAGACAAGTGCTCAGGGCTGGTACACTGGGAAGATCCAGAGGGATCGGATGGGGAGGGAGGCGGGAGGGGGGATTGGGATGGGGAACACATGTAAATCCATGGCTGATTCATGTCAATGTATGGCAAAAACCACTATAATATTGTAAAGTAATTAGCCTCCAACTAATAAAAATAAATGAAAAAAAAAAAAAACATATAAGCAAAAGCAACATTCTTAAGTCCACTCCTGAGGACATTCAGAGAGCATCTTCCTCTAATGGTTCATTCAAGAGGGTGGTCCGTGAGATTGCCTCAGCACCAACGGGGCAATTGGTGCCAACTGTTGAAGGCAAAGTTTTAAGGGACGAGGCACCATTGTCTTAGTCATTTATCTTTAGTGCAGAAGAAACAAAAAGTGACTCAGAGACCACATCAGAGGGATCCAGCAATGACCCTGCCCCCTGAAGAGTGAGCAGTTTTCCAGTATCACAAATGCACCTGTCATGTCAGGGCAATTTAGAGACTGTTCATGCAGAGAAATCACTGTTCTTGCACAAGGTCAAAATGTTTAAACAGAATCCTTAATTTTCATAAAATTTAATAAATATTTAGCCTATGTATATTGACAATAGACACTACAAATGCTCACAAGGACATAGATGCAAGGTGGTCACCTCTGTGGAATCAGATCAGAGAAGAAATTTGGGAGTGAAGAGAGGTTTTTAATGACTACACCATTAACATAAATAAGTAAATAAATTCTTATGGAGTTTTAAATTCCATAAGAAGCCTTTATTAGCTTTACACCTAAAAAGTAAGATAAGCAATAGGAAAGTCTCATTCACTCCTTGTGGGAATGCAAGTGGTGTAGCTACTTTGGAAGACACTGGCAATTTCTTACAAAACTAAACATACTCTTACCACACAATCCAACAATCATGTTACATCCTGAACATGGATGTTCAGTTTTATTCATAATCATCAAAATTTGGAAGCAACCAAGATGGCCTTCAGCAGGTGAAAAGATAAACAAAGAATGGTACATCCATAGTATTCCACAATGGAATATTTTTCAGCAATGAAAAGACATGGAGGAAGCTTTAGGACATATTGCCAAGAGAAAGAAGACAATCTTGAACAGGTGACAGACTGTACCATTCCAACCCTATGATATTCTGGAAAAGGCAAACCTATGCAGACAGTAACAGGATCAGCAGTTGCCAAGGGCTTTGAGGAGAGGAAGGAATGAATAGATGGAGCACAGGGGAACTTTAGGACAGTGAAATCATGATGCCAGAAGGGTGGGTACATGTCACTATACATTGCCAAAACCCAGAGAATGTACAGCACAAAGAGTGAATCCACGCGTAAATTATGGGCTTCAGTTAATGATTAAGTATGACACTGGTTCATCGATTGTAACAAACGTCCTATAGTAATGCAAAATATTAATAACAGAGGAAACTATGGGATGAGTGGGAAAGTGAGGAGGTATATAGGAACTCTGTGCATGCATACCTGCTGTGTCCTTTCAGTCATGTCTGACTCTTTGCAACCCCATGGACTGTAGCCCACCAGGGTCCCTTGTCCATGGCATTCTCCAGGCAAGAATACTGGAGTGGGTTGCCATACCCTCCTCCAGGGGATCTTCCTAACCCAGGGGTCAAATTCGCATCTCCAGAAGGTGGATTCTTTATCACTGAGTCACTGGGGAAGCCCGTAGGAATTCTGTACTTTCTACTTTTCTGTAACCCTAAAGTGGTTCTAAGAAATAAAGTCTATTAATTTTAAAAAAGGGCCCCTGCTTGCAAAATAAGGCATAGGCAATCATATATGTATTTTTTTTCATATATGTAATTTTAAATAGGTCTACTCTGACTTGCTACTGAATCTCTCATTGCTTTAGGAAAAATAGTGATTTTATTTGTTGAAGACTGCAAAGATTTCGGGGAGTCTGCAGAGAGTCAGAGGGAGCACCAAGGAGCTCTCAAGCCAACGACCCTTTATGGTGGGAATGCTGGTTTCTCCTCTCGAGGAGCCTCTGATGACCAGATGCAGAGCCCTGCTCAGGGACAATGAGTAGGTATGGGGTTTATTGCCAGAGAAGAAGCTCCAGTGAGGCCCAGGGAGGGTGGACTCACCCGGGGCCTGGCTGAGCCCTTACGTAAATCAGCTCCTTTCTTCTTTCATAAGTCCTGGAGGGAGGCTCCCTCGTATTCCTCCTCTGCCACATTTTTTAAATATATTTATTTATTTGGCTGCAGTGAGTCTTAGCTGCAGCACACAAAGTCTTGGATCTTCTTGTGGCAGGGGAGATCTTTAGTTATGGCATATGAACTCTTAGTTGCAGCACGTGGGCTCTAGTTCCCTGACCCGGGATTGAACCCAGGCCCTCTGCCCTGGGAGCACTGAGTCTTAGCCCCTGGACCACCAGGGAAGCCCACCTGCTCTGAATTATTTGAGAGGGTCCATGGCTGTCAGGCTCAGAGCCTGGAGGCAGAGCAGCCCAGATTCAAGTGCAGTTAGGTGTGGGGTCGACTTGACGGTGCCACCAGTTGGTACTTCGTCTCTTCCATCCATGGCCCCAGAGTCCGGAGCAAGCTGCTTCACCAGACAGCCAGCCACCTTAGGACCCTGAGAGCTTCAGACAGCCATCTGCCCCACCCTCCACTTTTCCTCGTAGCCCACATGGCCTGCTCTACTGCGCTGTCTGTACCTCCTCAGGCCTTTATCCCAGCAGACTTGCTGCTCACTGATCAGCAGCCACCTTCGTGGTCCCGCTCAGCGTCTTAAGATGCTGTCCCGGGCCCCATGTCCACTCTCGTTCAGCTCTCTCCTCTCCCACTGTGAGACAAAGGATGCTGCGAGGCTGCTAGTCCTGAACTTGTCTGCTTTGGGGACTCCAACATACATTTTTAAATTTCTGTGCAAGCTAACTGGCTTTCTCCAGCACTGTTTCCACATGCTCCTCCATAATTTATGACGGTGCTGGCAAAGCTCTGCTCCTTAATCACCCTGACTTCTGGCTCTAAGTCTGTGCCAACTATAATCCTCCCACTTAAAAACAAGAGCCACATGTTTGTTTTATGTTTATTATTTTATGTTCCATTTATTATCCTAAAGCTACGTCTGAGACCTTTCGTTCTGAAAGATGCCTGAGAGGCATAAGTGCTATTTGTTTTTGGCAAGATGCTAAGAATTTCCAGGGGCTCAGAATCACAATGGGGAAAGGAAATGTCATGGCTATTCTCCGCCCTTTTAAAGGGTTTTCAGACTTTTGTTACAGCCTTCAGATTTATATCCTTGGATAAACACACCACAGGGCATTGACACGATAGCTACATGAAATTACATGTACAAGATCCTTTATCCTAGACACAAGCATATAGAAAGAAACATCTTAAATGCCAAACACACAATACAAACTCACATCTATGCGTAGGTTAGAAGTAGGTGAAGATAACTATGTTGGGATAAAGAGCCACAAATAATTATTATGAGGAATGTAAAAAGGTGACTTTCTTGAGTGTACTTGTACCCTGTGAAATTGAGCATATTTTGATAGAAATAGAAAAGATCTCTACACAGAAAAAAGACTTTTTCCCTCTCGGTCTTAAGTCTTCTAGCAATTCTCAGTTGGTGCTGCTGCTTTCTTTTTTAGAATTTTTTTTTTTTTACTTATTTATTTTTCATTGTTCTTGGTCTTTATTGCTGTGCAGGCTTTAGTCCAGGTTCAGTGAGTGGGGGCTACTCTCTAGTTTTGGTGCACGCTGGCCTCTCATTGCAGTGGCTTCTATGTTGCAGAGCTTTAGAGCGCAAAATCAGTATTTGAGGTGCACAGGCTTAGTTGCTCTAGGGCATGTGGAGTCTTCCCAGACCAGGGATCAAACCCAGGTCTCCTGCATTGGCAGGCAGATTACCGCTGAGCCACAAGGGAAGCCCCTGCTACTGCTTTCTTGTAGGTTTTTCTATGAGATTAACCAGAAATTGGCTCCTCCCATCACCCCATTACCTTTGGAACACAAGTTTTAGCCAGCTTTAGTGTCTCCTTTGCTATCTGCAAGAGTAAGGCAGTGCTGCTAGAGCTGTCTTCTTGCCAATACATTAGGCTTACTGAATTTTTAATAACATCCTGTCCTTAAAGACAGTCAAAAAGCAGTAGTCAGCATTCTTAAAGAAGCCGGTGGCTAAGCTAGAGCACTCGGTTTGGGTGGTTGTACCTATGACACTCTGCTTGTCCCACCTTCAGGTCTGATAATCCTCAGCAGCCTGTCTCATGTCTTGCTAACCAGTAGCTAACCCCCGCTGGGTTAGTCCCCTATGACTTTTGCATCAAGCTGGGTGCCTACGACAAAAAATGTATTCTCCTGCAGTTCTGGAGGCCAGCACCAAAATCGGGGTGTCTATAGGGTGGGTTCCTTCCTGGGGCTCTGTAGACTGGCCCACTCGAGGCCCCTCTTCTTACTTCCCATGGTGTCAACGATCCTTGGTATTTCCTGGCCTGTAGACCCATCACTCCAGTTTCTGTCTCCAGCTTCCCATGGCCTTCTCTTCCTTGTCTTTCTCTCTGTATCCAAATCTCCCTCCCCTTACAAGGATGCTGGTTTCTAGACTAAGACCTAACCCAATTCAGCATGGTGCTCAGATGCTCAGTCATATGCAACTCTTAGCGACCCCATGGACTATAGCCTGCCAGGCTCCTCTGTGCATGGGATTTCCCAAGCAAGAATACTGGAGTGGGTTGCCATTCCCTCCTCCTTGACCCAGGGATTAACTCCGTATTCTTTACCACTGAGCCACCTGGGAATTCCGAATGCCAACCTTAGTACATTATTAAAGATGTTAAAAGCAACCAAGCAACAATAACCAAAATAAAACCGCCCCAAGCACTACACGTTGTGTTCCATCCTTGCATGGCTTGTGCCTGTTAACTGTTATATCCTAGCTCCTCCACAGTCAACCTGCAGAGGCCTGGGGACCAGCAGCAGCATCTCCTGGGAGCTTGTGAGAGATGCAGGAGCTCAGGCCTGCTCCACCTACTGAAATAGAACCTGCATTTTAGCCAGATTCCGAGGTGACCAGTTTGCTCAGTAAAGATAGAGAAGTGCTGTCTCAGGGTCCCCCTTATGACTTTATATTCCATCTTATTTTAATTATTTATCTATCTATTTATTTTATTTTTGGCTGAGCTGGGTCTTCACTGCTGCATACAGGCTTTCTCTAGTTGTGGTATGTGGGTTCCTCATTGTGGAGGCTTCTCTTATTGCAGAGCACAGGCTCTAGGCTCAGAGGCTTCAGTAGTTCCAGCTCCCATACTCTAGAGCAGGGGCTCTGTGGTTGTGGTACATGGGCTTAGTTGCCCTGTGGCACGTGGGATCTTCCTGGACCAGGGATTGAACCTGGGCTTCCTGCATTGGTAGGTGAATTCTAAACCACTGGACCATCAGGGAAGTCTTTATATTCCTATTCAAAAACTGCACATTAAAAAAAAACACTGCACATTTTATGGATGGGTTTGAAGAATTATATGGAGAGTGAAGACCTAGACAGTCATCTTTGCATGTCCTTTTGAAGTTTCAGAGAATTTCTGCCTGTTTAAAAATTATAGAGCCCAAGACCATTAATGTGTTAAGGGTATATAGCTTATCATGTGTATAAATTTTCTAAGTCAGTGGAGAAAAGCTTCACAAATCACTTCTTGCCAATATTAAAAACATCTCCCCCCTTGAAGGAGGAAATGTTCGGGCAAGTAGGCCCGAGAACAGAGCCCAGGTTCCGGCAGAATTCAAACCAGAACACAGGCTGCAGACTTCTAAGAAGCCCTATAAGCTTTGGCTGGTAGCACAAGATACTACCACGTGGTTGGGGGCATTTTTATTTCAAGTTTCCTTTGCAGTTTTGAACTTGAACTTCAGCCTCATGGCAGACCACGGTATATGTGCAGTTGCTCAGCCGTGTCCGACTCTTCGTGACCCCACAGACAGCCTGCCAGGCTCCTCTGTCCATGGGATTTCCCAGGCAAGAATACTGGAGTGGGTTGCCATTTACTCCTCCAGGGGATCTTCCCAATTTAGGGACCAAACCCACATCTCCTGAGGCCTCTGCATTGACAGGCAGATCCTTTACCAACTGGGAAGCCCAGACCATATTCCTGGGGTGATAAATCATAAAGAACACCTAGACTCATAGGAACAAACCATCGCCAGGGCTGTAATTCCTCCTTCATCAGGTTACTACGAAATCCATGGAGTCCATTTACAGCCTCTCTCCATAGATTTCATCTGTGACTCACCAAAAACTAAATCAGCACATTTTATAAACATTCTATAGCTCTATAGCCAAACACTTTCAAATATCCTGATCATATCAGCGTAGCAGTTGTTAGAAGGGGAACCTACAGCAATTCACAGATTACAGAAATGATGACAAAGCCAAAGTCCAGAACTCGAAGAGATTACAAAATTAATCTCTAGGCCCCAGGCACACTTCTAAAGCATGTCACAGTTTATAAGATGTCAAGCTCCCAGAACCTGGCACATAGCCAGCTTACAGAATGCTTGCCAAATACAATGATCCTGCACAATCCTTGCAGTAAATCCTAGTTTACATGCTTAGTCACTCAGTCATGTTTGACTCCTTGTGACCCTATGGACTGTAGCCCACCAGGCTCCTCTGTTCACGGGATTCTCCAGGCAAAAATACTGGAGTGGGTTGCCATTTCCTTCTCCAGAGGATCTTTCTGACCCAGGGATCAAACCGGGGTCTTTTACATTGCAGGCAAATTCTTTCCCGTCTAAGCCACCAGAGAAGCCCAAGTTTAGAATGCGTCACATTTTAGTTACCTTAAAAGACGGTGTTTTCTCTCGATCAACAGAACGGTGAACATATATTTTCCCATTCACATTATCCTCTATAGAAAACAAACCAATCTCTGGATATTCATCCACACCAGGTCCTCTGATTAAATATATTATTTCCATGTTAGCGGACATATTATTGAACAGCTGGAAGGGAAGAAAAGGAGGGGGGAAATAAACAGGGTGAGAGTAAACTATTATATCTATCAAATATCTAGGCTAATATTTAAAGGCAGTTTTAAATTATAGTTTAGAGAATTTATCCTAAAGAAATAAACAGGTAGGGAAAGATGCAGGAACAAGGAATACAGCAGCAGTTAGGTTCGTAATAGTGAAGAATTGGAAACAGCATAAATGTCCATCCCTTATTGAAAGAATCTCATAGGGGTCCTCCCCTCATATGACACCCATGCCTCCTACCACTTCTCTGCCTGGCGTCTTAGCCTCCTGCCAACAGGATCGTGCTGAATTGGACAGGGTGATGGGCCTTTCCTGAGAGCAGCAGCCTTACCTCACCCACAAATTTGGGGAAGGGTCCCGGGTCTTCCTCCTCCAGCTCCAAGGTGGTAATAATCCAACTTCTCTTGGATCGCTGTAGAAGCTGGCTGTCTCCCTAGGGATCACAGAGACTGCGATGAGGGGGAGGATGTTGGTGAGCGACTGGAGGCGGGGGGAGGGGGGCGCACAGTGATTGACATGCCTTCCCTTTCTCATCTTCACAACAGCCTCCAATAACTAAAAATCCCAAGTGCCCATTCTCTTTACAACTACAGAGTTGGTAGTAAACTGTGGGCCACGTGACACCCCGGGGATTTCATATTCATATGTGGCTCCTAAGATGTTTCAGGGGCTATGGAGAAAATGCTAATAAAGATCATTGTCTAGTGTGTGCTGACACCTAAAGTCGACATGCACAGAGTTGTGGGATCAATAAGAAAATTACCCCCTCTTTCCTCACTCTGGGTTTCCCTTGTGGCTCAGACAGTAAAGAATCTGCAATGCAGGAGACCTGGCTTCGATCTCTGGGTGGAGAAGATCCCCTGGAGAAGGGAATGGCAACCCACTCCAGTATTCTTGCCTGGAGAATCCCATGGACAGAAGAGCGTGGCAGGGAACAGGCCATGGGGTCTCAAGAGGCGGACATGACTGAGTGACCAACACACATTCTTCTCTTCATGTTCTTGAAATCCTTGGTTGAGAAAGCCTCCATTCAGTACTGTGGGGTGTTCAATGCCTCTCTGTCTACACATCTCCCTCATGACAGAGACTGAGACTTAGACCCAAACATGAGGGTCAGAGATTTGTTGGGCAAAGGAATATAGATAGAATTGAACAATGGGGTTTTATGTGTTTTACATGTATTTTACTGTTCTTCAGTTGCTCAGTTGTGTCCGACACCTCGCGACCCCATGGACTGCAGCACGCCAGGCTTCCCTGTCCCCCACCACCTCTCAGAGCCTGCCCAAACTCGTGTCCATTGAGTCAGCAATACCATCCAACCATCTCATCCTCTGTTGTCCCCTTCTCCTCCTGCCTTCCATCTTTCCTAGCATCAGGGTCTTTTCCAATAAGTCAGCTCTTTGCATCAGGTGGCCTAACTATTGGAGCTGCAGCTTCAGCATCAGTCCTTCTAATGAATATTCAGGATTGATTTCCTTTAGGATTGACTGGTTTGATCTCCTTGCAGTCCAAGGGACTCTCAAGAGTCTTCTCCAGCACCACAGTTCAAAAGCATTAATTCCTCAATGTGCAGCCTTCTTTATGGTACAGCTTTCACATTCATAACATGACTACTGGCAAAACCATAGTTTTGACTATACAGACCTTTGTCAGCAAAGTAATATCTCTGCTTTTTAATAAGCTGTCTAGGTTTGTCATAGATTTTCTTCTAAGGAGCAAGCGTTTTTTAATTTCATGGTTGCAGTCACTGTCTGCAGTGATTTTGGAACCCAAGAAAATAAAGTCTATCACTGTTTCTATTGTTTCCCCATCTATTTGCCATGAAGTGATGGGACCGGATGCCATGATCTTCATTTTTTGAATGTTGAGTTTTAAGCCACCTTTTTCACTCTCCTCTTTCACTCTCATCAAGAGGCTCTTTAGTTCCTCTTCACTTTCTGCCGTAAGGGTAGTGTCATCTGCATATCTTAGATTATTGACATTTCTCCTGGCAATCTTGATTTCAGCTTGTGCTTCATCCAGCCTGGCATTTCGCATGATGTACTCTGCATATAAGTTAAATAAGCATGGTGACAATATACAGCCTTGACGTACTCCTTTCCCAATTTGGAACCAATCTGTTGTTCCATGTCCGGTTCTAACTGTTGCTTCTTGACCTCCATCCAGGTTTTCCAAGAGGCAGGTCAGGTGGTCTGGTATTCCCATCTCTTTCAGAATTTTCCACAGTTTGTTGTGATCCACACAGTCAAAGGCTTTCGTGTAATCAATGAAGCAGAATTAGATGTCTTTCTGGAATTCTCTTGCTTTTTGTATGATCCAACAGATGTTGGCAATTTGATCTCCAGTTCCTCTGCCTTTTCTAAATCCAGCTTGAACATCTGGAAAGTCTCGGTTCACATACTGTTGAAGTCGGGCTTGGAGGATTTTGAGCATTACTTTGCCAGCATGTGAAATGAGTGCAATTGTGTAGTAGTTTGAACACTCTTTGGCATTGCCCTTCTTTAGGATTGGAATGAAAACTGATTTTTTCCAGTTTTACTGTTAGGGTATAGTTATTATTTTGGTTGGCCAAAAAGTTCGCTCAGGTCCATACGATATTAATGGAAAAACCTGAACGAACTTTTTGACCAACCCAATATAAGTATAGCTGGTATCTAGACGCATTCATTTTCATTCAGAAGATGCGCTCCTAAAAAATTACTGAATTAGACAGTGAGTTGATCACAGGAACTACAGGAAGGAAATCATCACAAGGTGGATGAGGATGTGGCGAAACCTCGAAGCGGTGGTGGCCTGCACCCACACCCTGGAAGACAGCGTCTGCTCCCTCTAGCTCCCTAAAGTGGAAAAGAGTGTGGGCAAACCTCTGGGCCAGGACCGTGTACTCAACTTCTGACTTCCACAGATTGCTCCTCTTTTAATTAGACATAAAGGCATCCTCTGCAAGTTTCCACAGTCCTTCAAGATTCTAAAAGGCCACATCTAGTTACTAATTTATTTTGTGGCAACAGAATATCGACAGAACACTAAAAAACTCAAAATTGCAAGGCAGCCTCTAAGTAAAGTACAATCTCATTTGGTTTATCAAACAACCAAATTCCAAACCCCACCTTTGTTTGATTAGTAAGATCGTTTTCTTGTCGGGTGCTGTTGACAATGCTGACCTTAAAAATAAAAATGACATTAATTAGTAGGGAGTGTATGTAGCAGAACCAGGTAGACCCTGCCCGAAGTCACACAAATCTTCTAGAATTAGAGCAGAGAAGAAAAGGAACTGCATTCGGTTTTGATAACTAATTTCTTGCTATTGACATCTCAATTCAAAATTGCCATTTCCCTTCTGTGACTGTAAGAGAAGTAACCAGAAAATTCTGATCCAGTGTTACCAGTGGTAGGGACATTTAAAGCCCTACCTGCTACATTTATGTGAGCATAACATAATAAGTGGGAAGTCAAACTGTTCAGGGCGAGCCAAGTGTATTTATACGTGCACATGTAAAATAGCACCAAATGTTAATTGGTGGTGGGATTCAAGTGGACTTTTCTTTAGGTTTTTTATTTTTCCCTTATTTGTAGACTTATCCCTTATTTTTAGACTTTAGCATAAAATAATAAAACTAAGGAATTTGGTACTTTACAGTTACATAATGATTTGCATCGATAATTATGATATGCTAAGTTGCATCAGTTGTGTCCAACTCTTTGTGACCCTATAGAACGTAGTCCACCAGGTTCATCTGTCCATAGGGATTCTCCAGGCAAGAATATTGGAGTGAGTTGCCATGCCCTCCTCCAGGGGATCTTCCCAACCCAGGGATCAACCCCTGTCTCTTATGTCTCCTATGTTGGCAGGCAGGTTCCTTCCCATCTGGGAAGCCTTGATAATTATTCATCATTTTTTCAACAACATTCCCCCTCAGGAAAAATCTCCACACATGAACAGTAGGAGTGTTGAATTTGAAAGAGACAAGCTATGCAATGCATGTCAAACCAACACAAAACACGTGTGCCTGTATGTTGCTGTATATGTGTGCATGTACATGTGCGTGTGCACTGACACTCATATTTCTACCTCATTCATTTTCACTCTCATATAACTTTTAACTATACGAATAGAGGACAGTTTGTTATTCTCCTAGTGATGGCCATTTAGGTTACTTCCAGTTGTTTGTTATCACACACACACGGTGATGCTGTGGTTATAGAATATACACACAGAAAATTTCTCTGGAGCACAGTTTTCAGTTTGTTTCACCGGGGTCCCTGACTTTATCAGAGACTCCACAAGGCCAAACACGTTTATAATAATAATCTAAGACACTACTTGTCTATTTCTCTGTGTGACATTTGCACTGATGTAGCAAATATTGGTGATAAAAATGCTGGTGCTTTAGGACCATCGGAGACCATGACACAAACTCCTCTGATAGTCTTGCATGCTTCATCACCATGAACAGGCAGGGAAGAGGAAAAGAGGGAGGAAGAAGGGGAGGTGGGAGGGAGGGAGGGAAGGAGAGAAGGAGGAACGGAGGAATGAAGGAAGGGAAAAAAACGGTCAGTCTCATTTGAGAATGATATAATTGATAAATTCACCTCGTTGTTGAAATGAGAATGGATGAACAGGAAATATTATTAATTATACCCCATGCCACCCCTGCCTGTGTATCTTTTAGACTTTCTGTGTGTCTAGATGGAGGTATGAACCCCAGTGCTGCCCATCAGTGTAGAAGGTTTGTCTCAGAGAAAAGCACGTGTGTGATTGTCAGAGTTGACAGCTAAACAGACCACATTTTTTTTTTCTTATGAAGCAGCATTTCCCCCAAAAGAATGACTGACCGACCATGGCTGTTCAGGAATGGTTACTTGATCGACAGGTCTTTGATAATGAACAGTCAGCCCATCACTTCAAGAAAAACAATGGACAGTGTCATGTTGCCAATGATAAATTTTAAGCTTTCAAGCAAAAAATTAGAACTTTGGAAAAGTTGAGCTTGACAGCTTCCCAACACAAAAAGATTTTTCTGCTGATATTGGTGGACAGATTAATGAATATGACTTTTTGATTTTTTAGAATGAAATATGTCAACATATGGAAGAACTGTATAGCTCAGTGAGCAAAGATTTCCTCCTGATTAAGATATCACAGTCCAAAATCACACACAGGTGAGAGTTATTCAAAATTCAAGTGATTCCAATGGTTTTACTTGAATAGAGTAACGAAAGTTATTAATATGCTTTCAGGCTCCACATGGCAAGTGACTGTTAAAAATGGACTACTTGTCAAATTCTGGCGTGACATCAAAAAAAGTTCTCCCAGTTCCAGGCTATAAAAATATTCCTCCCTTTCCATATACATACCTATGTGAGGCAAGAATTGCTTCACATACTTGAAGCAAACAACATCTACAACAGACTGAGTTCAGAATCAGAGAGAAGAGTCCAGGTGTCTGCTTTTAAGCCAGAAGGCCAAGAGATTTGCAAAAATAGGAAATTGTGCCATTCTTCACACTGAATGGAAATGTGGAAAATACATTAATTTTTCATAGATGTTTGGCTTATATTAGTTTGTAATGGATTTATCATTATCTCTTTACAAATTTGTGTTTCTGCTGTACAAAGTGATTCAGTTATATATGTATCTACATATTCTTTTTCATAGTCTTTTCCATTATGGTTTGTTAAGATGTTGAATATAGTTCCCTGTGCTAGACAGTAAGTCCTTGTTTATCTGTTAATATTTTATATACAGTAGCTTCTATCTGCTAGTTCCAAACTCCTTTTTAAAAATTTATTTTTACTTAAAAATTTTTTGAAATATAATTGATTTACAATGCATCAGTTTCAGGTGTATAGTAAAATGATTTAGTCATACATAGACATACATACATATACGTATTCTTTTTTACATTCTCTTCCATTATAAATTATTGTAAGATATTGAATATTTTCCCTGTGCTATGCAGTAGGTTCTTGTTAGTTGTCTATTTTAATCAGTATCTTTAATGAATTGAGAAGTACGTTTAAAATTTCCCAGTCTTGGAAATTTCCTGGTGGTCCAGCAATTAGGACTCTGTGTTTCTACTGCAGGAGGCCTGGGTTTGATCCCTGGTCAGGGAACTAGAATCCCACAAGCTATATAGTGTGGCCAAAAAAAAAAAAATTCAGTCTTAATTTCTAATATGAGGAGCATCAGTAAATATAACCACATAAACAACAACTCTTTGGGTTCTGCCTAAAGTTTACAAGTGGAAAGACATCCTGAGAGTAAGAGGCTTGAT